>NC_135880.1:210191062-210536857 GCF_964194155.1 Cetorhinus maximus | reverse complement strand
GCAACTACAACCCTCCCTATCTCTGTAACCTCCTCCTGCCCCTACAACGCTCCATATCTATAACCTCCTCCAGCCCCTACAACCCTCCCCATCTCTGTAACCTCCTCCAGCCCCTACACCCCTCCCTATCTCTGTAACCTCCTCCAGCCCCTACAACACTCCCTATCTCTGTAACCTCCTCCAGCCCCTACAACCCTCCCTATCTCTGTAACCTCCTCCAGCCCCTACAACCCTCCCTATCTCTGTAACTTCCTCCAGCCCCTACAACCCTCCCTATCTCTGTAACCTCCTCCAGCCCCTACACCTCTCCCAACCTCTGTAACCTCCTCCGGCCCCTACAACCCTCCATATCTCTAACCTCCTCCAGCACCTACAACCCTCCCTATCTCTGTAACCTCCTCCTGCCCCTACAACGCTCCATATCTATAACCTCCTCCAGCCCCTACAACCCTCCCCAACTTCTGACCCCCTTCACCTCCCCACCCCCTACCTCTGACCCATGACCTCCGACCGCCGAGCTCCCCCCAACTCCCCCAGACCTCCGACCCTCTTATGGGGAGGCTAGAACTAGGGGACACAGTATAAAATAAGAGGTCTCCCTTTTAAGACAGAGGAGAATCTTTTCCTTTCAGAGTTGTTAGTCTGTGAAATTCCCTTCCCCAGGAAGCAGTTGAGGCTGGGCCGTTGAATTTATTCAAGGCTGAGTTAGGTAGGTTTCTGATGGACGATTGGGAGTCAAGGGTTCTGGAGGTTGGGGAGGTGGGGGCTGCAGACAGGAAAGTGAAGTTGGGGCCACAGTCAGATCAGCCATGATCTTATTGAATGGTGGAACAGGCTCGAAAGGCTGAATGACCTACTTCAGCTCCTAAGTCCTATGTTCCTATGTTCCAGTGCTGCCCCTCTAACTGGAACTCGCCTTTTGAATTCAATTTACCTGCTCTTTCCCTGTATCTCTTTTACATTCATCCTTTTTGAATACTTACTGAATTTTCTTTATGTGACATTACAGTCTCTGCCCTAATAGTCAGTTGTGGTAGCTGAGCATTTCGAATTCTAATAACTATTTGTGTGCAAACATTTAATTTAATTCCTATCTTTGTTCTTCCTGAGCCTATATCCTCTTGTTACCAACCTACCAACAAATCCTACACCCTCTTGAAACCTTTCAGGTTTGTCCTTTTTAATTTTTCCTGTTCCAGTAAAAAAAAAGCCAAACATTTTTCAAGCATTGCTTCAAAATTAAATCCATTCACTCTTGCTTTCAATCGAATGAATCTTTGGGACACCCTTTCCATGGAGATAGTATACTCCCTATAATGGAGTGCCTAGAATGACATGTAAAGCACCAGCTGCACACATAGGTATTCTTTTCAACCCCAAGTCATTTGTTAAACCCTAGACTAGATTACTCCAATGCTCCCCTTGACTGACCTCCCATTCTCCACCCACCATAAACCTAATCTTTTGCAAAATTTTGCTGCCTGTATCATGTAATATATAGTCATCAAATATATAGTTATCGAGCACCCCTGTTCTCACCGATCTCCATTGGTTTCTGGTCCTCCGACTGTTGTAATTTAAAATTCTTATCCTTGTGTTTAAATCTGCTCATGGCCTCACCCTTCCAAGCTCTTTAAACTCCTCCAGGTTTATAACCCACTTGCCTAAACTCTCCATTCCTTTAACTCCAACCTCCTGTGTATCCCTCTTTTGCCCACTATTGGTGGCCATGTCTTCAGTAGCCTGCCTCCCATTCTCTGAAATTCCCTCTCTGAGCTCCTCTGTCTCTTTGTCCTCCTTTACTCCTTTGACCCTCCTTAAAACACACCTCCTTGAGCAACTTTTGGTCATCCCTTCTAATATCTCCTTTTTTGATTTGGTGCCCATTTTCCATATGCTTCAAATGCCTTGGGATGTTTTTCAATGTTAAAGATGCTACTTAGTGGAAGTTCTTGTGTAAAGGTGATGCAGCAACCATCTGAAGACTCCATATAACTTGTAGAGCAGAGTGATTTTGGAACTAAATGATGGTCATGGTCAAAAATAGCAATGGTAAACATTTGCATTTTATTTACAACACACTGATCATATCCTCTCCAAATACACCAAAGCATCAAATATCAGCAATGATACATGGCAGTCCTTATTCCTCACTCCAATCATTTCCATCACAAGACTATTCAATGAAATCCTTGCGTGTGCTCCAATAATCCAGGTGTCCTTTGGTCTGCTATTGATTTATCCAATAGCCTGGCAAAGGAGCAAAACTCTGAATGTTCTGAATTTACAAATGTGGGATCTTGGTGCCATCCTCTGCCTGTGATCTTCCATCTGTTAAAAAAAAGCAAATGGAAATCATGCACACATGCAATTTCCCATTCTGCACTGTTGGAGAGCAAGTCTCGGTGCATAGAGGGTTCATACACAAAATAGAATCCTTTAGTATGAAAGTTATGAGGAGGCACTTGGCAAAACAGACTTGGGGGAAAAACTTTCCCCCCATTGGGGGGGGTTGGGGGGGGGGGAAGTGTGGGAGTGGGCCCGCCTCTGATCGGCACCCCCGATTGGGGGTGCGCCGCCATTTTTACATAGGCAATTAAGGCCCACCCAGTGTGACGCCCGCTCCCTTAAGGTTAGACCGGCAGGTCCATTAATGATTTTAATTAGTTTCTCAATGGCCTCAATAGGCCGTTGACAGGTCGGCGGGTGTGTGACTGACTTGGCTGTGCCCCCACATACCTGCAAATAGAAATGACGCGTGATGACATCGGGAGTTCCTCCGGACGTCATCCCGCGTCATTTTACACATCGGTGAGCGGGCCCCGCCCCCACTTGCCGACCGGAAGATCCTGCCCTTGGTTTTTCTGAAAGGCAGGACATCGGAAGAGCTATAATCCAAGCTTTTGAGGAGCTCAGAGAATTAATAATGTAAAGCAAATTATTTAACTTGGTCTGAGCATGCAGATCTAGAGAAAGTGAACATCAAGTTAAACAATATCAAGCAAGATCGGAAATAAGGATGTATTTTCCAACTTCACATATGTAAAGTAAATTACCAGCGAAAGCAATTAATGTTTGCTTAAATATAGATGGATTAATATCTGGTTGGCAATGGGAATGAAGCTTATGGTAAACATAAAGATAAGACAGGTCAAATGCTCTATATAATATGATCATTCCTTACCTGTTCAAGTCATGATAATTGAAATTATTCTGTAAATTAATCATTTAAATGAGAATAATGTAAATTGTAAAATTGGATTGATACTCAGGGATTTGGATAACATTACCTTTGATATCCTTTGATTACCTTTGGGAGAAACCTTTCTGAGTCTTTCCTCATGGGACTAAATAGGTTGGGCATAATCCAGGAGCAGGTTGTGGACCAAATGGGAAAGAGACAAACCTTGTGGGTCACAAAATCTTTTATTATTCCCTGTGATCTATGTCCTTATATGCAAACCTGGATCTTGACACTCACCTAAGATTAGGAACTAGTCCCCTCCAGTGAAGTACTTTTGAAGTATAGTTACTGTTGTAATGTAGCAAACATGGCAGTCAATTTGCACACATGCAAGCTCCCACAACTGGCAATGTGAAGATGACCAGATAATGGGTCATAACCTCTGAGCTCCCCGGCGTTGTATTTGGGGGGGTACCCGAAAGATACGCTGGGGAATTCCTCACGGAAGTTCCCAGGTAAGGGTTTGCACTGGACAATTACCCTGTGCTGGGGACCATCCGAAAATGCCATTTTAATCACAAACTTTGGATGGTTCTGACAGAGTTACACCAATAGTTACTCAGAAAAAGTTAGAAGAATTAAAACCTCTTCTAACTTCTGGGTAACTATTGTAAAGACCCAGACAGAATCCCATGGGACAACCCCCACGCCCCCAACCCCCACAACACCTGACATCGACCCCCCCCCCCGACCTCTGACCTCCCCAGACCCCGGCCTCTGATTCCACCACCCCCTCACATCCCACACCCACCAAACCTTCTCTACCCCCTCCCACCGACACCTCCACCCCTTCCCCCGGACCTCCACCCCCTCCCCTGCGCCCCCACCCCCTCTCCCCGACTTATGGCCCCCCCCTCACCTCCCCACCTCCTACCGGCTGAGCACCCCCCACCACCCCCAGACCTCCGGCCCTCTCCAGACCTCCGACTTGCACACCCCTCATCCATCTCCCAAATCCCATCCACTTTCCTTAGACATTTACCTTCTTCCTGACCTGCCAATTTCACTGGGCCCTTTAAAATTACCTACTCTACAGCAGCTAGTGCTATAAAAAAGGGGCATGACCACCTTGAATACGCTGGAGCTGCACTTTGCTGAGGCCTGCGAGGAGCCTTTCGATGCAGGCCCCAAGAAGCTCTGGCAAACAGAAGTGTCAGTGTAATGTTCAGCGGCAGGTAAGTATGTAATTACTTCTTCCTGTGGGCCATCTCTTTCCGAACACTGGTTGGCCCAATGTGCTTTTTGGGGCACCAACTGAGGGATAAACATTCGTTAGGACACCGGGGAGAGCTCCTTGCTTTTCTTTGAAATAGTGCCGTGGGATCGTTTATGTCCAATCAAGAGCGGACAGGGACTCAGTTCAGCATCTTATCTGAAAGATAGCAGCTCTGATAGTGCAGCACTCCCTCAGTGCTGTCCTGGTATGTCAATCTATGGGCAGAATATTGAGCTCGGCAGGTGGGCGCGTGCCCAACCCGGCTGCGCGTAAAATGACGTGCGATGACGTCAGGCGAGCGTCCCGATGTCATCGCGTAGCCCCGCGATATTTCGGTTGGCGAGGGCACGCCGGAGTCAGCAGCACGCCCCCTGACAATGAAAAGGCCTATTAAGGCCATTAAAAAGGTAATTAAATTCAAATTTATGCTGCCCGTCCAACGGGTTGGCGGGCAGGCGAAAATGCCAAGCAGCCTTTCCACTCTTTAGGAAACCTCAGCCATGGGCGGGATGAGGTTTCCTAAAGCAAATAAAAATAAAATAAAATTTTACACTTGAATTAAAAACAGGTTCCTGCTCTTGTGACAGCGTCGTATGAGGGGACGTGTTTTATGACGTTTTCATTTTGTTCATTAGTTTTTTTAAACAGCGCTTCATCTCCTGGAGGCACGGAGCCTCCTCAGGGAGACTAAAGTGCTCTTTCGCGCGCACGCACAAAGTTTGCGTGAGGCCCACTCACCTTCCTCCTCCTGCCCGCACAGGCAGCGCTCAGCGCTGCCACTCACATTCCACGCTGGGCGGGCCTTAATGGACCCGCCTGCGTAAAATCAGCTTCCCTCCCACCTCCGCTGAGCATCCCCACCCAAGGGCTAAACCCCTGCCCCATATGTTTTTGTGCTCAAGTCTCTGCAGAGGGACTTGAAGCCACAACACTCTGGCTCAGAGACAAGAGAGCTGCCAACTTAGCCACAGCTGACTTAATGATGATGTCTGGGTAGCTTGTTTTACATCTCCCTTGATTTTTGACTTCAAGCGAAGGCAAGTGACAAAGAGTTGACGATGGGAGGGAGTGTGTGATGGGAGCCCAAGCATCTATTCTCTGTAATGAATTGGAGCCTTCACACAATAGCCTGCCTGCCTATTTATACTGGAAGAACTCCATGCACCTTTGAAATGGGCCAGAACCTAAACCTAAACCTCTATAGGAGGTGGGTCACATTGATCCAAATGTCACATTGGAAAAGAGTGTTGGCTGTGTAGAGTTGGATATAGATTTTTTCATATGACTTAACTCCTGTTCAACATTATAAACATAAACAGTATCAGGTTCACCAGTCTGATAGCCACCTTCAATCTCTTTACATTTACATCTGCTTTAATAATTAACAAATGCAATAAATTAACATTACAGTTTTCCAATAATTCCACAACATGGTCAAATTCTTTATATGGAAGTAATTAGACTTAAATGACAAAAATGCACCATTTCACAGCTTTAATGTATTAAACACTGACAGGAGATTAATTGAATAATAATGAACTCAACATGTGAGTATATCATAAGTTTTACTACAGCACAAAGTAGTTTTGGCGAAAAGGTTCCTGTAACTTGTCAACAAATGCTGCCTGCCATTAGTTACACTCGCCCTTGCCCGTTTAATCTCCTTGAGATTTTGCACGTAAAGTTGTTGAGATTGGGAGATGAAAATGACATATTGAATTTAAGTGAAAAGGGTGAACAACTGTGCATCTCCTTAACTAATCAAACTGAAGGATTGTGAAATAAAAATTGCAAGGTCTGAAGAAGGAATCATAAATTAAAGTGGGTGAATTCAATGGTAAATCAGGTACAGAAGGAGAAATAAAGAGAAAAAATGAAATATTGAAATAACCGAGAGAAAGAAGTGACAGGAAGAAAAAGTTTTAAAAAATCTCTAACAACAATTAATATCTGAGGAAATTAGATTTTGCATTTGTAAAAGTTAATGCTCTGTCAGAGAGATTGACTGCTGGCAATTAACACATCTTTAAAAAGCTACTCTGACATAAAGTGATGATTTAATTTTCTGTGGTAAGTTTAGTTCAAATCTACCACACAAATACAGCAACTTCACAACATCCAAAGTATTAGAATGGGGAGCCAGACAGTGAGAAGATGGGCAGGATTTTTCCCGTCAGTGAGCGGAGGGCAGGGCCCATTCGCCGACAGGTGAAATGACACGTGGTAATGTTGGGCGGAACTCCCGACATCACCGTGGCCTATTTAAATTTTTCAGTAGGTGAAGGCGTAGCAAAATCAGCTGCACGCCTGCCAACCTGTCAATGGCCAATTGAGGCCATTAACAGAGTCATTGAAGCAATTAATGGACCTGCCCATCTAACCTAAAGGTTGGCGGGCAGGCCAGGAGCCCCGGTGGGAATTAGAAAAAGCGAGAAACCTCATCCACGGGCAGGATGAGGTTTCATGTAGGTTTTAAAAAATTTTATTAAAGTTTTCTTTAAAGTTATGGACATGCCCCAACTCATGTGACAGTGTCACATGAGGAGACATGTCAGGAATTTTTTTTTTCTCTATTTTTAATATTTGTGACAGAACAGCCTTTCTCCCTGAGGCAGCACTTAGCCTCAGGGAGATGAGTGCACTCTTTCGTGCGCAGGCGCGAAACAGCGCACTCTTGGGTTTAGGGAATCCTCTCTCCCACCACCCCCACCTGCCCGCACAGGGAGCGCATAGCATTTCTGAGTGGACTTTGTGCTGGGCGGGCCTTAATTGGCCCGCCCACGTAAAATGGCGCCGGGCCCCCGATTGGGGGCACTGATCGGAGGCGCGCCTGTGCACACCTGCTATTCAACTTTGACCCCGACAGGGGGAAAATCCTGCCCAATGTTATTTGTAAATTTGTAAAGTTAACAGCAGGCCGGTACATCACCAACATTGTTTAATTATGCATCTACCCTTGCTTGAAGTTGCTGTGGCATTTGCACTCAACAAGTGCTATTGACTTTGGCTTATTTTGACAGAAAGTTGCGTCAATAAATTAGCTGGCAGGACATTTCCTTCTTAATTCCATACTTCTCAAGTCACTCAGTTACAGTGTTCCACAATTTAGACTTCATCATCTACTTCCCTTACAAACAAGGTCATTGCTTTTTCATTTTAAACCAGTAAAGTTGAAACAGCCGCCCTTAAAAGTGAATTGAAAACCTGCATCATATAAATCACAATTTGGCTGTAAATCACAATCTAGTTGCCTGTAAATAAAGCCATGGAACAATTTGTTTTCTTATCACGTCCTAGAAAAAAAAAAATCACAAATGTATCTTTTTAACATTGACAAACGTTTTGGGGAAGAATTTTCCCCCCCCGTCCGGGTGGGGGGGGTGGGGTGGGGGGTAAGTTCAGAAGCGGGCGCATGCGGGTATGCCTCTGATCAGTGCCCCCATTTTATGTGGGCGGGCCAATTAAGGCCTGCCCAGTGTGACATCCGCCAGGAAGTGCTATGCACTCCCTGTGCGGGCGGGGGGGGATTCCCTAAGCTGAGAATGCGCTCTTTCACACATGCACACAAAGGATCGCACAGATCTCCCTGAGGCTAAGTGCTGCAACAGGGAGATCAGAGCCAAATTCTAAAATGTGAAATATAGACAAATAAAATTTTCCTGACATGTCCCCTCATGTGACACTGTCACATCAGTTGGGACATGTCCATCACTTTTCATTAAACTTCTATTAAATTTTTAAAAACCTACATGAAACCCCATTTCGCCCGTGGATAAGGTTTCATGTTTTTTCAGAAGCCCGCCAGGTTTCCCAGTCTGCCCGCCAACCTTAAGGTTGGACGGGCAGGTCCTTTAACGACTTCAGTTAGTTTTTTAATGGTCTCAATTGGCCGTTGGCAGGTTGGTGGGCGCACAGCTGATTCGGCTACCCACCTCCCCACCCCCCCCGCCCCCGCTGACCTGAAAATTGAAATGACGTGGGGTGACATCATCCCATGTCATTTTATACATTGGAAATTGGGCCCCGCCCCCCGCTCGCTGAACTCAATATCCTGCCCCTTCCATTTCTGAATTTCTAATAAATGTATTTACTCGTTCTCCATCTTGCAGTTGTTCAGCTGTGAGGTGCTATCTTTTCCCATAGAGGTTAGCTGAGTTTGAATGAAAATTGATCAAGGCTGAGATTTGACTCGGACGTTATTCAGTGATGAGAGCATGTTAAAGATAAAAGGCTTAATGGGACATTGCCCTTCATGAAAAGCTGTTATTCTTAAATAATTTTAAGGAGTCAGGAAGGCCTGTAAGCAATGTAATGTTATATATAGTAGCTACTTACATTATCTTAGATCATGGGTTAAAAACATCAATTGTAAAGTCAGCAATTATCATCGGTTGTTTCGTGTCCCATCTCGCCACTTCAGCTCCACAGTACTGTCGCATTATCCCTGACCTGTGATCTCTTGAGAGTGCAAATTCCTCCCAGGAGCACAGCATTGGTGAATTCATCCTTTTGTGTCCTCAAACAAGTTAAGGAAAAAAAGCTTGCTGATAGTTTGCCATGACAAGAATGAGGCTGGTCTCCAGTTTACGTGTACCGTGAACAGTTGATGGGTTTCATTTGCATGAGGCCAAACTGGCGCTCTGACTCAATTTACTGTTTGGGAGGATTGGGGAGTGGGGAGTGGGGTTGGGGGGCGGGGTGGTGTGGGGAATCCAGCCCTTGTTTACATCAGCTAACAGTTGGAACCTGGAGGGGAGGAGGCAATTCCAGTAGGCACCTTGCACAGGCTGGCAGTGGGCCTGATTAATTTCTGCCGAGTTCATTTCTTTGGGCATTTTTGTGATTGGCCTCGGTGGCTTTTCACATTTTTTGTAGCAATTAACATCTGAAATTTTTCAGTAATTCATGACAAAAATGCAAATATACACACAATGGAAGCTATTTTGGATTCAAGTAGATTTCAGGTCTGTTGGAAAGACCTGAGCCAGTTTGATGACCAGGCCTCAAGGCTGGTGAACCGCTTCTACCTTATTGTAACAGGAGAGGTTGAGGTTGCCCTTGTTATCTTTGTTACTCAGAGATGACAGTAGCAGCAAGATCAGGAGCCCATTGTCACTATAAGATGTCAGAAACTTGGGGGGAATTATCATCAGAGAGCAGGTTAACAGATGGAGGAGCAACTGCCTCGACTAACTTCAGTGTTTTCATTCCTAAAGCTAGTTTGATGGTATCTCATACTTGGAGTACCTCAGTTTCATTGGGCAGGTTTTTTAGGCACCAATGGGGGTGAGTGTGGAGGGGGCAGGCGCAAAAGTTCCTGTCACTTGCCAGCCTACCAGTTTGCCAGCAATATCCCACCCCGGGCCATTTTCCAGGAGGCAGGAAGGGGAGACATCAGGGCTACCAACCACCAAGCAGCCGGAGCCAATTAAGGGTGTTAAATGGCCACCTAAGACCAATTGCCCTGAAGCATCAGGGGCTAGGCTAGGGGCCTGGAGGCAGCCTTCCGGAGGCTGATATGAAGAGAAAGGGGGGAAGGGGTCCAGTGTTCCAGACAGGTTATGGGGCCCTCCCCACCTGCCTGGTCACAGCATCAGCCGCAGGCCAATTCAAGGAAAACCACTGTTCTCCACGCAGTGCAGGGTTGTGACCCCCATTTGGCCTCGACATCGAGGTCCTGACCTCCCCATAATCCTTCCCATTGTGCCTCATTGTCTAAGTCGGCTTTCATTTGCCCTCCTTTTCAAAGGGACCTTTCATCACGTGTTTATTGTGCATCTCATCACTTATCACTGTCCCTTCAAATCCATACATTTCCTCATGTAGAAAGAATCCATCAGAGCACTTTACATGGCATAGAGTAAACAGTTAGCATGAAGGAGGAATTAGGAGGGGAGACTAAAGGTATGATTTGTAGAGATAGGTTTTTAAGAGGATTTTGATGCTGGGGTGTGATAACAAAGCAGTGTGATCTTTGTAAATAATTCCAGACTGCACGTACTTCTCAAGGTAAAAATCCAAAACAGCACTCAAACAAACTAACCTGGTTCTTTTTATCAAACTCCCCTCACATAACCGAGTTAAAATGTCAGGTGTGTAAATTTTGCCCGGATTGAAATCTCATTGACATTTCTTACTTGAGTCATCACCTTTATTGGTTAAAGGTAACGGCAAAATACTGCAGATGCTGAAATTATGAAATAAAAACAGAATATGCTGGAAAAACTCAGCAGGTCTGGCGGAACGGTGGAGAGAGGAACAGAGTTGACGTTTCCAGTCTGCACGTCTCTGAAGAGTCGTGCGGACTCAGAACGTTAACTCTGTTTCTCTCTCCACAGATGCTGTCAGGCTTGCTGAATTTTTCCAGCATTTAGTGTTTTTATTACCTTCATTGATCAGTCTAGCAGAGCGTTCCTCTCCTGGCCCCTGTCTACCCTAGCTCTTCTCTTGGTCCATTTAACTTGGCCATTGGTTTGCCTTTGAACAATAAGAACTTCACACAGTCGGCATAACTTATTGTGTATGGATAGAAAATAAATACAGAAGGAATGGAAAAGTTTGAAAATGTTGTCCTGAAGTTCAGTACATGTTGGCCTTGCCTTAAACAATGCCTTTTCCTGTCTCAAATATAGGTGATTTATTACAGACCTGGGGCACAAACAGTTTTCACAGAATCCTATATGTAACTTCCTTTATTGCTACATGTTGGATTACAGCCAGCTGGATTTTCAATTGACCCTGTGCTCACCTGATTAAAAACAGTAATACAATGACTTTCTTCCGAGAATCTGATCAGGGTGAATTATACACATGGCACCACAGCATAGAAACACATGCAGTGCAACTGCGTCCATCAAAGGCCTGTCTTCATGTATATGAACCTTGGGAAGCTTCAGGACGACTCAGGCAATAGCCAAGTCTGATACTCAATGCTGCGCTGTGGGTATGGCTGCATATTCTTGACAATTGGGCCAGGGGGTTTTCAGCCTGGCGTGCGAGTGCACGCCCGACACGCCCGAGCGTGAAATAGCACGCGATGACACGGGCAAGCGTCCCAACGTCATTGCACACTCACACGATATTTCGGTCGGTGGGCGCCCGCGAGAGTCAGCAGCGCGCCTGCCGACAATCAAAAGGCCCACTAAGGCCCTTAAGCAGCTAATTACCGTTGGTGAGTGGGCGAATAGGCCAGGTGGCCTTTGCATTTTTGGCGAAACATCATCCACGGGTGGGATGGGGCTTCCAACAATGAATAAAAAAAAGATAAAAATTTCCTACACTCAGTTTTAACATGTCGCTCTTCATGTGACTGAGTCACGTTTATATTAATTGTAGGTTCTTCTTTTTTCATTTTTAAAATCTTCAGCTCCCTGAGGCAGCTCTGTGCCTTCCGGGAGCTTTCAGTGCGCATCTCCCCCCTGCCACCCCCCACCCACCCCAGCGCATGCGCAAACGTCAGCGCTTGCATTCCCTCCCACCCCCACCCCTGTAGTGCTGAGGGTCTCAGCGTGCCTTTCACACTGACTGGTTGTTAATTGGCCAGCGTGAAATTGTGGGCGGGGCCCGGCCGCGGGCAGGCGGATCGTTTCGCAGCTGCTCCCGGTCTCGCCCGCCACGCCTGCCCGCCCGCCCGCCCACCCAACGAGGGGAAAATCCTGCCCTTATCTTTCTCTCCAAACTTCTAAACGTTCATCTCCTTGGTGAAACTCCCTAGAGGGGCACTGGATCATCACCTAAGTAAGATCTGGAAAACCACCCCTAAAATTTGCCCCTGAAGGCCCAGCAGCATCAGCATGACATTTCCATCTCCTTTATCATAGCTTCTCCCAGTCAACTCGCTGCTACATTATGAGTTGCAATCCCTAAAAATGAGGGGCAAATCCTGTTTTTAAAGTTCAATTAAGCGTGTTTTAAATCCTTGTTATATCTGAACGCATCTCTACTATCCCGATGGCCCAATGGGTGAATAATCTGCTGAGAGGAAACTATTTAACCTGAACTGGAAGGTTTCAGTTTCGAACCCCGGTTAGGTATTCAGCTGGGCGATTGCAGCCAGCGCCTTGATGTGTCTAAACAACTGGTTGCAGCATCACTGAGTGAAATGGTGAAGCTTCACCCTGCACCATGATCATTATCTAGCCACATTCCTGCTGGGAATGTGGGCAAGAGGTGGGGGCAGCATTGGGACTGGCTGTGATGGACTCCCGGGCCAAAGAGCCAGTCAATATTCAAGCCCATATTTTGCACCATTTGCTATCAGATTTTCCACCTGTAACTTGGTGCTGGGTGCAGAAGATGGGAGAGGGGTAACCCCTGTCCACTTTGTGCTTGGCCGTGTTTTCTGGCAGGCTTGATTAATAGCAGAGTTAGTAAGTGGATGATGCTTAATTTACGTCTGTGTTTGGAGGTGCATTGGACCCTAAGTGCAGGATAGCAGTATTAATGATGAAAGTGATGAAAGCAGAAGCAGAAGTGAATGATGAAAAATGGATGATCATGGTTGCTAGGCAGAAGAGTCTATGGAACGGACATGGCAATATGGAGGGAAATCTATTTGAACTATTTCTTAAACAATCCGGGTCTATTCCTAACAGGGATAACAGCCCAGAAGGGAAAAAAAAAGTTCGGATCAGCACTCTTATTTCCCAGCTTTTGCTGGGGTGTTTCATTTTAATGTATACAAGACCAGTTTGGATCAGCATTCTTATTTCCCAGTTTTTACTGTTTTTTACCTTCTGGGAGGGGGCAGTGCTAACTTTTCCCAGTCTGATGAAAGGTCACAGACCTGAAACATTAGCCCTGTCCCTCCTTCCACAGATCCTGCTGAATATTTCCGGCATTTTCTGTTTTAATTTCACAGTTCTAGCATCCGCAGTATTTTGCTTTTGTGTTGTAATGTTATGAGCTTCTCCAACAGCAGCACATATAGGAAATCCAGGCACTTGCTGCCTACGATTTTCCAACCAGCACAGGCCTGAATTTTTTTGCACATCCTGGCAGTAGGGGAGATTCCTCCTTGCAATGCAGGCTTGTAAAATGACCCCAGTGGTTTCTAAGCAGGGGAGCACGCAGCATCAAGATATAAAGCAATGAAAATGGAGCAATGTGTAACATTCAGGAGCAGGGGTGTGCGTACCTGCTTCTGATTTACCAACAGGCTAGGGATTAATACTGTACAAAAAAGAGAAGCGTGTAAGATTTATCTGCTTACAAATTAACTGCCTTTGGTTTAATAATCTGTCTAGATCTAGTTGCAGCTGCTGATCTGCTGGGACTTCTTTCAGAAATAGAAGCACATTTTTTAAATCATAGGTTTAGCATTAAACTGCAATATTAGAGTGATGCCGTTTATTTCTCATTCCCATCTAGCAGCCTCATCCAACCAGCTGCACATAGAATTGATGTTTGGGAGTCCATGTAGGGTCATAATATTAAAAGCCTATTTTTTTTTATATTCATAAACGTGTCACGGAGATCGAAACACTACTATCCACCATGGTAAATGACTTCAGTGTAATTTTTGTGCAGTGTGGAGTGCACTAATTGTTGCACCTCAGGGCTGGTAGCAAAATGGTCTAGACTGCTGGTGTAGAATAAATTATGTAAATGACGAATGTGGACTCATTTAAATTTATTGCACACTTTGTACTAGAAATCAGTATGATAAGTTCTCTATTTCAGTGCCCGTACCTTTAAGAACCCGTCACTTCAATTCAGCTACTTATTATAAGCTTATGCATTATATTTATAGATTTGACTTGTCTAGTGGTTTGTATTTTGTCATGAAAAATCTCAAATAAAACTGTTTAAAATTGGAAGCTCTTAAAAGGCTCAGGTAAATGTTACATCATGTAGACCCTGTAATGGAGAAAGTTGCAGCTCTGTTGCTACCCTTTGTTGCCCTCTACTGGTCAAGGTGGATGCATCATCATTACTTCTATTCGAAACCATGGGGCTCTATTTAATGGAGGTGACAGCTGCCAGAAGCCCCAAGTTCTCTCTTCTAGGGAAGGCCCGCCACATTAAGTGACACTTAACTGGACAATGTTGGGCCTTTCCTGGGAAAAAGGATCCTAGGGGCGGAAATCCTGAGCTCTATTGCACGGCAGTGCCAATGGGGAGGCTGTGGCTGCTGCTGGAATGACACCCGCTGAGGGTCTTCGCTGGATTCCAGGCCACAAATGAGTGATGGTGGGATGGGGGGGAACCATGGGGGAAGGGTGCATCAGCAGCAAGGACGGGAGTGGCTCCCTTTACGATGCTGGGTCCCTCGATCAGGCTCTGAGCGCCTTTGAACGAGGCCCTCCCATGCCAACCCCAGGTGCCCACGAGCAACCCCGCACTGGTTTGCTTGTCGGGCTTTCTGCATGGTGAGTCCTCTGTCCGCCGCTGGGTTAATACCAGTGGCAACAGGATGAGGCCCTTAAGCGGGCATTAATCACCTACTTAAGAGCTTCAACTTACAGCGGGATGGGGAGGTCCCCACATGAAGGCGGGAAGGCAGCAGGATTCCCATGTACCATCCTCCCGCCTGATTAAATACCCCCCACACCCTCACCAATGGGGAGGGCATTAAATTCCAGTAGTATCCCATTTCTAGGTGCTAAACTGACATGACCACAGAACAACAAGCTTAGTGATCAGTGATATAACTCATGACCTACATCGTGGGAGGTTCCAAGATTGGCCTCACTAACCATTCATAGCTAACTTCTAGATTGGTCTTTGAGAGGTTGCTTTAAGTGAGACACGCTTCACTACTGACATTTTAAGGTACTGTTACATTTTGAAAGGCAAACCAATGAACCTTGATGTATGCTCAGTGACGAACATACAGTCTGGTTTGAAGGGGAGATAATTGCCTGTCGGTCTATATGCTCTTCAAACATCCAACATCTCAACACTGCTTTTGCCCTTGCAACAAAAGGTGGCAATGAACAGAAGGGAACAGACCCTTAAAGCAGTCTGGGAAGAGTGTCCTCTGTAGTCACTGTCGCCGTGTGAAAAAAACAAGAGTGACATCACAGGAAAACCACAAGTTCATTGGTTGGTAAGTAACTGCTAGTTTGAACTACCTATTCTAAATTGATTTCAGATTAAAGGTGACTACAGGGGCACAGGATCAGAGGTCTAACACTTCAGCTTCAACTCAGCAGAGAGAGCGAGTTCCAGTTGATTTTAAAAAGTCTATTTTGAATCTCTATTCTAACTTGCTTTCAGATTAAAGGTAAATCGGAGAAATATTTTACAGATTGATAAACTAGACACCAGTTGGAAATTTAAAAACAAATTGAAAAACTAATTAAATAAAATAGAGGTGCAGGGCCAAGCGATGTGTTGTAGCTGCATGATGTAGGAGCATGTGGACCCCATTGTGGTTCCTAGTGACCACATCTGTAGCAAATGTTGGTTGCTCGAGGAAGTCCGGCTCAGAGTTGATGAGTTGGAGTCTGAGCTTCGGACACTGTGACACATCAGGGAGGGGGAGAGTCACCTAATTGCTGTGTTTCAGGAGACAGTCACCCCCTTAGATTAACTACTTTAAATTCGGCCAGTGATCAGGGACAGGAGGGTGTGACCCTGAGTGAGGCAGGTGGAGGGATCCAGGAAGTAGCACTGTAGGAGCCTCAGCCCTTGCCCTTATTTAACAGGTTTGAGATTATTGCTCCCTAGGTGGATGAGAGCGGGGACTGTCGGGAAGATGAGCAAACTGACCATAGCACCGTGGTACAGGGAGCCATTCAAGTTGGGGGAAAAAAGAGAAGTGTAGTTGTAATGGGGGATAGTATAATTAGGGGAATAGATACTGTTCTCTGTAGCCAGGATTGAGAGTCCCGAAGGCTGTGTTGCCTACCTGGAGCCAGGGTTAAGGATATCTCATCTGGGCTGCAGAGGAACTTGGAGTGGGAGGGGAAAGATCCAGTTATCGTGGTCCACATAGGTACCAACAATATAAGTAGAACGAGGAAAGAGGTTCTACTGAGGGAATACGAGCAGCTAGGGGCTAAATTAAAAAGCAGAACCAAAACGGTAATAACTTCTGGATTACTACCTGAGCCACAAGCTAATTGGCACAGGGTCAATAAGATTAAAGAGGTAAATGCGTGGATCAAAGATTGGTGTGGGAGAAATGGGTTCAAATTCATGGGACATTGGCACCAGTACTGGGGAAAGAGGGAACTATTCCGTTTGGAATAGCTGGGACCAGTGTCCTGGCGAATTGCATAACTAGGGTTGTAGATAGGACTTAAAACTAAATATTGGGGGGGAGAGTTTAATTGCATGGAAATATAAAATAATCAAAGTTTAAGGAGAGGGTATGAGTGCAGGTTAGTGACAAGGCTGATTGTTACCAAAAAGTGAAAGGAAGGGACAGAGTGTGTGAACGCCATATTGCACTGAAGAATCATATAAGAGTAGGGAAAATTGACAATAGGACAAACTTAAAGGTTTTGTATCTGAATACGTGTAGCATTCAGAATAAAACTAATGAGTTATCAGTGCAAGTAGAGATAAATAGGTATGATTTGGTGGCAATTACTGAGACATGGTTATAGGGAGAACAGGTTTGGGAGTTGAATATCAGTGTTTCGGAAGGATAGGCAGGAAGGAAAAGGAGGTGGTGTAGCTTTGTTAGTAAAGAAAGAGATCAGTGCTATAGTGAGGAATGATATAGGCACTGGAGAGCAAGACGTATAGTCAGTCTGGGTAGAAATAAGAAATAGCAAGGGAAACAAGTCCCTGGTGGGAGTAATCCATAGGTCCCCAAACAGTAATTCAGCAGTAGGGCACAGTATAAATCAGGAAATACTGGGAGCATGTAAGAAAGGCACGGCAATAATCCTAGGTGATTTTAATATGCATATAGACTGGACTAATCAAATTGGCAAGGGTAGCCTCGAGAGAGAGTTCATAGAATGTATTAGAGGTTGTTTCTTGGAGCAATATGTTGTGGAACCAACCAGGGAACAGGCTATTCTGGATTCAGTTTTGTGTAATGAGATGGGATTAATTAATGATCTCATAGTAAAGGGTCCTCTAGGGAAGAATGATCATAGCATGCTAGAATTTCAAGTTCAGTTTGAGAGCGAGAAATTTGAGTCCCACACTAGTGTTCTGTAGTTAAACAAAGGTAACTACATAGGCATAAGGGCAAATTTGGCCCTCGTGGACTGGGCATGAAGGCTAGAAGGTAGGACAGTTGATGAACAGTGGCAGATATTTAAGGAGATATTCAATTCCTCCCAAGTAGAATATATTCCAAAGAGGAAGAAATATGGTAAGAGGGGGGAAAAGCATCCATGGCTAAGCAAGGAAGTTAAAGATAACATAAAGGCAAAAACTAAGGCATACCAAATTGCAAAGGTCAGTGGCAGGCTGGAAGATTGGGAAACTTTTAAAGATCAACAAAGGGTTACTAAAAAAATAATTAAAAAAGCAAAGGTAAATTATGAAAGAAAACTAACCGAAAATGTAAAAACTGATAGCAAAAGCTTCTACAAGTACATAAAAGGAAAGAGAGTAGCTAAAGTAAATGTTGGTCCCTTGCAGGATGAGACTGGGGAGTTAATAGTGGGGAATGCAGAAATGGCAAAGACGCTTAATCAATATTTTGTCTCAGTTTTCACAGTGGAGGACACTAGTGCCATCCCAATAGTAACAGGTAGTGCAGAGGATATAGAAAAGGAGGAACTTAGAATGATCACCATCACTAGAGAAAAAGTACTGAGCCAACTGTTGGAATTAAAGGGTGACAGGTCCCCAGGACCTGATGGCCTACATCCCAGGGTCTTAGAGGAAGTGGCAGTGGAGATAGTGGATGCATTGGCTATAATATTCCAAAATTCCCTGGATTCTGGAAAGGTTCCAGTGGATTGGAAAAATGCTAATATAATGCCCTTATTCAAAAAGGGGGGGGAGATAGAAAGCAGGAAACTATAGACCAGTTAGTTTAACGTCTGTCATTGGGAAATTGTTGGAATCCATTATTAAGGAAGTAGTAATGGGGCATTTGGAAATTCAAAATGCAATCCATCAGAGTCAGCATGGTTTTATGAAGAGTAAATCGTGTTTGACTAATTTGCTAGAGTTCTTTGAAGATGTGACAAGCAAAGTGGATAATGGGGATCCTGTAGATGTAGTATATCTGGACTTCCAGAAGGCCTTTGATAAAGTGCTGCATAAAAGATTAATGCACAAGATAAGATCACATGGAGTTAGGGTAATATATTAGCTTGGATAGAGGGTTGGCTAACCAACAGAAAGCAGAGAGTCAGGATAAATGGGTCTTTTTCTGGATGGCAAGCAGTAACTAGTGGGGTGCCACAGGGTTCGGTCCTTGGGCCCTAACTATTTACAATCTATATTAATGACTTGAATTCAGGGATAGAAAGTACTATAGCTAAATTTGCAGATGACACCAAAATAGGTGGGAAAGTAATTTGCAATGAAGAAATAAGAAATTTACAAATGGATATGGAAAGGTTAGGTGACTGGGCCAAAATTTGGCAGATGGAGTTTAAAGTGGATAAGTGTGAGGTTATCCATTTTGGTCAGAAGAATAAAAAGGCGACTTATTATTTAAATGGAGAGGAACTTCAGAATGCTTCAGTGCAGAGGGATCTGGGTGTCCTCGTGCATGAATCACTGAAAGCTAGTATGCAGGTACAGCAGGTATAAGGAAGGCAAATGGAATTTTGGCATTTATTGCTAAAGGAATAGAGTTTAAAAATAGGAAAGTGTTGTTGCAATTGTACAAGGCATTGGTGAGACCATGCCTGGAGTACTGTGCACAGATTTGGTCCCCTTACTTGAAGAAGGGTGTAGTTGCATTGGAGGCAGTTCAGAGGAGGTTCACTAGATTGGATCCAGAGATGGCTTGTCTTATGAGGAGAGATTAAGCAGTTTAGGCCTATTCTCACTAGAGTTTAGAAGGATGAGAGGAGATCTAATTGAGGTATATAAGATGGTAAATGGGATAGACAAAGTAGATGTGGAGTAGATGTTTCCCCTTGTGGGGCATTCTAGAATGAGAGGCCATAGTTTTAGGCTAAGGGGTGGTAGATTTAAATCAGAGGTGAGGAGGAATTACTTTTCTCAAAGGGTCGTGAATCTGTGGAATTCACTACCTCAGAGTGCAGTGGATGCCGGGACGCTGAATAAATTTAAGGAGGAGATGGACAGATTTTTAATTAGTATCGGATTGAAAGGTTGTGGGGAGAGGGCGGGAAATTGGAGTTGAGGCCGAAATGAGATCAGCCATGATCGTATTGAATGGTGGGACAGGCTCGAGGGGCCGAATTGTCTACTCCTGCTCCTAGTTCTTATGTTCTTATGTACATAGCGAGATGTGCAGAAATGCAGGTGAGCACCTGGTACATGGCACAAACAATTTACAGGACTCACTCATGATCCAAAATAAAGAGGAAGAGGACAACTTCAATGCTACCAGGCTCCCATTGATACTTAGCCAAGTGTGCTCTGCCAATGGAAAATATCAGGCAGGGGCACAAGGTTAAGCTCCAGAGAACAGCAAATGGAAGACAAATGGTATGTTAGTCTTTATTGAAAGGGGCGTGGATTATAAATCTGAATTTTCACGCAGACGGAGAAGCTCTCCAACTGAATGAAAGAAGCGCAAAGACATGAATCAAGCAGACCCACCGGCCTGTATCCGGCCCTGCTATTTTCATGAGAGGAGGGGGAATGGGGGTTCTAAATTGCATATCCGTGGTTCATGGAGACAACTACACATGTTAAAGTGCAGCTGTTTCAGTCAGATCTGATTTTGCCTAATGTTTAAAACACCACGTGCGCACTTTAGATCTGCTAGGAAAATATCTAAAGCTGCTGGAGTTCTTTGGAGAGGTAGGGTACCCTTTTGGATATAGTCCTAGGAGATCCCAGGTGCCCTTTGGGAGAGATAAGGTTCCCTTTGGGATTGTTAAAATTAGACATGAATGTGCTCTAAAAAGTGCATAAGGTCAGGGGGACTGTCAGCTCATTTGAACTGTCAAGAGAACTGTCAAGAGAGTTGTCAATGGAGCTATCAAGCTGTCAATGATTTACATCTCCTGTCCTTTAAATATTTGAAACAAAACTGTCTGTACAGTTTTAAAAAATCAGTGCTTGCTATTTAACTCTGTTGCCTTAAGCCTGAGGTCTATCATTATGGGATTAGTGCTACATGGCTGATTTCACAACCTTTCATTATCACAGTAGGGTGCCTGTCTGTTCGCTTTTTGACAACTCCAAGTGCTTTTAAACTCTTTGAAGTGGGACTATGAATACAAAGGCTTGATTTTATAAGGGATTAAAGGAAGTTAAATGCCGTAAGTGGATTTTTATCACTGAGAATGTTTTATTTTGAAGGTAGTGAATTCATCAATAGACACTTGTGAACTTTATTCAATCTCAACATGTCTCCTGAGGTCTGCCCGTGATGGATTCTGGATGGCTTGGCATGGTAGGTGTAAGGGAAAAGGGTGATGGGTGGGAGGCATGGATCGGTACTAAGCTGGCATAGGGGCTTTAAAGGTCCTGGGATGGGTACAAGGGCATAGGGACTCTAAAAGACCATGCAGGGTGATTAGAGGGACAAAGAGGGGCCTTGGGGGTTGGGTTGGGGGCATAGGTTGAAATGGGGGTAAAAGGCGCCATCGGATGAGTTGGGGGGCATAGGTTGGTATGAGTTGCCTTGGATGTGTCATGGGGAGTGGTGGGGGTGGTGAGAGGGATAAAGGCTGTATTTTGTTTGATTCATTTTTTCATATCTTCAACAAAATGCCGGAGCACTGAAGCCAGCCTTTTTCCAAGCCTGCTTCCGTACCTGGCAGCCTCCGAACTCTTTCCAGGATTGTTCGCCATGACTCCCACTTTCATCCACACCCCAACTTCTAGGGCGTTTTTTTCCTGGACTGGGTTTGCAGAATCAGGAATTGTCCCATCACCACGCTCCCAACCTGGGAGTAAAAATTCAGGCCTAAGAGTAAGGAAGTATTGCTGCAATTTACTAGGACTTTGGTGAGATCATACCTTGAGTACTGTGCCTTAGAGGGGATATAACTATGGGTCACTAGATTGATTTCAGGGGTGAGATGGTTGGTTTGTGAGGATAGACATAGTAGAATGAGGCAATATCCTCTGGAGTTGAGATCAATGAGCAGAGATCTCATTGAAATGTATAACATTCTTAGAAGGGTTAACAAAGTAGATGCTGTGAGGTTACTTGTCCAAGTGGGATTGTTTAGGAATACTAGTCATGGTTTCAGCATAGGAGATTGGCTACTTAGGACTGAAACGAGGAGAAGTCTTTTCACTTAGAGTGTTGTGAAGCTTTAGAATTCTCCGCCAGAAAGGGCTGTGGTTTCTCAGTTGGTGGATATATTCAAGATTGGAATAGATTTTTGGGCATTAAGGGAATCAAAGAATATGGAGATAGATGAGGAAATTGGAGTTGTTGTTGAAGTTCAGTCATGATCTTATTGAATGTGAAGCGGGTCTGATGGGGTGTATGGCCTATTCCTGCTCCTATTTCTTAATTTCAATGTTTTTAGGACAACAAAAATACATTGTCACAAGGGGAAGCATCAGAGCAAAAAAAAAAAACATCACTAGCTACATATAGATTGTTATGGTCCTCATAGAGATCGATAAATTTTAAAAAGATATTTGAATTTTCAGTGACTGTCTGAAAGGATCATATGCCAAGATTTCAAATTATAAGACTTTTAATCTAACAAACAAACTAAAAACAACATTGTCTAAACACTATTCAGTAGGATACTGATACTCTAAAGTACAGTCAAGAAAGTCCCCACTTCGCTTTTAGCACAACCAAAAATCTCCCACTACAATTACACTTTACGTTGTCCCTTAAGTGGACATTTTATTCTCCAGGAATCAGTCCAAAGTTATTAATTTCTGATAGCAGACTCCCTTTTTCCCTTTCCCAGATGGGTAATTTCTAACCCCAGGCTTTCATTGTGAGTGCTACTTTGGAGATTCCTTCCTTCTTTCCCAAGCTAGGCGAATTTTCCAGCCTTCTTTAAATCCTTATGAACTTGGCCTCTTCAATCTGATTGCGAGCTCCCACTTGCATTCTGCATGGTGACCAAAAGAGTCAGCATTTTCCCTGGTTCTGGTGCAGAACTGACTGCCTCTATTTCCTGCTCCCTGTCTCTCAGATGGCTGCAGATTGATTGTCTCTGAGTTTCAAGGATATCTTAGAAAAGCCCCAACCCCATACTACAATGGTTTTAAATAGGCGCTTCCCTTCCTAAGGCCCAACTCCATGGCAACGTGAATCACCTAGGCCTTCTATCCAGTTTGGAAATGCTAATTATCTATCCTCCAGACTCCTAGGCTCCATTCTACCTTATAATTAAGCAGGCAGTTTGAAGTATAACTGTTTATAAAGCCTGACATTCTTAACACCTCCCTGTGAGACTTGGACACTATAAGTACAGCCGCTTTTGCCACTGTCTACAGTGTAAACATCTTATACCTTTCTCCGAGTAAATGAACCCTTTAACCTTTAGGACAATCAGGTCACCCAGGCTTGTTGTCGGGCAGAATTCAGAGCAGGTCCATTTTACCTTAAATTAAAGAGGCGGTGCCAAAACATAACAACCTGAAAAACTTCATATTTGTGGCAAGATCACTTGTGAAATTTGGTTGCACTTTATTTTAATTGTTTGCAGTTTTCTTGGAAGCTAGAGGAAATGTCTCACTGAGAAAACTGTGCTAGCTATGGCAGGTTTTCTCCAAAATCGCTAGAATCCTTGAGCCTGGGTCTGTGCATAGCGGTGTGTGGGCTAGCACAGATATGAAAAGCCTTTGCTATGAACAAACATGGGCTGCATTCTTGTGTCTCTCTTCCAAATAGCACACACACAAAAAAAAAGGGCGATCCCTATAACAGTCTGTTTCCAGAATTTTAATTGCAGCAAAGGAGGTCTCACTGATAATTGGACTGAAGCATTCAAGAAAATAGTAGCATGCATTCACAGATAAAGTTCACCTTCATCAGGGCTGGAGTTCAAAAACAGCAGGTGGGTACCCAGTTTAATGACGATTTCCTGGCATCTGTCATCACCTGTCTTATTTTTTGTTTCAATGATGCACACCGGCCATCAGCTTTGTGGCTGAGATAACTTTATTGAGAACACATTTTCTTAACATGAACACATATCTGCAGTAACTGAATTCTATCAATACAGGCTCCAACATGAGCAATTAGACCTTCAACTCCCAGGTCAGGTGGCCCTATATCTAGTGCAGAGTACCGTAGAGTGTCTAATACTGGAGTCTACGACCACAATCAACTATTATCGTGAAATTTCCCCTTTTTTAAAAAAAAAACTTTTATACAGCTCAAGTACACAAAGTCTCTTATCTATTCTTTCACACTCTGTTTTGATCAGTCTGTTTTGTCTTTTACTCATCTCTGTATCTCTGTGGTCTTTTTCACAATTTTTCCATTGGATGTTCTGAACGGTGACAGAGGTGGTTTTGAAGGACAAGGGGCCTTCTTCAGCTATGTGTCACTATCACCCCTTGACTAGTTCCCAGGACTCTCAGGCTTTGTCTGGTTATCTGTTCCTTCACTGGTGCATTCTGGTTTTTGATCTTCAGCTACACTTTCTGGTTCAGAGCAGGGTCGCATTTCATTTGTTTTCTGTAAGAATTTCCGATTTCTCCAGTACTGTTGTCCGTTTGGAGTCTGCACTACATAAGACCTTGGTTCTCCTGTGATTCCTGTGACAGCAGCAGGATTCCAGATCCTTTCATGCTGAATCCTCACTGTCTCTCCCATGTTCAGATCAGACAGAGGTCGGGCGCCTCGATCAAAGTACTGTTTCTGTTTCTGTTGTCTCAGTTTGAGCAGGTCCTGCACGCTGCAGCTCACCGGCTGTGGAAATAACAGCGAGGGTGCAATCTGAAGCTTGGTTCTTAGTCTCCTCCCCATCAGGAGCTGTGCTGGTGATGATTCAATGTCCTCTAATGGAGTATCCCTGGAATCCAGCAGAGCCAGGTAGGGGTCTCTTCCATCCGCCTTTGCCTTCTTCAACAGGGGTTTTAAGGTCTGCACGCTACGTCCCACCATCCCGTTGGATTGTGGATATTTGTGACGTAGTGTGGCAAAACTCCCAGTACTGTGCAAATTTGCGAAACTCAGTGCCTGAGAATTGTGGAACGTAACCTGAGATGAGCACTTCAGGTATGCCGTGGCGAGCAAAGAATTGATTTTAAATGATTTGTTACAGTGATCCTCTTACTACCATCTCTCAGCTAGTAGGTGCTCACTGTTGTCAAATGTGAACAAGTCCACTCCAATTTTCTGCCAGGGCCTTCTCGAACACTGGCCAGAATTTTGAGGTCATCAGGCGGGCACGGTGGGCGAGCCCAGGAGCGACTGGGATGCGGCCCGCTGCCCGCAATCGGCCCCCGACCGCGATTTCACTCTGGCTGGCCAGTTAATGGCATGAAAGGTGCGCTGAAAGGCTCAGCGCTGCTGGGACAGGGGCAGGAAAAGGATGAGCGCTGAATTCAGCGCGGACGCAGGGGAGCATGCAATGAAAGCTCCCTGAAGGCAGAAAATTGCCTGAAGGAGCTGAAGAATTTGAAACCATCAAATGAGGATTTAAAAATGCAGAAAAAAATGTCCACACATCAGACTCACTCATCTAAACATATAGATTATAAAAATTCTGTCCAAACATTCTTATTTATTTTTAAATTAATATCGGAAACCTCATCATGAACTCCGACATGTGGGTCAGCTTAGTTTGCACTTTTCAGTTTTCTCATGGTGGCGTCATTCTTGGTCACTTCCCTGATCTCATCCAGTTTGGTTACAGCCACAGGTAAGTTCTTTGTCAGCATGTGAACCTGTGCTTCCATTTATTATCCTCTTCCACCGTGATGAGTAGGTATGCACGTGACAGAGTGTCTGTGATGTACATTTCCTTGCCCAGTTTGTAGTTAACTCTGACCTGGTACTTCTGCAGACACATTAGTAACCTTTGGATTCTTGGTGGTGCACAGTTCAGGGGCTTTTTAAATATAGCTTCCAAAGGCTTATGATCAGACTCTCCCTCCATGTCTTTGCCGTAAACAAACTGGTGGAAGCCTTCTAGGCCAAACACAATTGCTAGCATTTCTTTCTCTATTTGGGCAGACCACCGCTATATTTCAGTCATTGCCTTCGAAGGGTACGCCACTGGTGCCTCATTTTGCAAGAGGACAGCTCCCAGGCTAGTCTTTGAAGCGTCCAGTGAGATCTTGACTGGCTGACTGACATCGTAATACCGGCTTCAGTCCCCCACTTGTGACCACATGTCCCAAGTACTTAATTTCATGACAACCTATTTTGCTCTTTTCCTTCTTCAACTTGAGGTGCCTGGGTCAGTGTTCTCTTCCGACTGGTAAAAGCTACCTGGTGACTTTGTTCCCAGTGCCATTCCACATCATTTTGTCGGGGTTCTCTGAGTGGTGCTATCAGGTCTGACATGTTCGGAAAGAATTCCTCAAGATAGGTCACCATTACCAAAAACCGCTCCAAGTCTTTCTTACATTATGGGAGTGGCATGCTCACGACTGCTTCGATTTTACTAGGGTCCAGCTTCAGTCCCTCACTTGTGACCACATGTCCCAAGTACTTTATTTCATGACAATCTATTTTGCTCTTTTCCTTCTTCAACTTGAGATTCCTTTCTCTACCTCTGGCCAACACCTGCCTCAGTCTATGTTTGTGTTCTTCTCCTGAGGTTCCCCAGACCAGCACATCATCGATATAGGTTTCCACGCCCTCTAACCCTTCAAACAGCTGCTTCACTGTTCTGTGGAACACCTCCAGCGCTGAATTAATACCAAAAGGTAAGCGTAACAACCTGTATTGCCCATATAGTGTGTTGAAGGTACAGATATAGGAGCTGCGTTCATCCAGCTTGACCTTCCAGAAACCTGAACTCACATCCAAGACTGAATAGTATTTAACATCAGCTAGCTTACATGTGATCTTTTTTACTGTGGGCAGCTGGTAATGCTCCCTTTGCACTGCCTGGTTTAAGTCTCTGGAATCCAGGCAGACCCGCAGATTCCCACCTGATTTTTCTACAATTACAATCGGATTAACCCACTTTGTCGGTTCTTCAATTTTCTTGATGATGTGAAGTTTCTCCATTCTGTCCAACTCTGCTTTCAGTCGGTCTCTCAGCATTACTGGTATTTTCCTGGGCGGGTGTATTTTGGGTTTCACAGTTTCGTCAATCTCCATGGGGTATTCTCTTTTTAAGCAGCCAATCCCCTGGAACACATCTTTACACTCACTCAGGGTGTCATCAGTGGTGACAGTCATTATTTTCTTGATTAGCTTCAGATTTTCACAAGCTTTGATTCCAAGAATGGGTTTTGCATCAGTTTTCACCACTATTAATGGAAGTGCTTGAGACTGTTTTTTGTAGTTCACTTTAAATGTGCATTTGCCTTCTACTGCAGTTTTTTTCACCTGCATAAGTAGACAGCTTCACTTTTGTTTTAGTTAGCTGTTCTTCTTTGTTGATCTTACGATACAGGCTTATGGGAATGACATTTGCTTGTACACCTGTGTCAAGCTTGAAATTCACCATCAGGTTGGCAATTTTTAAATCAACCTTCCATTCGTCTTCTTTGGAATTTCTTTGCAGTTATTACTGCACCAATAAAAAGTTCAGTTTCAGTGTCTGTGTCATCATCTGCAATCGTGTGCACTTTCTTCAACTTGCACATCTTAGCGAAGTGATTTAGTTTACCACAGTTCTTACCCTGCTTTCCGTAGGCTGGGCAACAATGTGATAAATGCTTTATTCCACATCGGCTGCATTTAATGTTTTAATAGCAGTTTTGTTCTTTTTAAGCTCAGCCTGTCTATTTATTCTTTCCCGGGGCTGTTTCTGTTTAACTACATCTAACTGCTTGACCGTGCATAGCTCATCATCATCTGTCATCTGTTTAATCTGGAATTTCGTTGTCTCTGCCGGTCTGCAGATGTTTATTGCTTTCTCCAGCTTGAGATCAACTTCTCTCAAAAGCCGTTCTCTCAGAGAGTGATTTGCGATTCTGCAAGTTATTCTATTTCAGATGAGGGATTCTTCAAGCTCTCCAAATTCACATGATTTAGCTCATTTTCTCAGCTCAGTTACATACTGACTATTGTCACTGCCTTGCATGTACATAAAAAAAATCAGTGTCTTTCATACATGATGTTTTTCTTAGGGCTGCAGTAGGCTTCGAATTTTTCCATTATTTCTTTCAAGTCATTTCGTTTCTCAACACTTTCAAACATGAATACGTTACAGACTTTGAGAAATTCTTCCCCTGCTATGTGAAGAAAGATGGAAGACTGTACTTGAGGGTCTTTTTTATCACTGCCTGTCGCTGTGAGATACAGCTCAAATTTCTGCCAGAACCTCCTCCAGTTTTTGGTGAGATTTTCCTCAAAACTGAGCTGTCAGTGGTTTCAGAACCCCCATTGTTGCGCTTAGTTTACTTTTGACACCATGGGCAGTATTCTCCATTTGGCAAGCGGGGACGGGGTCCGCTCACCGACGCGTAAAATGACGCATGGTGACGTTGGGTGGGCGCCCCCACGTCATTTAGAATTTCAGTTCTGCGAGCACGCAGCCAAGTCGGTTGCTCGTCCACCGAACTGTCAAAGGCCTATTAAGGCCCATTGAAAAGTAATTAAAACAGTTAAAGGAGCTGCCTGTCCAACCTTAACGTTGGTAGGCAGGCAAAGAGCCCAGGCGGCCTTCGCCTATTTCGTGGAACCTCATCCACGGGCGAGATGACGTTTCATGAAGTGTTTAAAAATTCAATAAAAGTTTTAATGAAAATTCAATGACATGTCACAGCTCATGTGACACTGTCACATAAGGGGATATGTTTTAAAAGTTTTAAATTCCTTTGTTTCAAAGTTTTAAATTTAAACCAATCTCCCTGAGGCACAGAGGTGCCTCAGGGAGATTTCTGCGCTCTTTCGCGCGCATGCGCAGAACTGACTCAGGGAATTCCCCCCCCTCCACCCGCACAGGGAGTGCTCAGCGCTTCCGGGCAGACGTCACGCTGGGCAGGCCTTAATTAGCTCGCCCACATAAAATGGCGGCGTGCAACCAGTTGGGGGCACCAATCGGGTTCGTGCCTACCCCTGCCCAACACCCCCCAATGGGGAAATTTCTGACCCATGTCTTGTTTTTTTGTTTCAATGATGCTGTCAACATTGTAGTTGAGATAACTTCATTGATAACACATTTTCCTAACACGAACACATATCTGCAATAACTGATCTATATCAAGAAAGGCTCCAGCATCAGCTATCTGACCTTCAACCCCCAGGTCAGGTGACTCCATGTCTAATACAGAGTACCGTATAGTATCTAATACTGGAGTCCACTACCACAATCAACTATTATCATGACAATCGCCTGTCCCTTATCTCTCATTTTATATGAACAGAATGAGCTTAAGGTGATCAGAAATTGCAGGACAACTTGCATATGAATGGTACTTTTAATGTTTTAAAATGTCCACAAGGTGATTCCAGGAGTGTTACCCAACAAAATTTGACACCAAGCCACATAAGGAGATAATGGTATAGGTTACCAACAGCTTGGTTTTAAGGAAAATTTCAAAGGAGGAGACAGGGTTAGAGAGAGGGAGAGGTTTATGGAGGGAATGAACACTTTATATACAAGTGAATTTAATAATTATAATATTAAAAATGATGCTCTGGCTTGTTTGTGTGGAAGCAGCTGAGAGAGGAGTTCAAATCCCAAACAGCAGCTGGAGTATTTAAATTCAGCAAGTTAAATAAATCTGGAATAAAAAACGAGTGTCAGTGATGGTCACCATGGAGCTACTGGATTGTTGTTGTAAAAGAAAGATCCAGTTCACTAATGTCCTTTAAGGAAAGGAATCTGCCATCCTTACCCAGTCTGGCCAAGAGACGAACCCAGATCCACAGCAATGTGGTGAAATGCTAACTGCCCTCTGAATGGATCAGCACAGTTATATTAAGCCACAATGAAAAAGGCTAATGAGAACAGATCCAGCAGCTCAAAAAACTGGGCATCCAAGAGATGCCATGGGTCACCAGCAGAAGCATTGTATTCCACCCTGCTCTGTAACCTCATAATGGCAGGTTCCTCACTCTACCATTGCCATCAAGCTAGAAGACCAATCTTGGTTCAATAAGCATAAAACTATCGGCTAACACTCCAGTGAGATATGGCCAAGCAGCTGTCATTTGGATGTGATGTTAAACCGAGGCCCTGCCTCTGCTTTCATGGACATAAAAGATCCTGTGCCACCCTTTTGAAGATCAACAGGGGAAATATACCTGGTGCCCAAACCAACTTTTATCCCTCAATCAACTTCATAAACAATAGATTATCTGGTCATTATCACAGTGCTGCATCTGGGAGCTTGTTTTGTGCAAATTGGCTGTTGCGGTTCCTACATTACAACAGTGACTCCACTTCAAAAGTACTTCATTGGTTGTAAAGTGCTTTGGGGGACATGCCGAGGTTGTCATAGGCGCTACATGAATGCAAGTTTTTTTTTCACAGCCAATAGGCTTGGACCATCGTGATCTTAGATTTTGATGTGGTTTCTCTCTACTTCATGATCAACACCAGGGTGACCAACCATCCCTTATTTTACAGGAGCATTTGAGGCCACTGTCCCACGTCCTGGGCGGAATGCTGCCGGGATGCTCTTTATCCCATAATTCGATCCTTTAAATCTCACACCCACTCTCCTCCAGTTTGCCACCCTGGCAGCACCCACCCCAACTCCCCTGCTCTCATTTTCATCCTTCTAATAAATAAGTGCATTCTTGCAGACATCATTAAAAAACAGTGACACAGGCTAACAAACCATTGAAAAAAAAAGCAAATCAGTGGGGTTTATTTCTAGAGAAATAGAGTTGAAAAGCAGTAAGTTACTCTAAACTGGCACAGAACCTCGCTCAAACCACACTTGGAGCAATGTGCATGGTTCTGCTCTCCAAAATATAAACAAAGAGATATACGGGCACTGGAGAATTTACAAAAAGGATTGACAAGGTTGATGAAGTATAAACAGTCCTAGAGTGTGTTTAACAAACACTGCTGAAAACAAGGCATACAGGAACTTCCAAACATTTGTTAACCATGTACTACTATGTACAGGGGAGGCGGTGGCATAGTGGTAATATCACTGGACTAGCAATCCAGAAGGCCCAAGATAATACTCTGGGGTCATGTGTTCAAATCCCACCATGGCAGCTAGTGGAAATTAAATTCAATTAATAAATAAAAACCTGGAATCCAAAGCTAATCTCAGTGATAGTGACCATGAAGCAATTGTCATAAAAAACCCATCTGGTTTGCTAATGCCTTTTAGGGAAGGAAAATCTGCAGTCCTTACCTGCTCTGGCTTACACATGACTGTGGACCTACAGCCCTCTGAAATGGCCTAGCAAGACACTCAGTTGTATCAAAACATCTACAAAGTTGCAAAAAGGAATGAAATCAGATGGACCACCAGGCATTGACCTAGACACCAGAAAAGATACCTGTGAATGTGACCCTGAATGTGTCCTCCTTACTAACAACTGGGAGCTCCTGTCATAAGTGGGAGAGCTGTCCCACAGATTTGCTAAGTAACAGCCTGACAAAATCCAGAATCATGCCTTACAATGCCCCAGACACCACTAGTACCATCCCGGGATATGGCCTGTCCCACTGGCAGAACAGACCCACCAGAGGTGGTGGCTCAATGGTATACAGCCAGAAGGGAGTTGCCTGGGAGTCCTCAACATTGACTCCAAACCCCATGAATTCTCATGGCATTAGGTCAAACATGGGCAAGGAAGCCTGATTATCAACTACCACATCCCCCTTCAGCTGATTAATCAGTACTCCTCCATGTTGAACACCACTTGGAAGAAGCACTGAGCATTGCAAGGACACAGAATGTACTCTGGGTGGGTGACTTCAATGTCCATCACCGAGAGTGGCTTGGTAGCACAACTACTCACTGAGCTGGCAACGTCCTAAATGACATAGCTGCTAGACTGGGTCTTCAGCAGATGGTGAGGGAACCAACCAGAGGGAAAAATCTGCTTGACCTCATCCTCACCAACCTGCCTGTCTGCCAGAGATGCATCTGTCCATGACAGTATTGGTAGGGATGACCACTGCACAGTCCTCATGGTACCATTTTCACATTGAGGATACCCTCCATCATGTATGCCTGGGTCAACCACCATGCTAAATGCGATAGCTTTTGAACAGATCTCGCACTTCAAAACTGGGCATCCATGAGTCACTGTGGGCAATCAGCAGCAACAGTGTATTCAAACACAATCTGTAGCCTCATGCCCCAGCACATCCCCCACTCTACCATTACCAGCAAGCCAGAGGATCAACCCTGGTTCAATGAAGAGTGTAGTACAGGAGCAGCACCAGGTATACCTAAAAAATGAGGTGTCAATCTTGTGAAGCTACTTGCGTGCCAAATTAGCAGCATGCAATAGACTGGGCTAAACAATCCCACAACCAATGGATCTAATCCCTGCAGTCCTGTCACATCCAGTTGTGAATGGTGGTGGACAATTAAATAATAACTTGAGGAGGAGGCTTCACAAATATCCCCACCCTCAGTGATGGGAGAGCCCAGCATATTAGTGACTGGAAGCCAGTGTCCAGTAGCGTACCACAGGGATCTGTGCTCGGTCCCTTATTATTTGTCATTTATATAAATGACATAGATGACTATTTGAGGGTTAGGATTAGTAAATTTGCGGATGATACAGAGATTGACCAGGTGGTTAACAGTGAGGCTGAGTGTCTTGGGCTACAGGAAGATATAGACGGGATGGTCAAATGGGCAGATAAGTGGCAGATGGAATTTAACCCTGAAAAGTGTGAGGTGATACACTTTGGAAGGATTAATTTTACAAGGAAGTATTCAATGAACAGCATAACACTAGGAAGTTCTGAGGAACAAAGGGACCTTGGCGTGTGTATCCATAGGTCTCTGAAGGCGGAGGGGCATGTTAGTGGGGTGGTGAAAAAGGCAATTGGGACACTTGCCTTTATCAATCGAGGCATAGATTACAAAAGTAGGCAGGTCATGTTGGAGTTGTATAGAACCTTGGTGAGGCCACAGCTGGAGTACTGTGTGCAGTTCTGGTCGCCACATTATAGGAAGGATGTGATTGCACTGGAGGGGGTGCAGAGGAGATTCACCAGGACATTGTCTGGGATGAAACATTTAAGTTATGAAGAGAGATTGGATAGACTTGGGTTGTTTTCATTGGAGCAGAGAAGACTGAGGGGCGACCTGATCAAGGTGTATAAGATTATGAGGGGCATGGACAGGGTGGATAGGGAGCAGCTGTTCCCCTTAGTTGAAGGGTCAGTCACAAGGGGCCATAATTTCAAGGTGAGGGGCAGGAGGTTCAGGGGGGATGTGAGGAAAAACTTTTTTACCCAGAGGGTGGTGATGTTCTGGAATGCACTGCCTGGGAGGGTGGTGGAGACGGGTTGCCTCACATCCTTTAAAAAGTATCTAGATAAGCACATGGCACGTCATAATATTCAAGGCTATGGGCCAAATGCTGGTAAATGGGATTAGGTATGTAGGTCAGATGTTTCTCACGTGTCGGTGCAGAGTCGATGGGTCGAAGGGACTCTTCTGCACTCTGTCATTCTGTGATATTAGGGCAAAAGACAAGACTGATGCATTTGCAGCCATCTTCAGCTAAAAGTGTGGATGATCCATCTCAGCCTGCTCCTAAAGTCCCAGCATCACAGAAGCCAGTCTTCAGCCAATTCTATTCACTCCATGTGATATCATGAGACAGTTGAAGGCACTGGATACGACAAAGGATACAGGCCCTGACAACATTCTGGCAATAGTGCTGAAGACTTGAGCTCCACAACTTGCTGCATCCCTAGCTAATCTGTTCCAGTACAGCTGCAACACTGGCTGCTACCCGGCAATATGGAAAATTGCCCTCGTATGTCCTGTCCACAAAAAACAGGACAAATCTAACCCAGCCAATTATCAGTTTACTCGTGATCATTGGCAAAGTGATGGAAGGGGTCGTCAACAGTGCTATCAAGCTCACTTACTCTGCAAAACCTGCTCACTGACGCTTAGCTTTGGTTCTGCCAGAGCCACTTGACTCCTGACCTCATTACAGCTTTGGTCCAAACATGGACAAATGAGCTGAACTCGAGAAGTGAGGTGAGGGTGACTGCTCTTGACATCATTTAATCAAGTGTGGCATGAAGGAGCCTGTGTAAAACCTGTGTCAATGGGAATCAGGGGGAAAACTCTCCTAGCACAAAGGAATTTGGCTGTGGTTGTAGAGGTCAATCATTTCAGTCCCAGGACATCGCTGCAGGAGTTCCTCAGGGTAGTGTCCAAGGTGCAACCATCTTCAGCTGCTTCATCAATGACCTTCCCTCCATCATAAGGTCAGAAGTGGGAATGTTCGCTGATGATTGCACAATCTTCAGCACCATTCTCGAATCCTCAGATACTGAAGCAGCCCATGTCCATATGCAGCAAGACTTGGACAATATTCAGGCTTGGGCTGATAATTGCCAAGAAACATGCACAAGGTGCCAGGCAATGACCATCTCCAACAAGAGAGAACCTAACTACCTCTCTTTGATATTCAATGGCATCGTCATTGCTGAGACCCTCACTATCAACATCCTGGAGGCTACCATTGGCCACAAACTGAACTGGACCAGCCGAATAAATACTTTTTCTCTAGAGCGGGTCATACGCTGGGAATTCTACGGTGACTAACTCACATCCTGACTCCCCAAAGCCTGTCCAACATCTACAAGGCTCAATTTAAATCAGGAGTGTTATGGAATACTTTCCACTTGCCTGGGTGAGTGCAGCTCCCACAGCATTCAAGAAGCTCAACACCATCCAGGACAAAGGAGCCTGCTTGACTGGCATCCCATCCACCACCTTCAATGTTTGTTCCCTCCACCACCGATGCACAGCGGCAGTAGTGTGTAGCACCTACAAGATGTGTTGCAACAATTCACCAAGGCTTCTTCCACAGCACCTTCCAAACCCACATTGAAGGGCAAGAGCAGCAAATGCATGGTAAACCACTACCTGCAAGTTCCCCTCCCAGCCACACACCATCCTGACTTGGAACTTAATCACCGTTCCTTCACTGTCGATGTGTCAAAACCCTGGAACTCCCTTCCTAATAGCATTCTGGGTGTACCTACACCACATGGCCTGCAGCAGTGGCACACCACCACTTTCTCAAGGGCAATTAGGGATGGGCAACCAATGCTGCCCTAGTCAGCAATGCCCTGTGAAAGAACAAAAAAATTATAAGTACAAGGCTCCTTCCAGAACCATCTCTCTCCGAGTTCTACTGACATCACTGATGATGTATGCTAACTATTAGCATAATAGCTATTAACCCATTATACTACATCTCCCCACAAGTCTTTCATTCTACTCACTAAATATTTACACATCCTACTTCCCAACCCCCCCACCCCCATCCTTCATCACTGCCCTCACAGTCTCTCACACTGACAGCATCAATCTCGAACTGTATTCTCGGCTCTCTTAGAGGATGTATAGGATGTATGTTCTCCATATTCTTCCTGGGATGCACTTAATTCAATAGACAGAGATTGTTGTTTCTGGTGTACTGTATAAAGGTGATGAAAATACTTTCTCTTTTTTTCTTTCTTTTTGTACCCGCTTTCTAGGTTGTGCTGCTGGCTGCTCTCTCTCGAGGGAATGAGACCTGGTCAGCTTCTGTTAATGTTCTTACAGCTGTAGTGCATCTGCAATCTTCTGATCCAGCAATTTCATTGCCTGGCAAAAGTATTCATTGTTTAATTACATTCATTGATTCCTGTGCCCGGAATGAAGTGCTGTGCAATCCCAATGTCACATTCAAGAATGAATCTGATGGACACACAGAAGAATGAAGGATGTTACCTTTGTTAATACTGTGGGGTTTTGTCTTTCTGCTTGTGGCTGCTTGGCCTATACTCACTCTGATTTCACATCAGTGTGAGTTTGCTGTTCACCAAGTCTTGATATCTCGAGAGCTTCAGCAGTCAAGGCAACATCTGGAATAGAGCTGGATGCCACCTCCGATTCTGTTACTATATAATGTTTTACTGGGTTAGGTTCTTGTTCTGCTTCTTCTACTATATTCAGAGAAGTTACACTTCTTTGTACATCTGTAGAGTGTGAGAGACCAGTAGCTAGTACATAAGCATTTCAGTCACTTCCTCTCCAGCCTTGACATCAGAGTTTGGGGAGTCAGCTTTGTCTCATTGGCCATTGTCGGAGCTTCTGTTCCTGGTTTCTCTTCATGGTAGTCTCTGCCGTACCAGGCTGTTTTACATCACCAGAGTCCTCACCATAAGAATCAGGTAGATTGATATCCTGATCACATCCATCAGTCATGTTCTGGTCACACTCGTTAGTAGCATCTTGGTTATTTTTTCATCCACTCTCTCTTCAAAAAGTAGTGTGAGGTCCAGTATTTCCTCCTCTGGTTGGTTACCATGGTCAGTCTGGTCCAGTCTCCTTCTTCATCCAGTTTCTCCTCAACAAGCAATGCAATTTCCAGAATGTCCTCCTGTGGCTGCAGGTGTGGAGCTTCCTCTATGGACACTGGCTCAAACCCTTCTGGGTGGCCTTGGGTTTCTACTGCAACTGGTGAGTAAAGAAGCTGCAGAGCTACACAAGTGTCTCTGCTTAACAAAGAGCAACCTCGACTGTGAATAACGTATAGAGTGTAGGTAGATTCTCTTCCACTATATCGGAGTGGCAGTCATCTGCCCTTGGGAGTGGTGTGCCCCCTGGACCGTTAAATCGAGTGGTAGATGGTTCCAGGAACTCAGGCTTCAGAAAGAATGGACACACCTGTGTCCAACTTAAAATTGGTTTTGTGGCCATTGACTGTGATAGCCGCTTTCCAAAAGGTTGCCTTGGATTTTGCAACTTCACCCAAGAATGGCACTTCATGTTCTTCTGTATCTTCTATTTCCTGGATGCTGCTAGATCTGATCATTCTCCCTTTGAGTGTTGGAGCAGGAGGCTTTCTGTTGCAGCATACCGCTTTAAAATGAGCCCATCTCCCGCAGGAATGAAACGCTGCATTTATGGTGGCACAGTCTTCACACCGATGGAGTTTTTTTCATGCCGCAACAGGAGCGCTGGTAGCTTCATTGCTCACAAATTGGACTGCATCAGTGGCCTGACTCCACAATGGTTCTCTATTGCCCCCATTAAAATTCAGTTCTTCTGTAGTTCAACCTGTCTCGCTAATTGAACTGTCAAGGATAATGTTAGATCTTCTCTGGACTGTAAAAAAAATCAGATAGGGCTTCATCAAGCACACCCACTGCCATGCAGTCTTGGATGAGTTTATCCTTTCATGGCCCATACTCACAACCACACAGCCAAATGATACTAGGTCATTAATCAAAAAATCAATACTTTTCCTGGATTCCTGAATGCACCTGTTAAATAACCCCTGGTCTATAATAATGTTCCTCTGAAGACTGAAATGTAAATCTAAAGCCTTAATGACCTCCTCATGGGTCACTGTGCCCTCATTAACACCTAGTCTTGCTAAAATGTCATCTGTACTGCTGACAATGGAATAGAGGAGCGTGCTAACCTGCTGTTTATCAGGCTTCTGTGCTAACCTTGAAGCAGTCCTAAAACTGCTGAATCTCCGATGCCAATTTTGCCTGTGTGGAGCCTTCCGCATGGTCAAAGAAGTCGGGTGGAGGCAATTGTTTTCTGTGATTGTCTGTTACTTTAATCAACTGTCTTGGGACTCTGTTGGCATTTTTCCTTCTGATTTGTTGCTGCAGTCATTCCCTCATTACATTATTTTTGCTGGCTTTCACTTTCCCACCACCGGCAGTTTTGTGGGGGATCCTTGCCACCATGAGGTATCATCATTAATGGTCCCAGGGGTGTGTTTAACAGAGACTACCAGGAACAAGGCATCCAGGAGCTTCCAAACATTTAATAACCATGTAAAGATATTTACAGGGATAGATAAGCATCGGGCTCCTAGCCAGAAACATCTATCTCTGCGTTCCAGTGACACATGATCTAACATCACCAATGATGTATTAGCTATTAGCATAATACCTATTAATCCTTTATGCTACAGTTGAATACAGAACTGAGAGGATATACTTACTAGGAATAGTTAAACAGATTAGGGCTCCTTTTTCCAGAAAAGAGATGCTCAGTGGTGACCTGATAGGAACTTTGAAGATTAAGAAAAAAGTTTGAGAGGGTAAACGTAGAAAGGATATTTACATTTATTGGAGAGACCAAACTTAGGGGCCATAAATATAAGACTATCACTAAAATGAGGTGCAACAAATTAGACAACACACAAGATAAATCTAACAGGGAACATTAAGAGAAATGTCTTTACCCACAGAATGGTGAAAATATGAAACTCACTACTGTAAGGAGTAATTGAAAACTCCAGATATGTTTTCAAGGGGAAGCTATAAGTGCGTGAGGGAGAAAGGAACAGAATATGTTAATGGGTGAAGTGAAGAGTGGAATTGATGTGGAAAGAATAAATGCAACATTATTATGTTGGGCTGAATGGTCTGTTTCTGTGCTGTTGATGCGAAGTATTTTTACATAATAACTTTATGACCTGGTTCCAGTACATATTAATCTATTACTAATCATATGAATACATGGTTAACAAGGGCTTGTTTTTTAATGCAAAGATTGATCTCCACAGGTAGGAATATATCCACTGAATTACAGCAACATTAGCACAAACATTAACACATAATCATTCTGTAATTTATTGCATATTTTCCCTGCTACTGCAGTGCACAACTTACTCTGGGGCCTAGAACATCTTCACAGCTATTTAAAAAAATCCTTCCCATGATTGACTAGCCAGAGGTGCATCATTTCAAGCTGGAACTGATGTTGATAGTCTTTGCCCCTTGAAAGTTTTTAAATGTCATCCATTAAGAAAAACTCAAATCCTCAATTTGAGTAATCAAATTACTCAAATTGGGAATCCATTAGCCTAACTCTGAAACTACTGAGCCACCTTTGTTTCGAAGATCCACCTATAGCTGTGAAAATTGAACCTAGTTGCATTCAGTTCGCAAACACCAATATCCCACATCCAAATCACACCTGAAAGACCTCTGAACTTACATTGGGTCAGGCCATTTTTCAGGTGCCCCTGGCAGCCATCTAATACCCTAAACTAGGTGTTAGGGTGCTGGAGGCAGGCCTTCTGTATTCAGGATTCTCCAGCCTCAGTGGGCACCAGCAAATGGTAAGCTTATTTTTAAAATAAACATTTAAAAAGGATCATGTGAAGCTAGACGTTCTCCCCAAATCTTACAGTATTGGGACTAAGGCCCCTCTTGCATTGTTGCCCCAATCCTTCTTCTGACGCTTTTCTTCAGGCATTGTTGATGAGGCAACCAATCTGAAATACATCTTTTTGAAATGGTCAGTGTGGTAAGCTGAGGTGTAATACACCTTTAAGAGAATGTGAGCAGATTGATCACGTGACTGTAAGACCCAATAGCTCTGTAGCGCAGGCTACCATGTTAATGTTAGTCTAGAGTAAGGTCTGGCTGGAGAAGCACACATTATGCTAGTGCTCTGCTGTTTGTGTAAATAAATAGTATGTTCTTCATTTCATATTGGGCTCTGTGTCTGCAGCATATTGTAATCGACTCACCTGCCGATAGATAAGCGTACAACTGGTTCACGAGCAAAGCGACCCTACAGTAAAACATAACAGTCAAATAAAGTCATAGATGTCTGAGGTACACTCCAGGCTGGGGTACACACCCATTTCAGGCCCCAAAACATGCCTAAAGGAAGTTTCCGCCCTACATCTTTTATATACATATAAAATTAATTCCTTTAAAAAAAAGTAAGTTTTTCTTCTGAAAAAGTTCTTCCTTAAATTATCCTAGGTTTTTCAAACTGTCATTGACAACTTTAACTGGCCCTCAGACACTCAGTTTGGTTCAATTATGTTGAATCAGGACTTGCCTCAAATTGAGGCAACAACTCCATATGAGTTTGTGAGTGCAAAGAGTCTCAAGATCGTGTTTACTCCAAATCCTTCCACGTTAAACATCACTTTGAGGGAATGCAGAGGTTAACAAGGCACAAATATATTATGGGTGAAGGATTTCCGATGTACATTACCAAGAAAAGCTCGGTAGCACAACCAGTGATAGAACTAACTCCGCTGGGTGGAGATGGAGCAGCAGCATCCCTGAAAATCATGGGTGAAAACTTATTGACCCATTCCAACCCCTGGTTCATATTACGCCTGCCTGAAAGAAGGCTATCACTGGGTGACCAGGGCAGACATCTGTTTTAGGCAGTGCACCCTTATAATATGGTTATTGGGATTTAATGATGTATACAGGACCTTGCTTGGCATTTTGGGAGACAACCAGCTGGAATGTGTACTGTGGGCATTCTACCAGTTTTGTCCAGCGCTTTAGCTGAAAAGGATCAAAAACAGTAAGTTTACAAAGATTCTTGTTTTGCCAGAAGAGTGCTCCTCCAAGTTCCACAAGGACACTGTGTGTCACTACTGACCCAAGCTCCACAATCACAATCCATCCCCCTCCACCACTCCAGATCTGCAACTCTAGGTCAGGTTAACCTCCGGCTCTCCCGGCTTTTGACCAGCCCATTGCCAGCAAGCTGCATTGGGATAAAAACAGAAAATGTTGGAAATGCACAGCAGGCCTGGCAGCATCGGTGGAGGGAGAAACAGAGTTACCATTTCAGGCCTGTGACCTTTCATCAGCACTTTTGTTATCACTTCAGATTTACAGCATCCGTAATTGTGTGTTTTTGTAAACTCTGTTGGGATGTCTGTTTGATGTCCAAAACACACCTCAAAATGTCTTTGGTCTTCCACCAGTACCAAAGACCAGGGGCAGAATTTTTTGATTGCCGGGTGGGTGTGTGCCCGACCCGAACAGGCGTAAAGTGACGCTTGATGACGTTGGGTGAGGGTCCCGATGTCATCGCACACAGGAGTTGGCGCGCGCGGGAGTTGGCAACAAGCCCGCCAACAATTGAAAAGCCTATTAAGGCCATTAACACTCCAAATGATTTAAACGTTTTGCTGCCGGTCCAATGTTACAGTTGGCGAGAAGGCAAAAAGGCCAAGCGGCCTTTACATTTTTTGTGAAATCTCATCCATGGGCGGGATGAGGTTTCTATCCGTCATTAAAAAAAACTTTCCATACTAATTTCTAACATGTCCCTGCTTGTGTGATAGAGTCAGATGAGGGGACATGTTTTTCAACATCCTACAATGCTTTATTTATCATTTTCAAAACTGCTCATCTCCCTGAGGCAGCCCTGTGCCTCAGGGAGCTTTTCCAGCACGTACCCACACACATGCATGGAGTTGCACGGTTGCTCTCCTTCCCCCCCACCCCACACACACAGGCAGCGCTGAGCGCTGCAGCACACGTTTCATGCTGGGCGGGCCAGCGTGAAATTGCGGTCCGGCCCCGATCACGGCTGGTGGTCAGCTTCCTGACTGCTCCCACTCACCCCCACTGAGCCCACCCGACAAGGGCAAAATTCTGCCCCAGTTGTCAGCAGGCTCCATCCAATAGTTAAAATCTGCCCCTTTGCAGTTTTATTATCTTCATTTTTCAATTAACTCAACTTAGATTTTAAATTACAATCTTCCTGGAGTCGATATACATCACCAATAGCACAAACATACCTTTACATAAAGCAGAAAACCAACAAAAATAAATGGGAATAAAATAAATTGGAACTATATCGCCGTCCCTTCGCTGTTGCTGAGGCGACGTCTGGAACTCTCTTCCTAACAGGTGTACCTATACCAGAGGGACTGCAATGGTTCAAGAAGGCGGCTCACCACCGCCTTCTCAAGGGCGATTAGGGATGAGCCAGCAAGGCTCCGAGTCCACAAAACAATAAAAAAATGAAATAGTGGCTTTGTGCTCTGTGTTCTGCTGCAATGAGTATTAATGTACAAGAGGTGGCACTTTTAATCTTTCCTATGTGATGAATTCCAGCCACTGATGTACTGAGAGCAGCAGCAAATTTCCAGCTCTCATGCTTCAAAGCATTTTATTTAACCAAACTCCACATCCTGCTGATACGATGGTCGTTTTTTTGATTTTTTAAAATGCGTAATAATAACAAGACATTTTCATTTGAAGAAATATTATGCGGGCTGTAACTTGCGAACTCCAGCGCAGTGTATCTTGGGGTTGGGGGGGTGGGGGTGGGAGGCGGGGAGGCTTCCCAAAGATGCACTGGGGAACCTCCCCATACAGCCCCCTCCCCCCAAACCACCCCCGACCACCACACCCTCCCAGCTAAGGTTTGCACAGCAATTGCTCAGAATGTTCAAACTTCTGTTGGGCAATTGCCCTGCACTGGGAACCATCCGAAAATATGATTTAAATCGCAAACTTCGGATTGCTCCTCTTGTCATACAGTATCAATTATGCAGAAAAAGTTAGAAGAATTAAAACTACTTCTAGCTTCTTGGTAACTATAGCACTGACCCACCCCAACCCCCCAAGGGACACCCCCCCACCCTCCACTAACCCCCACAGGCTCCCCCCAACCACTGACATGACCAGACCACCCACCCCGACCCCAGGCCTGGCCCGACCCAACCTCTCACCACCCGCATAGGCCCGGCCCGACTCAACCCAACACTCCCCCTACCTCCAGGTCCAAACCGACCCAGCTGCTCACCCCAGCCCTGACCTGAACTGATCTGACCCGACCCGATCATCAGTGCCCCCAAGGCCAAACCCGAACCCCCTGGCCACACCCACACCAAATCCTACCAACTTACCGTATATATTTTTCTTCTCCCTGGCTTGTTAAAGTGGCTGGCCCTTTAAACTTATCTGCCTTACAGCAGCTTGTGCTATAGGCCTTGAGAACCTGCTGTGCTACACAGATCCCACCTGGTCTAAGTTGAAAGTCGGGCAGGACAGGGCTGACTGGATTTCAAGGTAAGTAATTGTGAGTGAAGTGGCAACCCGACTCAATTGCCATTCCACCAGAGCTTATCGGCCATTACGTCAAACAGCTTTTAAGCCAGTCTGTTCACAACCTTAGTGTCACCTTTGACCCCAAGATGAGCTTCCAACCTCGTATTCATGACATCGCTAAGACCGCCTATTTCCATCTCCGCAGAATCGCATGACTTCACCCTGTCTCAGCTCATTTGCTGCTAAAACCCTCGTTCTTGCCTTCGTTACATGTAGACTCAACTATATCCCAATGCACTATGAGCTGATCTCCCACATTCTACCCTCTGCATCTAAGGTCATCTAAGGTCAGTCTGTCTTAACCACAGGAAGTCCTGTTCCCCTACCATTCCTGTGCTCGCTGACATACATTGGCTCTCAGTCAAGCAACATCTTGACTTAAAATTCTTACCCTTGTTTTCAAATCCTCCTTCCCTGTCTCCTCCAACAGCAGTCGCAACTTAAATCACCTTTAACATAATGAAACATTCCAAGCTGTTTTTAATGCTGGTGTAAAGCAAAGTGTGACACCAAGTCACATAAGGAGATATTAGATCAGATGAACAAAAGCTTTTTGCAAAGAGGAAGATTTTAAGGAGTGTTTTAATGGAGGGAAGCGAGGTGTAGAGGTAGAGAGATGTAGGGAGGAAATTCTAGAGCTTCAGGCTGAAACAACTAAAGGCAGGGCAACCAATAGGGGAACAATTATAATTGGGAATGCACAAGACGCCAGAATTAGAGGAATGTAGATATCTTGGAGAGTTGTGGGCCTGAGGTGTTCCTTTGTCTATCTGCTTAAATATGAGTAAAGTGACATTAATTGTACTTGCAACATAAAACAACAATATAAGGCGGCATCCGTGAAGTGGGAAAGAGTTAACATTTCAGGCCGATGGCCTTTTATCAGAAAGCGTTGGGTAGAATTCGCTATCGGTGGCACTGCTGAGGCTGCCAGCTGGCCCTTTGATTGGGCCAGCAGCTCTGCGAGGTTGGCCACCATCCTCATTGGATTGGTGGACTTGGTGGCGGCCTCTCAATTGGCCGCCTCCGGCAAAACCCCACTGGGGTCCTGCCGTTTGTCCACGTGGCCTCAGGACCATTTTTCCGTCCTGGCAATGGGACTTCTTAGGTTTTGGTAAGATTCCGGCCATTAACTCTGGGTGGAATCGTCTTAGACGTACACTTAGTGCGGCAGCAGGCAGGTAAAATTACGTTTTACCCGCCAGCCGCAATGGCGGCTTCTCGCGCTTTATCACCCAAAATCGCCACATTAATTATGCATTCCCAGGAAACATGCTGCTTCGATGGCGGGAGGGCTCCAATTCATCCACCACGCCGTCTCCTCACTGCTTCATCACACCCGGGCACCATATTTAAAGTACAGCCACCCACACACTTCTCAGTGCTTCCAACCCAGGACCACTGCAAATAAGACATGGCCCTGAAAAGCAAGAAGACTGCAGCCCTCAGGTTTAGTGACATGTCCCTTTTGGATTCTGTGGATGCTCACGTGATATTCTCTACCCCTGCTCTGGCCGCAGGAGGGGCAGCAACATTACCAATCCAGCATGGCAGGTGGTGGCAGCGGTGGTCAGTGCCAATGCTGCACAGAAGAGGTTGGCCATCCAATGCAGATAGAGGAGGAATGATCTCATCCCTGCCACCAGGTTAAGGCAACCATCTCATCTCTTTAAACACACACATTTAAGCCCACCACAAATTCACTGGCATCTCACTTACTGCCAGCTCAAGGGACATCACCACTCACTCTCTCACACACACCCTCACATCTCCATCTGTCCTCATCTCCTCTGGAGACTGCCTCCTCAGCCCTTATCATCTTGAGGCCATTTGCACAGATCAACTTGTACAAACCCTGGGATACCGCACCCCCCCTTCGCCACTACAGCCCTCATCCTGCAGCCTCTTCCCTTGCCTGAGGCCACTTCTCCCCCTTCCCCTAGCCCTGTAGCCGTACAAAGCCACCCCCTCCTTATGGCTGATCTGGTAGGTAGAGAACGGCCCCAGAGCCCCACCTAAAGCGATGTGGTGCTGTCTGCAAAGCTTGGCGCTGATGACTGCGAATGCTGCCTGAAGCAAGGTAGGCAAACAAACCTTGAAGTCCCGAGCAAAGTGCAGCTCGCCAGGTGCACGTCACTTATGTGCAGTTGGGAAACACATTGGCATGCAATCACGCCAACATGGGTGGACGATCCAGAGTCAGGGGGATGAGTGTGGTGGACTAACCTTATAATGATTTGCAGATGTGTTACAATGAGGTTCCCAACGTCCAATGGTGGGAAACGCGGTCCGCCATCAACAGGCTGAGCGGATGATCGCAAACTGGTTTCACAACGTCTTGAAACCAATTTTTGGTATTCTTGCCATATTGTCTGCTCATGCCGCCAAGCACACCCAATGCCAGCGGGCACGGAAAATTCCACCCTCTGTTTTGCTCTCTCCACAGATGCTGCCTGACGCGTTAGATATTTCCAGTATTTTCAGTTTCTATTTCAGATTTCCAGGAGCTGCAGTATTTTGCTTTGGATGTAAAACCGGTGGTTGACTTTGGAACTGACTGCCCCAAAACCTTTAAATGAAGCCTGGGCAGCTGATCCTCCTGAATGATGTAATTTAACATCTTTTGCAATTCAGTGCTGAAGGAAGTTCTTCATGAATTTTAATAATTTGTCCCTTCTGGATGACAAAAAAACTACTTTCAATAGAGAAAAAAAATCTGTAGTGCATTCCCTTTTCTTTCAGAGTTTTGCCCCTTTTCAAAAGTGAGGTAAATAATTTTCCCTCCGTTTTTGGTTATTTTGTATAAGTTTTGAAGAATATTATTGGATCTAGCTGTGCGCATTTTACAGGGGTAAATGGGTGCGTTAAGGCCCGATATTGGGGACCACTGACCTGTGCTCCAAAGACATCTGTATAACGAAATTGGACCAGGGTTAGGCTTATCTCTCCAACTCCCCTCCCGGGACTTACGTTCAGGCCACTGAACATGGCCTGAGAGTGCCCAGGGCCCAGGGCGCCGGCAGTCGGAGGGCCGCTGGAGATCAGGACGATGCTAAGTCAAAGGCAGATGATGAGCCTCTGGAGTCATCCATTAGGCGGCAGATGCTGGATATCCAGCGAGATGTGCGTGAGGCCACTGAACATGAGGTAAGTCATTTCTGGTGCTGGCAGTTCACATGTAACAACAACAACGACTTATATTTAAAGTGCAGAATTCTGAGTTTGGCGGGTGGGCACGATCAGCCCCCGACTACGATTTCACTCTGGCTGGTAAATTAACGCCGCTGAGGGTGAACGGCGGCTGCCCAATAGTCGGGGAAGGGCGGGTGGGGGAGGGGGCCTGTGGGCCACCGGCATCCTGGTAGCCGGTTTAAAACCGGCACAGTCAGGCCCTGGAAGGCTGCCAGCGATGAAGACATCTTCGGTGTTGTCAACAGGAGGTTATAAATTATGGATTCAAATGTGGCTGCAGACGCCAGGCGGGAGGTCAGGTTGGGTGGGCACTCAGCACCCCCCCCCGATTTCCTGATGAGTGCCTCGCGGTCCTCCTGGAGGAGGAGGATGCCAGGAGGGACACCCTTGTCCCCAAGGATGAAAGAAGGAGGCCACTGCGCCTAACAAAAGGAGCGTGGGAGGAGGTGAAGCGCTGGTCAGCAGCTATGATATTGTACGGCGCACCTGGGTCCAGTGCGCAAGAGGTTTAGCGTCCTGCTGTGCTCAGGAAGGGTGGGTACCGTGTTAGCATGGATCAGTGTGTTGAAGTGTTAAGGGCTGGTCATCCCCACTCCCCCACCCCCGTGAAGCTCAGAGGTGTTAGAGTCTGAGTGCCAACTGTCAATGATACTGAAGCTGGCCAAGTGGGTGAGCCCTGGCTGCTTGGACTGAGTACCTTGTGGCTTGAAGGGCAAGGCTCGGATGTGCCCTGCAAGGTGATCCTCAGCTGGGATTGGCCAGGCTGCAATGATGCTGCAGGTAGAGAGTGAACTAATCCATGCTCCTCTGCCTTTTCAGGAGAAGACATCCCATAACAACGTTGAAAAGTCACTGACCAGTGGAGGCCGTGCAAACCTCCTAATCCTAACCAGATACGAACAGGACACATTGGAGCTGGAGAGGCACCACGTACCTTGGTAAACTGGCCGCGGAGAGGCTGGGGGGCAGAATTTCTCCGTCGGCGAGCTGGGGGCGGGGCCCACTCACCAATGCAAAAATGACACGGGATGACATCGCGGGGAACCTGGCATCATCCCGCCCCATTTAAATATTCAGGAAGGTGTTGGGACAGCGAGATCAGCTGTGTGCCCGCTGAGCTGTCAATGGCCAATTGAGGCCATTGACAGGATAATTAAGCTAATTAAAGGCCCTGCCCGTCCAACCTTAAGGCTGGTGGGCAGGCCAGGAGCCCCCAGCGGGCTTCTGATAATACATGAAACCTCATTCACCGGCGGGATGAGGTTTCATGTCTGTTTTAAAAAACTTTAATAAAGTTTATGTGATATTTATTAACACGTCCCATCTCGTGTGACATTGTCACAAGAGGGAGACATGTTAATAATTTTTTTATTTTTCTATTTTTGAAGTTTATAAAACTTTCAGCACTTTCCCTGAGACAGCACTTAGTCTCAGAGAGATGTGTGCACTCTGACAGTTGGGGAATCCTTCCCCCCTGCACTGGAAGTGCATAGCGCCTCTCGTCGGGCAGCCCGCTGGGCGGACCTTAATTGGCCCACCCACTCAAAATGGTGGCGGGGCCCGTTTCGGCAGCGATGATTGGCTGCCCGCCCGCCGCCAAGACGGTGGGGCCCACCCGCCCATCAAGGGCAAAATTCTGCCCGCGGTGTCAGACAAAGTTAAGAATGCAGAGCACAGATGTGAGAGTTTCAAGTGGTGCAAACATTCTTGTGTAGTCTCATCATTGATGGGAGCCTCAAAACCTCCATTGATCATTGAAAGATGATGGCACCATGATGCAGATCTCCATGGTCCCACCAGGGTGCCTGGCATGCACAGTGACAGTGTGATGACTTAAACCAATGACATATCGCTGTTCTCCCTTAGGTTTGCCACCATACACCCAATCGCAGGATCCCAAAGACCCACCCCTGATGCCAGAGGCCCGCCAGGCTCCAGATGTACCTGTGTCACATCTGCTCTCTGGACCAGGCACCATTGCAGATACTAGCACCTCAGTGAGTGTTAGATCTTTGACTAGAATGTCGGTGCATAGCGGTGAGGGCATTTCACACTCACTTGAGGTTCAGACGGAGGCAGAGAGTGCCCAGGGCACCGGCAGTCGGAGGACCGCTGGAAACCAGGACAATGCTGAGTTGAAGGAAGATGATGAATCTCTGGAGTCATCCGTTAGGCGGCAGATACTGGATGTCCAGCTAGATGTGCGTGAAGATTTGGCGGAGATCCATGAGGTCCATGCCATAGTCTCTATTATGGAGGAGTCCATGCGGAGCATCAGCGCTGGTTTTACCCTCATGGCTGAGCACACTGCCTCCTCCATTGAAACAGTGGTGACTCTCATGGAGAGGCAGCTCCAGGAACAGAATCAGGGGATCCTGGGGTTGCACTCAGACCTGCAAACCCTCACACAGGCAATGACCTCAGGTGGTCAGTGTTCGTGTGGGAGATGGAAGAGGCACCCAGTATCCCAGCTAGGTGCCCATCCATCAGTGGTAAGCAGGGAGATCCAGAGCAACCTCACATTGATGCATGAGCTGCCTGTCATCTCTGCAGGCTCCTCTCAGGGCGGTTTGGATGACAGCAGCAGCTCCTCCGCTCCTCTGCCAGTAACCATGGCATCCGATGAGGCTGCAGCGACTGGGGAGATGCCAGCCTTGGCACTGGCTGCTCCCTCCAGGCAGGGCCAGCACAGGCTCCACTGGCCAGAGGACGACCACCAAGGTCATCAAGGCCAACAGGACGGCAGAGTGAGCAGGCTGTCTCCAATGCCGGTGCCAGTGAGGTGAGAGCACCAAGAGGTAAGTAAAGGCGCCATGAGCACAAGAGGGACTGGTCATGGGTAATCTTCTGTTGTGTAATGTTTTGTTTATGTCTGCTGGTCTGGGGTTGAAGAACAGAGAAGGTTCTGTTAATTTGTTTTGACTGTCAACATGAAAAACTTTGGCCATGATTTTCCGGCCCCATCACGCGCTATTTTATGCTTGAGCGGGTCGGCCATGTGCCCGTCCTCTTAGTGAAAGATTCTGCTCATGTAGTACCTTTAACATAATGAAACATCCCGAGGTGCTTCAGAGAAGCATTATAAAAGCAAGCCACATAAGGAGATAGTAAGTCAGATGATTAAAGCTCGGTCAAAGAGGTAAAGGCATTTCATATCCATAACTTTACACATGGACTGAGCTTCTGGAACTGTCTTTTATTTGTTTAAAATGGACCACCATGTAAGAACTGTTAAGAGAGCTGCTAAGAGATCAGGTGACCGTTGCTAGGTTAACACAGACTATCAAGTTTTTGGAAAATTCCCAATTGAATAACCATGGGTAGGGGCTGCCTCCTGGAATGGAGGCTCCAAGACAAATGTTATCTGTGGATTTCACACCTGCTATTGTTCAAAGCTTACTCAAAACAGAGTCAATGGACTCCTAGACTCTATGTCTCTAGGTTTGTAGTACAACAAAGGGAAGCCGACGAGACCAGTTATCTACCAGTTAAGTGTGAAAGACAACCATCTATCTCCTATTGTAAATCAATGGTCTTTTAGCTTTAAGCCATTCTGGATGGACAATGGCTGTTGACCTTGTGACCAAAACTGGCTTCTGGTACTGATACCCTTTATTATCCCAAAACCCAGAAGAGTCCTGTGAAGGCTGCAGGAGAACATCAACAAGACAACAGCTGCAGAGAAAGGTTGCACCATCTTTGCATTTTAAGAACCATCAGTTGTCAGCCAGTCAGAGAACCAGGTTCTGAAACTAGCTGTAATTCATGAAGCAGCCAAAGTAGTTAACCTGTTTCAGTTTCCAAGTTCACCTGAGAACCAACCTCCTGGATATTCGACTTCTGAAAACCTTGCAACCTGCTGTGAACATTTCATTTTACAAAACCTTTAACTTTAAATAGTCAAATCTAATCAAGAAACCACAGGCCTGCCACATGGGAGACCGGAAGTCATAAATCAGAGACTGCATTAACTTTAATCTGTAAAAGTGTACCATCTTAATCCGTATCGTGTGTGTGTGTGTGTGTGTGTGCGTGTGTGTGAGTGTGTGTGTGTGTGTGTGCGTGCGTGTGTGTGTGTGTGCGTGTGTGTATGAACTTTCTTTATTTTAATCTCATGAAAGATTGCTTCCAAATTATTTGTTGGAATACACATTCCAAGGGTTAAAAACCACACCTCTTTCCATACAAAACACACTGATTATGAGTAGTAATAGAGCAAATACATTCTATCCATGATACCATGATATAGGGTTTAAGAAGTGTCTTCAAGGAAGAAAGCACGGTAGTGAGGTGGAGACGTGTAGGGCAGATATTCTTGAACTTAGGGCCTAGGCAACTGAAGGCATGTCCACCAATAGTGGAGTGATTAAAATTGGTATGCACAAGAGTCCAAAATTAGAGGAGCACAGATATCTTGGAAGGTTAAGGGGCTGGAAAAGACTACAGAGATAGAGGGGGGCAAGGCCATGGAGGGATTTGAAAACAAAGATTGAAATTTTAAAATTACGATGTTGTTGGACCGGTAGTCAATGTAGGTCAGTGAGCACGGTAATGATGGAAGAACAAAACTTGTTGTGACATAAGACATGGGCAGCACATAGTTTTGGATGACCTCAAGTTTACAGAGGGTAGAATGTGGGAGACCAGCCAGGAGTGCATTGAAATAGTCGATTTTAGAGGTAACAAAGAGACAGATGAAGGTTTCAGAAGTTGGCACAGTTGACACAGGAGTCCTGAGCTGACACAGGAGCAAAGTCGAACGTTGTTACAGAGATGGAAATAAGCAGTCTTAGAAATGGCAGGAATATGAGGTCAGAAGCTCATTTTGGGGTTGCAAACAGAATGCCTTAATCTCAGGCTGTTACCAGGGAGAGGGTGGAGTCGGTAGTTAGGGAACGGAGAGCGGGAATCGAATAGCTTCAGTCTTCCCATGTTTAATTGGAGAAAATTTCTGCTCATCCATTACTGGATGTCAGATAAGCAGTCTAATAATTTAGCAACAGTGGAGGAATTGAGAGAGGTGGTCTTTGCATGATGTCTCCAAGGGGCAGCGTGTAGATCAGGAATAGGAGGGGGTCAAGTACAGGACCTTGGGAAACGCTAGAAATAATGGTGTAGGAACAGGAAGAGGAGCCATTGCAAGTCTTTCTCTGGCTACAATTAGGTAGATAAGAATGGAACCATGCAAGAGCAGTCCCATTCAGCTGGCAACAGTGCTTAGGCACTGGAGGAGGATTGTGTGGTCAACCAGTCAAAGGCTACAGACCAGTCGAGGAGGATAAGGAGGGCCTTTGTCACAGTCACATAGGATGTAATTTGTGACTTTTGATAAGAATCATTTTGGTACTGTGGCGGGGTGGAAACTTGATTGGACTAATTCAGTCATAAGAAGCTAATGAGTCTGAAGACAGACTGGGGCCTCTCAGTGGGTCTGGGGAATATTTACCCCTTCCCCCACCCCCATGATACTTGACAATTCCAAGTTGGCATTTTTTAAAAAAATGAGGTTAATTATGAAGTGTCAATAACTAACATTTCATTTCCTCCAGTACAATGATATTTTCCCTTCAAGAATCATTACAGTTAGCCGCACGGCATTAACAGTGCTGTAAATTAAAATTTAAAACAATTTTCTAATTAGAGTTATCAACTAAAGTGGGAGTCCAGCCTTCACATCAGTATTTAAACAAGTAAACAATTATAAAAGCAGACCTATAATGCCCCTTAATCAGGTTCTGGTGGGTGATGAAGCCTCCTCTGGGCGACCTGCCAATTTTGCTCCACTAAAGCACTGTCAGCCCCATTCACCACATTTTCCTCGGGAGTGACTGGTATCAGAAGATCTCCCTGTGACGAATCAAGTTATGTTTTTATAATGCAGCACTGAAAACTGTTTATATGGTTAAGCAAACTGACTAAGGATAATTAACAGCCTCAGGAAGGTGGAGAACACTTTAGGCAAACTAAATTTTCAACAAGGGTGGAATCCTTCTAAATTCAATAGATTACTGGAAAATGAAAGATTTCCCCTGAGATCATTGGCTTGCAGCATAATTGATTGCCAACCTAGTGAGGCAGCAGCATTTAAAGGGCTGTAGCGTGCAATTAAAAGATGAGTTGTGCGGGTAGCAGAAAGGTGGCAACCTTTGTAATGGTGTAACAGAGGCGTGTAGGCAATGCTGCTGCTTTTGATGCTGAATGCTTGGAGGCCCTGTTGCAAAAGGTGGCTTGAAGGAGCGTGTCCTTGACTGGCCCAAATGTAGGTATATGATGGGAAGTTGCTGAGCGACTCCCGAATCATTTTGCCTGCATTGATTTGGTGAGCTAGACAGGTTTTTGATTGACAAGTCAGTCAAAGTTTCTGGGCAGGCAGCCAGAAAAACTGAGTTAAGGCCACATCAGATCAGCTATGATCTTATTGACTGGTGGAGCAGACTTGAGAGGCCAAATGACCTACTTCTGCTCCTATTTCTTAAATTCTTATGTTATTAAGCATAAGTGCACTCCTCACTTTTGTACACATTTCATGGAGGGCTGCTCCACCCTGAGGCACTGCTACCTGCTTTCACCCCCACCCCACCCTCCCCTTGGCTGCCATTATCTCCTCTCTTCACTTCTACCCGACCTCCACAGCTATCACTACCACTCAGCCCAGCTACTATCTCCCAACCCAATCAGCTCAATCATCCTCTTCCTCCCTTGACCACTCTCTTCCTCATTCGGACACCCTCTCCCTGGCCTGGTCATCACCATGCACGCTCCCCTACCCTTTCCCAATGGTTGCCTCTCAACCATACCTATCTGAGGGCTGCTGCCAGATCTTTAATTCCACTTTGTTACTGAGCTGCCTGTTATCCTCCTCAGCTGACCAGGTCAGTGAAAATGTGGCCAAAGACTCAATGGAGGGATGGAGGGGATGAGTGTATTTTGGGCCTCATCATTCATGTTCAGGGATCAATCCTTGTGCCACCCCCCTCCTCCCCCACCCCTTAACCCTGCCATGCCTCCAAAAATGGGTGTGCTTGAAATTCTAGCCCCATTTTTCTCCAACTTACTGTGTGCAACAGCACAGAAGATTCAGTGGTGATGAATCATAGGGGTGTTGCATTTTCCAACCTTGGAACTTAGAACAGAGGAGGCTGAGGGAAGATTTGATTGAGATGTACAAATTTGTGAGGGGCTTGGATAGAGTGGGTGGGAAGGGCCTACTTACCTTAACAAAGAGGTCTGTGACCAGAGGCCATTAAAGCGATTGGTAGAAAGATTAGAGGGGAGATGAGGAAAGTTTTTTTCACGCAAAAGGTTGTGGGGGTCTGGAACTCAATGCCTGAAAGGGTAGTGGAGGCAGAAACCCTCAACGTGTCTGGATACACCTGAAGTGCCATAACCTGCAGGCCTGGCCTCAAGAACCTCACTGAGTGAGAGGAACGGGCATCTCACCTGGCAGTGGAGGAACTGGACTGAGCCTTTGCGGATGGAGAGATCAGCGGGCGGCCTCCATTCAGTAAGGATCCATGCATAATGTAGTCACAGAGAAACCCAAGGGTCATGTGTTCCTCCATTTTGGAAGCAGCTCATGCAGTCACTCACTCTCTCCTCTCTCACTCACTGGTGCCAGCAGGAAGAAGGCAAGGGAGCAAGAGGAAGCCATGTCCAGCAGTCACACCAGCCAACACAAGACTGAGGATCTCTCTTGTTGTGTCTGAGCTTTTCCTGTGCAAAAAGAGGAGATGGGGTTGAGAGTAATTGGGTTTCATGTATTTTTCTCAAGCTTCCAGTCTTATGAACAGCCCACTGGGTTGCAGGTTGTCCACAAGGGTTCTGGAGCAGCACCCTCCAGAGCAGTGAGCCCATGCAGGTAGAAGGATAAGGCTGACAGAGGCACGGCATTAGCAATGGTTGCTGGTGCCCTCAATGCCCAACAACCCCCCACAGCCCCCCACCCCCAGACAGCATCTGAGTTCTGTGTGGAAGCGTCAGGGACCCACAGTGGCCTCTCCACCTGCAGTCTAGATGGGCTGCAGTGAGGCTATGAGGTACCACCTTATCACGTTGAGTAGTTATTTTATGCATAGGCCGCACAGATGGTGCCCTTGCCACTGAGGCCCATGTCCCCTCTCCCATTCAATGAGGTGAGTGTGAGTAGTACAGGGTTCACTTACCCTGGCACTGCAGATGAGGTCATTCACCTGTTTCTGACATTGCAGGACAGTCCTTTGGCGGAAGCCCTGGGGACTGACCACCCTGGAGACCTCCTCGCATGCAGGGTTGGCCAGACGGTTCAGCTTCCTCCTCCCATCCTTGGGATAGAGCCCCTCTAGGCCTCCACTGCATTGAGCAGCAGTTCCAGGGACGCATCACTGAATCTGGGGGCCAGACCTCCCTGAGATTGGTGGGCTATCCCCTCCTTCAACGTTGAGTACAGAAGAAGATGATGTCCGGGCGCCTTCTAAATATGGCGCCTGGATATGACAGCGGGGCGCGCGCTATCCGGTTTGCCCCACCACTCAATACACCGGGAAACCGCCAATTTCATAGTTAAATAGGCCAGCATTGTGCAAATTCCCACCGGCGGGAAACATTCAGCTTCCACAATCGCCACGGGATTTAGGCCCAGAATGGAAAATTCCGCCCCTGAAATTCCCTGGGTTTCATTTTTCCAGATTCTGATTATTTATGGCTTCTCCTTTTTGAAGGAAGTCATCGAGGTTTCTTTTACAAATCAGCTCAAGTTTGTAAGGGACGAAGTGTGTTACAAATAATGAAAAGATTTAAGTTCAATGGGAGGTCAAGTGGGTTGGTTGAAATTCACAGCCAGGTCCATGAAACAACAGTGAATGTGAGATTAAATCTAGCATGAAAACAAACTGAGGTCAGACAACACAAGGAGCTGCCGATATTCAAAAACCAGCCCGAGGTTGACTATATATCAGCTCTCATTTTCCAGGAACAGCCAGTTATTGAGCAGCATGGGCAGAAATCAATGAGCAGGACAGAGCTTAGTATGTACGTGAGAGAGAGAGAGGTGTGGGTAAACAAAAGCCTGGAGAATAATAATGAGATCATGCAGGGTGTTTTTTTTTAATTTTAAATGGGTCATACTGCAAGCTATTATTAATTAGTTGAAGATATTGTATGGGTGGCAGCCTTTTCTGGGTCAAACCACAAGATATGACTAATATGATGATATCTGGCAGGGGGCTTGGTCTTGCAGTGTGCCTTGTTTGAGCAGCAATCTGTATGAGTGTCAAAATGGTTTCCTTTGATTTATACTTAATGGTCCTATTAATATAATACAATACGTTGGAAATAAAAAGAGCAAAAGAAACATTGGATTAAATTAAAGGGAAAAGGGGAGTCGGAAAGAAAAAGTTAGTTGCTAGACTTAACTTACTATGACGTGTTTAATGAATAATTAATGTGCAAATGTCGCAACTTGATGAAAATCACTGAAATGTTGTTTTTCGCAAAGCTAATAGCACAGTGACAGAAATCAGTCAACAACTTGCGACCATTCATTATCATAGGGTATCTGTCCCTCGACACAAGATGCTGGCTGATTTGCATGTTGATAGCGGCATGTATCACATTAATCTATAAGAAACCTGGCTCATAAAGCAGATAGGTAAATAGATAAATACAGAGCGTTATGGCACAGCCGATGGTAAATGCTGAGCTGCTCAAATCCCAGAGGGAAACTTGAAACAACTGCCACTTGTTTTGCAATTTGTATAAATTTCAAGATGTATGCCTTGAATTCAGTAGTAATAATACCACCAAGTCTTATAGGTTTCTTACAAAAGGAAATTAAACCTTTATTAATAGAAGAAATTATTTTAAACACAAACATGTTCTACAAATTACTACTATGATAACTTCTAAAACCCCGAATTAATCTAAACCTCCAGTTACACTTCAATTAAGGCAACAGTAAGACACATAGATTTTAAAAGACCCAGGCAAGGTGGCACACAATACTCTGAACCAAGTGAGTTTGCTTAACTTCAGTTCTTTGTAGACAGCAGCTTGAGGCATAGATGCTGAAGGCTTTTCAAACTTGTTAGATCTTAAAAGACCTACCCTTACACACAGCCTTCGCTCCTTTATACATATTTTCCCCTTTGAATGCAAATCCCCATTGTTTCACTATGTCTTTGGACTTTACCTCTCTGATAATAAAAAGCTCTCATTGTACTAATTTTACCAGTAATCTTTGGGAAAAATAAATACACTATTTCTTACTGCTCCTGTCCCGGTGACACATTTCACCCCTCCTTTGAAAATAATCTAGGCTGATGTATTTAAAAATTGCAAATTTTCCCTTTACCCCTATGTTTAACTAATTGACATTTCAAACCTAACTTATCTTCTAATACATCAAAGCCTTCAGACCAGCTGCCTTTAATTCAATTAAACCACCCACAGAGACATAGACACAGGCGCCACTATTACTCTACTTAACAATAAGTTCCAATAACATTATAACAATTATTATATCTTCCTGACACACAGAAAGAGATACTAAATTAAGGAAACATAATCTGAGAGAGGAGGAGATATGGAGAGAAAGAAAGATAAATAGATGAATAGTAATACGTTGGAAGGATATCAAAGGGCTGATTGTCATTCAGATGCTCCCTCACCTGAGGCTGAATCAAGCCATTTGCAACGTTGGTGTATTTGACCCCAAGATGAGCTCCCAAACACAGATTTGTGCCTTCACTAAGACCATCTACATGTACTGCTGTAATATTGACCAACTCAGCCTCATCTCCTGCTGAAACCCTCATCCATGGGTTGGTACTCACAGGTCCAATGTGCCTGAATTTCTGTCCAGTTATGTAAATGCATGGACCAGGATTCCGACTTCCTGACCAACATCCCCTCTGAATGCCAAGAGCAGCTCACCACAAAATCAGGCATAAATCACATGATCCTAAAATGTCAGAACATCCATGTTACAGTGGGATAACTTTTAAAAAAACAAAATATGAAAAAGGGAATGATTTTTTGCCTCTCGTTCCTGGTCTTGCATACAAACCCCTTACAGTTTACACAAGTATAGCTGTTTTGGAATCTGCTGACAGATATGAACTAGGCAGTAAAGTTGCTGTGATAAATTTTGCCTCCAACCCTGAAGGTAACAGTGAAAGTTGCAGGATATCAGTCCCCATTATAATCAGTGTTATTCAACTCTAGCAATTAACTGTAACAGGTAACATTTCTGTGGTCCCAATGGTCCTCAATTGTACTGTTCTACAGGCCAATTATTCAACCACGCCTATACCTATCTCCACTAGTCACGTTCTCAAACAGATATTTTACTGATTACTTTCTGCAAGAAATTAATCAACATTTTATCAATTACTTAAAAAGGAAGTCTATTTAACTAATCTATAGAAAAATGGCATCTTGGAGTTAACATCACACTGTGCAATATATAGTACTGATCAGATTAACCTGTTGATATGGAATTTCTCTCCAATATTTGATGTAAAGTCATAACCCATTTAAAATAAATGGGCTCATACCCTCCTACTAATGGCAGACAAAGGAATTTTGAGAGAACATGTTAAAGAGTTTGCAGCACAGCACAGTTTCAAATCCCTTACTGCTAATCTCATTTAAAGTGAGATGACAGTTTACTTGTGTCCTCTAACTATTGGGCAATAGGAAGAAACACAGGTTATGTCAAGATAAATTGCTACACATATGGCCCTGGAGCAAGGAAATGTATCACACAACCAGTGACCTGGTAGATTCATAGAAATAAGGTAAGAAAATGAGTTACAGAAAGAGACAACGAGGGAGGAAATGACAAAGAAAGAGAGGGAGGAAGAGGGAGAGATGAAAGACAGATTCAATACTGGTTGAGCAGGAATTTCCTCCAATTAATTATTTAGTCTGAAGACTAAAGGTTTGGTACCTACTCCAAAATCTGTTAGTTGTCAATTCCAGCCCTTCCCCAGCAACTGCCTGAGATTGAATCAGACCATTCACAACCTTTGATTATTTGACCCCAAGATAAGCTTCCAACACATATTTTTACCATAACTAAGATCACCAACGTAAACCTCTGTATAATTCCCAACTCAGCCTCATCTGCTGCTGAAGGCCTCATCCATGCCTTTGTTACTTCTAGATATGACTAATACAATGCTCTTCTGGCTGTCCTTCCATCTTCCATAAACTTGAGTTCATCCAGAACTCTGTTACCCGTATCTCACATCCTAAATCACACCAAGACCTATTCATTCAACATTCCTGTACTCAGAGCTACATTGGCTCCTTGCCTGGCAATGCCTCGCAATTTTAAAATCCCCATTCTTGTTTTTAAAGCCTTCCATGGTCTTGTCCTTCCCTAACTCTGTAACCTCCTCCAGCCATATAATCCTCCAAGATATCTGCATTCCTCCAATTCTGACCTCTGGTGCATCACCCATTTTAACTATTCCATCAGTGACCACCATAATATCAGCTGCCTAAACCCCAAACCCTAGCATTCCCTCCGTAAATGTCTATGTCTCTCTACTTCTCGCCCCTCCTTTCAGATGCTCCTTAAAACCTTTCACTTTGACCAAGATTTTGGTCATCTGTCCTAATATCTCTTTATGTGGCACTGTGTCAAATTTTGTTTGATAACACTCCTGTGAAGCACCTTGGGATGTATAAGAAACCTGGAATCTCTGTCTCCAAGGTTACTGTTAGCCTAGCTCAATGTAAGAATTTCAGAAGAAGCAGCTTTCACTTTTGTTACTGTAATAATAGTTCTTAACGTTATTGGGACAATAGCTTTCATTCTGCAATGAGTCTATTCAGTGATATACTTTATCTATCATACCAGAGAGGCTTAGGCCTCCTTTCATACTTAGGTGAAGAAAATTGTTTTCATTAACAAGGTGTAACTTCTTGGGTGTTTTTTTAAACGACAAGATTACAGCATAAAAGGTCACATTTTCATCAGTTCTATGATCTTTAATTGACTGCAGCCTGCACAACTTCAACACCCAATGGAGAAGCTTGGAATCACGTACTGCAATTTCTGGATCTCCATGTTTAAATACGCATATGCAGACTCAAGAAGTTATTGTCAATTTCAGAGGAGTATTGACAGCGAATGCTGACAGTTTCACATGAAGGGTTCTCAAAATTCCCACATTTTTCATATCATCAACAAGGATACGACTTTTGGACTTTTATTGCAGAGGACCCAACTGCTGAGTTAAGTGTAGAACCCTGCAGCCCATGAAGGCCTGGGACTGGACATGCCCGGGCTTGTTGAGTGCAGTGTGGATTGTTGCCTGAAACCCGACAATGAGAGGAGACAGAATATGCATTCTTCCCTTCAAAACAATCAACCCAGAGAAAGACTTCATCTTACATGAAACTAAAGCCCATCAAAATCTTCCATAAATAATCGCTACTAACTACTAAGGCAGGAAGGCAGCAATCAATGCAATTATGCAAACCTATCAATACTCCACACATACAATGGCTTTCAGTTCAAAACTAGTTACTGGGGCAGGAAGATAACGATAAACATCATGTGAGCCCATTAAAAGCAACGAGACTACAATCACCTGAAGAAGCCCAAATCAGACAAATAACTAACCTTGATTTGGTTTCAGATAAGAAATTCAAATCAAACAGTATAACTGGGCCACCAGTTACAAAGGGGGTGAGCAGTTTTAGGAGGGTGAGCAGTTTTGGAGCGGTTGAAGCAGAGTTTAAGCAGAGGGGGTGAGCAGTTTTGGAGCGGCTGAAGCAGAGTTATGAAGGGAGAGGTAGCTGAGCCAAGCGGAGGGAGAAGATCTGGAGGTTTGCAGGCCCACAGGCAACATCATGGCGAGGGGCATGGGGTGGCAGGCTCAAATGAAGACAACAAGGCCGCAACCGCAGCCCTCCACGAAGATCGACCACCCACAACTGCGCCCTCCACCCAACTGAAGAACCTTCGCAGATTCCACAGACCAGGACCACGTGGGGACGGCAGGCCCCAGGGGACACAAAGAGCGTACCCCAAAACTACAACCGGCTTACCTGGCTGGATTTCGAACTGTCAAGGAACCCTGGTTGGTGAGCATGATCCCTGACCTCTCCTAGTTCAATTTAGCCAGGTTTTGGGGATGGGACAAGGGTAAGGGGATTAGTAGTGTGATTTTCCCTCATTATGCCGTGTGTTCATCATTCTTAACTAAGTGTACTTTGTAGGTCTGTATAATCTCAGTGTAATCCTAATGTTATAAGTTCATTTGTGACTTCAATAAACCCAGTTTTTTTTTCTTGCACCAAAACCAGTTGTTTGCTGCACTTTGTCATAACCCCCAAATAAGTCCAAGGTCTAGAACCCAGGGAGTGGGAGCGATTCGGACCGCTCCGAAGTCAGAGGTGAAGCTGACACACACCATCACCCCCTACACACCATCATTACTACAGCAAAAATCTGTCTTAAGTCTGTTTAATAATTGAGGATTATGGAGCAAAGGTGGGTAAATGAAGTTGAAGTACAGATCTGCTATGATCTAATCGAATGGCAAATCAGGTATTGAGGGGCTGAATAGCCTGATCCAATTCCTATGTTCATCTCATATGGCATCAGCAGTCTTCAATCTGGCTTTCAGAATGTGGCCTTCTCCAGGGATGCTGCTGTTGGACTGTCAATAAAAGAATTAAAGTTCACAAGCTTTGCAGCTTTGGCAGGAGCTTGTGATGACAGATTCACATTAAACAGATTGGTGGAGCCAGTCTCAATCAATACAAACCAGGGTGCCAGCTGAGCTAGCCTCCCCTGGCAGAAGCCAAAGTGCAGAGGCAGGCCAACTCAAGCTCGTGCAATCAGGAGTCACTAACCACAAGCATCTGGAGAGTCCATACATCAGCAACGGTAGCTTTCCACAAGTTCTGTTGAAACCACTGGGAAATTATCACACAGCATGGGACTGTTCTAATATCCACGGAAGATTCCCCGGATTGCATGTTAATATTTGCAGAAGGGCCAGCAGGAGCGTGTGAATATTTACAGGGAGTTAATAGTTTCAGGGAATTCTCCCACACAGAAGAGATTGAAAATCATTGATTTACATAAAATAACTTCTTTCTAACAAAGTGGAGTTCATTCAAATCTTCAAAAGAGTAAACTCACAAAATTCTGACCCTTGCAAATCTTTAATTTTAAATTGCTTTTCTTCATATTGATGGATAGACAGAAGGTTGCTGACCCCTGAATATTAATGATTGATTTTTAAAACTAATCTTGTAAGTAATGTTGTGGCTTACAATCCATCACCAAAACAGCTTATCCTTCTCATTTGCATATGTATGTGCAAAATAAAGTAGCTATCAACTTGGTATGCCCCATGCATGCCACTTGGGTAAGGAAGTGCTGGGCAGCTTTGCTGTATAAAAAATGAATGCGATTTATGGTACAAAGGACATTACTGCTAATATTGCTAAATATTCTTTTTTGGGGCTGGTGGGGATGATTGCAAAATATAAATATTTCAGACTTATATGTCATATTAAATAAAATATAGCAGCACAACCCACATAAAGGTTGAGATTGGACCGTACATTAGACACATTTATCATATCTGAGGTACATGTCAGTTTTACAGAAAATGTATACCTTACAAATGGAGCAGAATATTGCGCTCATCGGCGGGCGTGCGGCTGACCCAAACGAGTGTAAAATGACGCAAGATGATGTCGGATGTCATCGCGCACTCGCGCGACATTTCAGCCGGCGGGAGTCAGCAGCGCGCCCGCCGACAATTAAGCGGCCTATTTAGGCCCTTAATCTACTAATTGTTTGGAATTTTTCGCTGCCCGTCCAACCGTTTGGTTGGCGGGCGAGGCGAAAAGGCCAAGCGGCCTTTGCATTTTTGACGAAACCTCACCCACTAGTGGGATGAAGTTTTGTCCAGTGATTAGAAAAAAAAACTTTTTGCACTTATATTTAACATGTCCCTGCTCATGTGATGGAGTCACATAAGGGGACATGTTTTCATTATTTTAAAGTTCTTTAATTTTATTGTTCAAAATCTTCAGCTCTCTGAGGCAGCTCTGTGCCTCAGGTAGCTTTTACTGCGCGCATGCGTGAACTTACGCTCTCGCGCTCCTCCCACCCCACCCTGGGCGCGCGATTCACGCTAGCTGGCCGTTAATTGTACAGCTGGCATGAAATCGTGGTTGGGGCCCGACCGCTGGCGACAGCCGACTTCTCGACCGCTCCCGGGCCCGCCCAACGAGCCCGCCCAATGAGGGCAAAATTCTGCCCATATACCTCTGCAATGCTCATTGGAGATTCTCGTGAAATAAGGGCACAATTCATCACCAACACAGTCTATACTGCTCTCAAAGCTCAGGTCTTGACAATGGGAGCTTTCAATTGATTCAGTAAATAGTACAGATGTAGTAGAGCTAACACAAAGGTTTGCAGAGTGTCTGGAGGAGCACACATAGTCAAACTGTTAACTGTTAACCTTTTGTCCACCCTTGTTGCCTGGGGGATTTCCACATGCAGAGAAAGTTACTAATGCCCTTTGGGGAAGGAAATCTTCCATCCTTACCTGGTCTGGCCTACATGTGACTCCAGACCCATAGCAATGTGGTTGACTCTTAACTGCCCGCTGAATTAGCTGAGTTCAAGGGCAATTAGCGATGGGAAAAAAATGCTGCCCTTGCCAGCTATGCTCACATCCCATGAAAGAATAAAAAAACTAGAATAACACAAATTTCCTGTATTCATTTACACTTCAAGGTAGTATAACGTAAATGTGTAAACTACGATAACAATAATTAACAATTCTGACCACACCAATCATTTACATATATGCAACTGTAATTCTGGGCTAAAATTAATGCCCACCCCCATGGTGAGTTTGTTGGCAGGGGGGCATTCCCGTCACTGCCTCAATTAAGCTCGTGCGGGGAGGTTTGTGGATGGCCTTCCCACCCCAGTGCCAATCAAGGCCCTTAACTGGGCAATTAACTGCTGGTATCCTGGTGGGCAGAGGACATGCTATCTGGGATACCTGAAAAGCAAGCCCTATCACAGTTTCTTTCAGGCTCCTGGAGGGTCCTTTAGTGCCTAACCGAGGGACCTGGCATTGGAAAGGGGAGGCCTGCTGAAAGCTGTCCCCCTGCCCTTGCTGCGGACCCCCCTCCCCAGTAACTCCCCCTTTTGTCATCATCCATTTGTGCTCGGGTCCATCGATAACCCTAGGCCTCAGGTGGGTGTAGCACCAACAGCAGCCATGCCCCCCCCCCTCCTCCTGTGGCTGCCAAGCAATGGCGAGCTGCTGGCCTCTGATTGGCTGGCAGCTTTCAGTGGGCAGGACTTATGGCCCAGGGGTGTCCTTGATCCTGGGAAGGCCCATTGCTGCCTAGTTAAGTGCCTAATTGCGATAATTCGGTGGACCTTCCCAAAACGAGGGGATCTCACCTGCTCGCCAGCTGGCAGACAAGACCCTAGTCTCCTCCATTAAATGCTGCCCTCTGTTTATATCCTGACAAAGAACAGTGTTGTTATTCACCTACAGTGCTATCCATCTTCGGTGGGTTGGGGGGGTGTGGGTAAGTTAGTGGAAAAATGTTGAATGAAGTGGGACACTTACAAATGGGAGCAGAGAAGCAAAACAAACTTTGCCTAGAGATGTTTTCCATTTATTTTCAGTGAGGTGATATTTTAAAAAAATACAAGTGCAATTATAAACATCACTAAAAGACGTTCTCAATTGGCTCAAAAGAAACAATTATTATGGGCAGGAAGGCTTATGATGGAATATTTAAACCATTTGGAGGGCTAGTATTCACAGATAGTTCCCTCCACAAACAGCTGTATCATTTCTGGAAATGTCTATAATAGATCTAATTCATATATCTCTAAAACCCAGCCCTGTGATTTTTTTACCAGTCTCTGATGATATTATGCCTCACTGATTTTTCTCTTTCCGGTTCCACAGATTTTTGTTCTGCTTACTTCATGTGATGTACAATCTGTTCTAAGTTGACTATTTGAATGCACTCTGCTCTAACATCTAACCCATATCCAAGCTTAAAATCTCCTGGATGCCTTATCTGTTGTGGTAAAGAGAGTGCTTCACCAAACCTAAAGGGAAGCCCAGGTATCCTATCAGGATGTCTTGATGCATTGACTGTCACTCTCCGAACTATACAACTTACATTTCAGTGAAACTGCCATTTCCCAGGCAACAGGCAACAGATTTGTCATATCGAGCTGCTCTGGGGCTGAGACGCACACTTTTGGGTTCAGAAATATTGCTTGAAATCATCTGGAAACATGTCAGGTTCTACATTGATGACACCAGCTTTATCTCAGCACTACCTTTCACAACCCCTCCACTGTCTAAATTGTCACTTTTTTTGATATCCTGTACTGATGAGCAGAAAATTCCTCTTATTGGGAAGGACAAAGCCATTGGCCGAGATTTTCCATGTCTGCTGGCATCGGGTGTGTTCAGTGGCGTGAGTGGACGATATAGCAAGAAGGCCAAAAATCAGTTTCACAACATGTGAAATCAGTTTGCTATCGCCCGCTTAGCCCATCAATGACAGGCCGTGTTTCCCGCCATCGAATGTCGGGAACCTCATTATAATACATCCGCACATCATTATAAGGTTGTTTCGATAGTGGGCAGGTTCTGATTCGCCTGCCATACCATCACTTCACACTTCATCATGCCAGACACCACATTTAAAGTACAGCCACGGTCAGTGCTTCCAGACCAGGACTGCAACAAAGAAGACATGGCCCTGAAAGGCAAGAAGACTGCAGCCCTCAAGCACCTTTTGGACGCTGTGGAGGCTGCTGTGATATCCTCTACCCCTGCTCTGGCCGCAGGAGAAGCAGCAACATCACCACTCTGGCTTGGTAGGCGATGACAGTGGTGATCAGTGACAATGTTGCACAGAAGTGGTTGGCCATCCAATGCAGATAGAGGATGAAAGATCTCATCCGTGCAGCCAGGGTATGGTAACCTTCTCATCATTCTAAACTCACACATTCAAGCCCATCATACATTCACTCACTGCCAGCTCAAGGGACATCACCGTCCATTCTCACACACATACCCCCTCATGTCCATCTGGCCTCATTTCCTCTGGAGACTGCCTCCTCAGCCTTCAGCATCTTGAGGCCATTTGTACAGATCAATATGTGCCCCCAGATACACCCTGTGTTACGCTCCTTCCCCACTACAGCCCTCGTTCTGCAGCCTCTTCCCTTGCCTAAGGCCACTTCTCCCCTTTCCCCAAGCAAGCCCTAGCCCTCCAGCAGGAAACTTTGTTTTTCCCACCCGCTACTGCACTTAGTGCAAATCTGGAATGATTCTGCCCATTGGCTTCAGTCCTGACCAGAAACTCTGTTCCATAGCTACCAATTTCACCCCTCATCCTGGCAATTGTCCAAGGCTGAATCCGACTGTTCACAACCTTGGTGCATTGTTGGCCCCAAGTTGAAGTGCTGGCCACATATCTATGCCAACACTAAGACTACCTACTTCCACCTCTCACATCGTCAGACACTGCTCCTAACTCAGCTCACCTGCTGCTGAAACCCTCATCCTTTAATACTGTAGTAATAACGCTTTCAGCTAAATTGGCCTTAAGCTCTGGAATTTCCCCCCTAAATATGTCCACCTCCATGCCCCTCTTTCCTCCTTCAAGATGCCTCTTTAAAACCTACCACTTTGACCAAGCTTTTGGTCATCTGCCCTTATATCCTCTTATGTGGCTCAGTGGCAAATTGTGTTTGATGAAGTTCCAGTGAAGCACCTCAGAACATTGGGCTAACTAAAGGCAATATATGAACTTGAGTTGTTGTTTTTGTTATTCACTCCAAAAGATTAAACCTACATTTGAGTTTGCAATTAGTTTTTTGATCATTAATCATATCCCTAACATTGTATTCCTAACATTCTGACAGGTCTGACTGGTGCCTTCAATGATAACGAACGTGAAAAATCCAAATGGGACTAGACATTTTTCTTAATTTTAGATATCTCAGCTTACTTAGTGGGTCAATGTGCAAATGACTAAACCAACCTTTTGTAACCTGTAGGAGGAAAAGAAAAAGATAATTATCCACACAATGACTAATTGTGCTTTAAGCAGGGATTGCTCATTCCTATTAAGTTTTTGTTAACAATCACTATGTGTATTTATAGGCTGTTTCATCTTTTTTTCTGTTGTGATATTGTATGCATGCCAGTGCAGACAATGACATGTACCTTTAAGAAGCTACATAGTGACATCACTATGACATCACCATGTGTAAGGCTGGAGGATCAAAGATGCAGCTTAAGATGCTCACCATTGCCTGTGATCTCTACTGCTGATGTTCACTACTGTCTGTGATTCTGTATCGGTAAGACTTTATGTATGCCTTCTGAGTCAGGCATATGGTAAAGTAATCAGCCTATGTAACTGTGTGGACCCAGGCTAGATCGAGGCCTGTGCAGAGCTGTACATAGTTGTTGCTAGTAATAAACTTCATGTAATTGTTTTGACCAGAACCCTCATCAGTCTCAATATCTTGTTCAGCATAGATCGCATATAGACAGATCCCTTGAGGTCTACATCAAGAACCTCAATATATATGGTGGCAGAAAATCATAAGAGGCCACAACATTTTCTTTCAATTTTTTTTTCTTAAAATGCTACTAAAAGGACTTTGGCCTGAATATTTACTTGGCAGATTATGTAGTTTAGGGTGGGGAGCACGTTTCTTCAGATGATAAACCTGGAAGTCTGGGTTTCCCCATATGATGTAGTCATTTGGTCTTGATGGATTATCCATTTGGTAGTCAGTCGGATTGACAAGCTCATTATGGCCCTCCAGAACCAACGGCGGGTACACTTAGGACTGGTCTGGGAGGAGGTTGTGGGATGACGGGGAGTGGTGGTAGGTTCGATCTCCAATCCTGGCAACATTTGTGTAGGAGGGACTGATGGGGATAGCCTAAGGGGTCATGGGATAAGCACGCATGCAGCTCCTGACCCACAAGCAGTGCTATAAAGGCACTTACCTTCTCTCCAAAGCTATCCTCACCTCACTTCAGCTGCCAGGTTTCCTGAGGCCTGGGAATCCTAGTCACTCATATAAATCAGGCTCATTAACATATTTAGAATGCCAAGCTCTCCCTGAGATCAGTTTACCGCCCGCCACCTTGTTCTGCTTCCATGAAACTCGGAACTGGGCAAATTTGTGTCAGGGTTCAGATTTCTAAAATTTAACATCTGACCTGAACTCAACTGACTCAATTCTGTGTTCAAATTCAACCCTACTCTTCCCACAGATTTACAGCACAGGCAGGCAGAAAATCACACCAGTGACTGGAAGTGGCTGGAATGGTTAGATGCACCCAACAGGAGCAAAGACAGATACAAACTGCCCCATCAGATTTGTCCAAATGTCAATGTTAGGGACAAATCAAGGCCCATGAAATTCAAGAACAGAAAATAAAAACGGCTTTTCAAAAAGACTTAACAATATAATTTAGATATGGATATCCAGGGAAATAAAGGAAATAAAGGTTAGGGGTCATTTTAATCTTTTTCCCCAGGTAGAATTCCAAGGGAATCTGGTGGAACAACAATGTTACACCCCGCCCTGTATAAATAAATATCAGTGTAAAGACAGGGTTGTATCAGATTCCCTCCTTTTCCCCATAGGTTGATAGTATTAAAAAAATAAAATCTATAAAAAGTTTGTGCGCTCATCGCCAGGTGCAATGTGATAAGTAGATGTCTGGGGAGATGCCAATTAAAAACAGTGTGTCAGCTGTGGTTCAGTTGGTAGCACACTCACTTCTGAATCACAGGTCTCTAGGTTCAACCTCCAGGCCTGGAGCACAAAAATCAAGGCTGACACTCCAGTGCAGTTGGAGCTGCCATCTTTCAGGTGAGATGTTAAACTAAGGCCCCATTTGTCTGTGCAGGTGGATGTAAAAGATTTGATAGCACTATTTTGAAGAAGATCTTATATCGGACAGGTGTGAAGAGTTGTATCTGGTGTCCTGGCCAATATTTATCCCTCAATCAACATCCCAAAAAACAGATTATCTGGTCATTATCGCATTGCTGTTTGTAGGAGTTTGCTGAGTTCAAATTGGCTGCCCCATTTCCTACATTACAACTGAGGCTACACTCCAAAAATTACTTCATTGGCTGTAAAGCACATTAAGATGTCTGATGGTCAAGAAAAGTGCTATACAATTGCATGTATTTCTTTTCTTTTTTTTGCTATGTTGTGGTAGGGTATTTGCTCTGGTATTTTCCAAGAGCACTTAGTGGCTATGTGTAGCACAGCATTACCTGAGACCTGAGAGCTACTCAACCAATCAACATCTCAGCTCTGTGCAGTGTATGACAAGTGTGTGAGGAATATGAATGCGGACAAGAGGAGAAGGGGAGAAAGCAGCCTTAGAAATGGACAACCTTCTGATATTATTTAGAGATGCATACTAAACATAAGAAAAAAAATCAATGCAGTAAAGGAAAAACCTTTTAAAACTTAGGGCCAAATTTTCACAGCCACTGAGGCTCCACAGAGCTTTAAAAATGGTGGATGGCACTCTGATTCAGTAGTCCTGCCCCCATTTCTGACAGATGCACCAGTAGGGGAAAGGGGACAGGGCATGACTCACAAGAGGGAATCCTGTAAAAAGGGCCTCATCCCTCAGTATGTGAGTCACAAATTTATCGAGGAGATATAAATTCTCATGAAGAGTGGATAAACTAGGTAGAGCTGTCAAGCTGATAAATTATTTAAATCCCTGACCCTTCAAAAATTTGAAAAAAAAAGTCAACCTGCTCATATCAGAGTTGAAAAAATTCTGTTCTGGCAGTTACAATAGCTATTTGTTGACTTTACTCCAATGGTAATCATTATATCATGATTAATGTTTACAATTATCCCAGCAAGGGGGCTATAATTTCAGAGCTTGTTTGATAGCTTGAAAAGGTTATTAAAGGGTTAGCTGTCTTTGATGTATGGTTATGAATACAAATCAGGTTGTTTTGATAAAGGATTAAGTACTTGAGTGAAAGCTGTAATAGAAATTTAGGTCTTTATTTAATCTCAACATGACTCCTGAGGTCTGCCTGTGGTGGATACTGGGTGTATTTGCATGGAGGGTATGAGGGTGGAGGCATGAATTGGCATTAAGTTGGTATCAAGGCCATAACAGACCATGGGGGTTGTATGGGTGCATTAAGTTGGTATGAAAAGTATGAGGGGCCATGAGGAGTGGGCATGGAGCATAATTTGGCATGGATGCGACATAGACAGTGGTGAGTGAGTGAGAGTAGGGCATGAAGGAGGTGATGGAGTATAAGGGGTGAGGAATAGAGGGCCAAATATTTCACAAAACAACTGGGACAAAGTTCCAGAGAATTGAGGGGGATCTTTTAAACAGTCCACCCTAACATTTGGCAGCTCCTGTGGCTGCCTCTAATCTGCGTCTGGCGGTGCAGGCCAACTCCAACCCGCACCCACCCCGAAGCGAAAATCAAGGCCAGAATTTTTCCATCAGTGAGTTTGGGGCGGAGCCCGCTCACCGACACGAAAATGATGTCGGGAGGAACCCCCGATGTCATCCCAACCCATTTAAATATTCAGGGAGGCGGGGGGACAGCGAAATCAGCTGTCTGCCCACCGACCTGTCAATGGCCAATTGAGGCCATTATCAGGATAATTAAGCCAATTAAAGGCCCTGCCCGTCCAACCTTAAGGCTGGCGGGCAGGCCAGGAGCCCCAGCGGGCTTCTGATAAAACATGAACCCTCATTTACTGGCGGGATGAGGTTTCATGTAGGTTTTAAAACACTTTAATAAACTTTATGTGATATTTATTAACATGTCCCATCTCGTGTGACATTGTCACAAGAGGGGGACATGTTAATAATTTTTTTATTTTTCTATTTTTTAAGTTTATAAAGCTTTCAGCACTCTCCCTGAGACAGCACTTAGTCTCAGAGAGATGTGCGCTCATTCGCGCGCCTGTGTGAAAGAGCGCACTCTGGCAGTTGGGGAATCCTTCCCCCCACCACTCCCCCTGCACAGGAAGCACATAGCGATCCCTGTCAGGTGGCCCGCTGGGCGGGACTTAATCGGCCCGCCCACTCAAAATGGTGGCAGGGCCTGTTTCGGCAGCGGTGATCAGCTGCCCGCCCGCTGCCGAGCCGGTGGGGCCAACCCGCCCATTAAGGGCAAAATTCTGCCCCAAATGTGGGCTGGATTTTCGATCCCAAGGTGGGTAGCTCAAATCAGGAAATTTCTCAGTTCAGCGCACCCATCTCAGGAAAGAGCATCCCAGGTCAGCACAATTAAGTAAAAATTATGTAGAAACTACTTAATAGAATGGGGAATAGGGAGCATCTTATAGAAAGATTCACTGCCATTTTTTTATGGAACAGTAACACAGGGACATGTCTTGTAAGACAGATCTTACAGTAAATAATAATTTTACACTTTAAAAATCATGTCAGGAACTTAATGGTTCATGGAGCATAATTCATCATAGCAAATAAATTTTCCATTAAGACAGTGAAATAACGTGCTCAGGAAAAGGGTATTGTATCTTTGGACGGTGTGTAAGACAGGTTGTCTTTTCTGAATTGTTTCCTAAATAAAGTCTCTCCTAATGTGTATAATTTTATGTCACACAAAATTAATCTTGCAATGACAATGTTATAATGTTGAGCAGGGGACATAATACACAGAATGATACACAGCTGAGTGTCGGTTTACTCTGAATATGAAGCAGCTATGCTGTACCATTGCCTAAAATTAACTGGGGATTAATTTTAGCAACAATAGCCACTTGACTGGAATATTAATGCATAGGTCTCTGGTTCTCTGCGCCTCGTGTTAATTAATGCTGTAATTAATACAGAAAATGGTTTAGCAGATGCCAGGTCAAATAAGCAGGTTATTTTCTTCAAAAACATCCCTTCACAGCAACGCAGTAATGGTGCATAGTGCAAATAGGTTTGCTAAGTCTACCAGACTGAGCAGCAAGAGACAAAAATAGTTAGAATTGCTTCATGATGAAGCATAATTTAAAGACAATATTGGGAACATTCATTTTACCTTGGAAATTTTGTTTTTTTGTGAGAAGTTAATCTCTTTGGGCCAGACATTACTGGAAAAATAAGTATGTTAACAAAGCATGCTGTTCTGAATATGCAAATCATTCAGTAAATTCACAGAATTGAGGGATATGCTGTGACTTACAATCTCCAAAACATGCTGGTTGATTTATGCTATTCCACAATTTGCTGCATGTAAATGGCATCCTGCTCTCAGCCTCCATGTTATTTTTAAGAAGCTGCTTAATTTGCCATTAATTACCCAGTACATTTCCCACAGAAAGTCAAATCTGGTAATTAACAGTGTAAGTACTGTTTAAGCACAACTGGTGGTAAATACTGAGCTGCCCAAATCACAGAGAAAAACTTGAAAGCACTTCCAGAAGGATTTTTGCAATTTGTACAGTATGAGGAGAGGTTCTGAAATCAGGAAATGCTGTCTCCAACTACTTGTGATGAGTTTATAGAAGAGTAAACGTTTATTAAAAGAATAAAACAAAAAAAAACACAATTACACCTCAACACAAGAATGGCTTCACACAGTAAACAGTACTTTAAAACAGTTCCACATGATCTTAATTACGCTCAAGGCTAACTGTCCCCTTTTCTGTTCAGCAACTATCCTTACAGATTTCAAAATCTATAGAATTCCAGTAATTTTACCACACAGTGCCTTCTTCTCTTGGGGTCTCCTCTGAGGCTGAGAGCACCTGGTTCTCCCAGTCTGGCCTTTTTCACATTGTCTTCTGGGAGTTCTGACCAGCTATCCTGCTGTATTCTGGTAGATCTAAGCAGCTACTCCCATCAGTATTTCCTTCAATGCATTCATTCCCTTTCACCTCTCTATTGTCCCAACCAGTCTTTTCAGAAATGCTTTCTTCCCAGAATTGATTAAACTTGTTTCTTTACCTTAGTTCTTAGTTGAAAACAATGTAAACTTACCCTATTTTACCTTACTAACGCCTTTTTACAACTTGCATATACCCCCCACCCCGCCCCACCCCGAACTAAAACAACTCAGTTCAAAATCATTCCTATTGTCGCTTTATGTAAAACTCTGATTAAAGTTCCTCTTGGTTCATTAACATATCAAAACCACTTTTACTCTTGCAATTTTAGACTCTTGCTTTTACTCTTGCAGTCACTCTGGCTTTTACTCCAATTACCATATTTACAAACCCCCAACAGCTTGTCTTCCAGTACATAAGAAATATGACAGTGATATTACCAGATGAAAAATGTGACAATTTCTTGTTTTTTTGACACCCCTCTTTTTTTTTAGAAAATGAACCGTCATAATTCACGAAGATGGTTTCATTTTCTCAACCTCTTTCCTATTAATTACTACTTATCTCTATACACTATACTATTACATTATAAGGTGAATGCATTAACATGATAATACGCTCAAGGTTTCAGTAAAAATAGAGTCCATTTCAGTCCTTATTTCTCCAGGTTTCACATGTCCAATTTTCCTTGCACCATAAACCCTTGATAATGCATCTGCAATTAGGTTTTCTCATCCAGCCACATGTATAATTTGCAAGTTAAGTGGTTGTAATAATAAATTCCATCTAAGCAGTCTCACATTCCGGTTTCAAAACTTTTCCAAAAATCTTAATATGTTATGGTCAATGTAAACAATTGTTTGTGATGAATTGTTGGCAACATAAACTTCAAAATGTTGCAAAGCCAGTACCAAACTTAGTGTTTGCTTCTCAATGGTGGAGTATTTCGGTTGATGAATATTTAACTTCTTTGAAAAATATCCCACCGGCTTTTCAATACTTGTGTTGTCTTGCTGCAGCAATACAGCACCAATACTCACATCACTTGCACCAATAGCCAATTTAAATTGCTTGGCATAATTTGGTGTCACTAAAACTGGTGTGGTTGTCAACACAGTTTCAGTTTTCAGATTTTTGAATGCATTTTGGCACTGTGATGTTCAACTGAACTCTTTGTTCTTTGTTATGAGTTCAGTTAATAGAACAACTGCTCTGCTAAAATTTGGCACAAACTTCCTGTAAAAACAATTCATTCCCAAATCGTAAAACTTCCATTTTGTTGAAGGCACTGAGAACTTGTCAATCACCTGTATTTTTATATCTCATGGGACCATCTTACCATGTCCAACAGTATGACCTAAATATGTGACCTGTGTTTTCACAAATTCACTCTTAGCCAAGTTTACCACTAAATTAGCTTTTTGTGGAAGATTGAATACTTCTCCCAGATGCTGTAAGTGCTCCTGCCATGTTCAACTGAATACCACCAAATCATCAATGTACACAGCATGGTGACTTAGCCCAGCTAGTGCTAATTTTACTGGATTCAACCTATAAGGATGTTGCTCAATTAGAATAGAATTTCCCCACCCACATCATGTATAGTGACCTTTGTTTTGCCCAATTTATCCCCACAGATAGTTTTATATGACTGAAATAGCTCTCTCAAGTCATTTTGATTCTTTTCTGGATGGTAACTCAATATTTCATTCAATTCTTTAAGCACTTCTAATTGTCCAATTGAATTTGAAAGTCAATTTCAGAATCGTCCGTCCCTACTTCCTTTTCCTAAGTCATCACTACTGATACTTCTTTTTTGGTTATCCTGCCTATCAAAGTACTTTTTGAGCATATTTGTATGACATGTCCTCTGGGTTTTTCTTCTATCTGGAGTTCTTACTAAATAATTCACTTCAATTAATTTACTTTCAATTTGGTAAGGCCCACTAAACCTGGCTTTTAATGGCTTGCCTGATTCTGGCAAGAAAACTAACAATTTTTCCCCAGCTACAAAGCTATGAGTCTTTGCCTTCCTATCTGCTTCTGTCTTCATCACCAGCTGTGATATTTTAAAATTCTCTTCAGTTAACTCACATGCTCTGTTCAAACTTCCCCTGAACTTTGATACATAGTCAAAGAGTGTGGTTTCTGAATTCTCACTCACTAACTTCTCCTGAATTAGTTTGAGTGATCCTCTCAGTTCATACTAAACTTTGTTGAGTCATTAGGTGCATATCTAATAGCGAACAATAAGAATGGAATTCCTCTATCCAAGTCTTGTGGGTAATTCTGACTATATGCCCTCACCATAGTCTTTAGGTTTGATGCCATCTCTCTAACGCCCCTTGTGATGCAGGATGATAAGCTGATGATTTAAATTGCTTTATCCCTAGGCTGATCATGACTTCCCAAAACGCCTGTGACATGAGATTTGACCCTGATCTGACGGTATTTCTTTTGGTAAACCATACTTGGTAAAGAATTTGGTCAATTCTTCTACAATCCTTTTTGCTGTGATATTTCTCAATGGTATCCCTTTCAGGAATCTAGCAGATACATCCATGATTGTCAGCAAGTACTGATTTCCACTTTTTTTCTTTGGGAGGGGTACTACACAATCAATTAGGACCCTAGTAAAAGGTTCCTCAAATGCTGGAATAGGAATTAAAGATGCAGGCTTTATTACTGCTTAGGGTTTCCCTATCACCTGACATGTGTGACATGTTCGACAGAACCTGACTACGTCTTTGCGCAGTCCAAGCCAGTAAACCTTTTCTGTATTTTAGCCTGGGTTTTCTTTATTCTTAAATGGCACTTCATGAACTACTCTGAATTTCCTTCTTGTATCCAGATGGTATTACTACCTGATGTATTTCTGCCCACTTCTCATCCACCGGAATATGAGAGTTTCTCAATTTCCTCATTAATATATTATCCTTAAGATAATAACATTCTGGAATACACTTCACCTCTGTTTCTGAGTAAACTGTTTGGTACAACTGCTTTATTTTTGGATCTTTTTTCTGTAACTCTATTAATTTCCTTGAGCTAAACACTTCATATTCATTCTCCTCTATTCTCTCTTCCTGAACAATCTTATCAAAGATAGTATCAGCTAATTGCACTTCAGTCTCTTCTCCCTGTCTTCTAGACTCCTCCTCCTATCTCAACTTATGAGTCTGTAATCATGTTACCACAGAGTCTGGAAACAAGCTAGGACATTCTTCCTGCAACAATTCTGTGGATTGTTTTTCCACAGTCTGTTCAACTACAGTAGGCATCACCAACATTTGTGACCCAGCTATATTATATCCTAAGGCAAATTGAACCCCTGAAATAGGCAACTTCTCCACTACTCCTACAATCACTTCACCTATTTTCAAGCCACTTTTCAAATTCACCTTACACAATGGAATACTTTTTGTTTCTCCATGAATTCCCTTATTAATACCCTTTCCTGCAAAATTCCCCCCGGGCAACAAATATCACTATCCTATAACATTATGGATTGACTAGTTCCTGTATCCCTTAAAATTTGTATATCTTTTCCAATTCCACTTTGTACACATGAACAGACTTTCCCCCACAAATAAAATGTTTAAACATGTCTGCAACCTGCCTTTCAATATTCCTTTGAATAGGCTGTGAACCCATTTTCACACCTTCGGCTAATACTTGTGCTTGCTTTTCTACTGGGGCGGGAGGAGGGCGAGCGCTGAAGTCTGTGCAGGCGCAGGGGAGAGCGCAATGAAAGCTCCCTGAAGGCAGAGAGCTGCCATAGGGAGCTGAAGAATTTTAACATCAAAAATAAAGATTTCGAATATCAGAGCAAAATGTCCCCACATAGGACGCACTCACAGGAACATAAACATCGTAAAAATTATGTCAAAGCATTTTTATCATTTTTAAAATTTAATAATGGAAACCGCATCCCGCCCGTGGATGAGGTTTCCCCAAAAATCCAAAGGCTGCCTGGCTGATTTGCACACCCGCCAACCGTAATGTTGGTTGGGCAGCGAAAAATACATTTTAATTAATTGATTAATGGCCTTAATAGGCCTTTTAACTGTCGGTAAGTGAGCTGCCGATTCTCGCGCGTGCCCGCCAACTGAAATATTGCACGAGTGCATGATGACGTCGGGATGCTCCAATAGCATGTCGTTGCATGCTATTTCACGCTCCAGCATATCAGACACACCCTCAAGCCCAGTGGAAAATCCTGCCCATCACTTCTACTCCCAGACAAGTCTTAGCAACTGCCAAAGTCATTTTGCAAGCCTCCCACTTTAAAATCTCCCAATACCACTCCTGGTTCAACATACTCCTCACCCTCGTTGTATTTAAATTCACCAATTCCAAGCCAATCAATGAATTATTCTTTTAATATCCTACAAAGAGCCCCCAATTTTGTTATGGAACAGCTGATGGTAAATGTCGAGCTGCCCACATCCCAGAGGGAAACTTGAAATAGCTTCCAAAACAGTTTTTGCAATTTGTATAGTATGAGAAGAAGTTCTGAAATCAGGAAATGATGTCTCTTACTTGTGATGATTTTATAGTAGAGCGAACATTTATTAAAAGAATAAAGCAAAGTTCTGGCCAGCCTCGGAGGCGACTGCTGAGGGGTGAGGGTGTCTGGGGGCAAATGTTGGCCAGCCTCAGAGGCGACTGCTGGGGGGCATGTCAAGTGCTGCCCTGGCAGGTCATCCCACACATAGGTGGGGGGTAGGGTAAGTGAGTGAAGTGGCCACGTATTTGGGACACCTGTATAAACTGACCATACCCCTGCAACTGAGGCACATCAGGTGCAGCCACTGTGATATGATTGGGGCCAGGCTCCTAGCCTGCCTGCCCAAGCAAGCAACGCAGAGGCATCAAAGAGCCACCAAGCGCTCCCTACCTTACCCACGCCCTGCCCCCTACTCCCCTGGCACAGACTTCGAGTCCTCCACCACTTTATTGGACCGCGGAGCAGTTGGACTGTATACGTTGTACAATCTCTTCGCCAATCTCCTAGCCAACGCTGGCCATGTAGCAGTCAATGCCGGAGGCACTCCCAGCCTCTTGCAATCTCAGCATCCTGGTATGGACCAATGTCCCCTATGTCGCAGGTTGACAGGGCAGCCATGCTGCACACTCATCTCTGACCATCCGAGGGGTGACCAGCACTCTCCGGGAAGCATTAAGGGGCAGTCACACAGGGCCAGGAAAGGTGCTAAATACAGCCATAATAGACACATCTCTCTCTCTAACATGCTACAGGATGACCACGTCAGGATCATGGATCCTGGTGTCCTAGCTGTATGTCTGATGGTCTACAGAAACCATAGAAGACGGAGGAGAGAGTGACTGAGGCACCTGGCCATGCAAAGGCAGGAGCAGCTACCTCATGAAAAAGAGGGGCAGCAGGGGCTCCCACACACACTGCCCAGGAGTGACAGTGAGCCGTGGCTGATTGGCGCCTAGTGACACCCAGGGTCTATAGACGCCACCTGTCATTCCTGCAGATGACTGAGAAAGAGTGTCGCCAACGACTGCGCATGTCTAGGAACCTGGTGGCTCACATCTGCCACTTACTGCAGGACTTGGCGCCAAGGGGACATGGAGGGCATCCACTGCCAGTGGCTGTGAAAGTGACTGCAGTGCTCAATTTCTATGCTAGTGGCTCCTTTCAGGGCTCCACAGGTGACCTCTGTGCGATTTCACAGTCCACCATCCACAAATGCATCCATGAGGTCATGGATGCCATCTTCTCCATGGCACACCACATTGTGCATACTGGGACAGCCAGGATACAAGGGCCATTGGATTCGCCTTTGCCCTGATCTCAGGATTCCCACAGGAGCAGGGTATGATTGACTGCCCTCATGTGGTGCTCAGGTCTCCATCCCTACATTCTGCAGACCATATCAACCGGAAGAGCTTCCACTCACTGAACGTGCAGTTGGTATGAAACCATCAGAAACGCATCCTGCAGGTGTGAGTACAGTTTCCAGGGATTGTGCACGACGTCTACGTTCTGAGTTGCTCGCTGATTCCTGCAGTCTTCCAGGATCCACAGAGGCTGCAGGGTTGGTTCCTCGGGGACAAGGGCTACCCACAGAGGCCGTGGCTGATGATACCCATGCAGTGGCCTCAGACCGCAGCACAGCGACGGTATAATGAGGCTCATGCAGCAGCTCGCACCTTGGTGTAGCAGACCACTGGGGTACTGAAGATACAGTTCCTGTTCCGGTGCCTGGACTGGTCTGGTGGAGCTCTGCAATACAGTCCTCAGAGGGTATCACACATCATCATCGTCTGCTGCACCCTTTACAACCTGGCGCTGCAATGGGATGAGGAGCTGGCTGAGGAGGAGGTGGAGGAGCTCCATGTCTCCTCCAATGAATAGGATGCTGATGGGGATGAAGCTCTCGCACTGGCTAGATGAGGCAGGCACACTCGGGAGGCCCTCATAACTGCCAGGTTTGTGGAGGATAATGACAACATGTAGTGAGGTGTCCTCATAGATCCTCACTTCGCAGTTTTGAATGTTTGACTCCAGTCTGGCTTATCGCAGCACCAATACCCTCTGTGAGAATGCTCCTGTCATGGAGATGGTGGAGGCCCTAATAGTCGTTCGATCGCAGGAGAATGATGACAACAGTGCGGACACTCCATAAATCTTCACATAACCTCTGAGAATGTCTGACTCCTATCTGGCCGAGGGCAGCTCGCTTGCATTCCATGATCAGGGCCTTCTCAGAGACCCAGCCATGAAACTTTAGACGCATCTGATACTGTGCCCGCCTTCAGCACCTCAGACCTTCAGGAGTTGGAGCACAGCATCACTGGTCACAAATGCTCGTGTGATGGGGGCCAGCCCCATCTTAAAGGTGCTGAGAGCACACAGAGAGTATGAGAGAACTCTGTGACACCTGCCCACTACATTCTGGCAGCAATGACCAGCACTGCTGAGGTGCAGGCATCAGTAATGTTTCCACGGAGTGTGAGGCTGGACTATCACTGTGGTCTGAAGGCTGTACAGAGCACAGGGAAGAGGCCCTGGACTGAGACACTTGCCTTTATCTTGTGCAGAAAGGTTTCACATCTGAGTGACAAGAACACTGCTCATCAGACCAAGGAGCCACAGGCAAGGAGACATTCTTGGGTGTTTATTGAAAATAGTGAACATTATTTACAAGTGATTAACACCCATGCCCAGACTGTGCAACTAATTCTCCTTAACTTTCCTAACCCTGCCGCTAAGTCTTGCTGCTTCCCGGACATCCACAGCGAAGGTGGGGGCTACCTGCTGACTGTGACGTCCTGTCTGTGATGACTTAGGTGGGCATCCTCTGGAGGGCTGAGACTTGGAGGGCCCCAGCCTACTTTCGGGGTCCTGCTGTGTGGCAGTGGCACCTTCCTCAGCCTGTGAAGCAGGAGCTGCAGAGGCCACAGGAAGAGGGGAGTCAGAAGGGCCAGTCACTCCCAGAGTCACCTGGGTGGATGGCCCCGGACTGTGCACCTGCTGATCCTCCTCCCTATGGGTGCCCTAGGGCTCCTGGCTGACTCCATGAGCGGAAGCGGTAGCTGGAGTGAGATATGGCTGCCCAGCACCCGTCTCGTGTTGGAGGCCAGCTATGGCATCAGTGATGGAGTTAAGCCCGCACAGCAGTGTAGGAGTCACGTCCTGGACCAAGGTCTCCATGGCGGCCGCCATCCTGCCAGGGTTGACCTTGGTGCATTGCAATGTCGGCGCTATCACCTCAGCCTGAAGACGGGCGGACTCCTCCATTGTGCCTTGCAACCTGAGGAGTGCAGTGGACATCCCTTCCTGAAGTTCCGGAGCTTACCTTTGCAGCTCCAACAACTGTGACATGACTAAGTCCAGAGGCTCCTCATCTGATTCAGACTCAGTGATGTTCTGGCCTGCAGCAGTCCTCTGAGTGCCGGGGACCTGGGAAGTCCCTGCCTCTACCTGCTGTGGATCAGAAAGTGCGATGTGCTCACCAGACTGTGATCCCGAGGCTAATCTAAAGCTAGGTCCTACCGAGGTGTGTGTCTCGGCGTTGGTGAACGGTGTGGGTGAGCACCGTGATGAGCGCCGTGACAGGACTTCACGGGGAGTGCCTTCAGATTCCTCTTCAGAGGTTCTTCAGAGTTTGCTTGGAGGCTCTGGGTTGTGGATTCCCATATGTGCCTGCGAAAACAAGAGGAAATAATTAGTGCATGGCAGTGGCCTGTGAAAGAGGACACATCACTCACAGCATGGTTGTCTGATGGATGTTGCACTGCTGGATCCTCACTTGGTAGAGCAGCGCTGGCATCACCATCAGCACAGGACCGGTCCGGGTCATCGCTGGCCAGCTGGATGGCTCTGTTTTCAAATTCTGTGAAAACTTTGATCTCCAGCAACCCTCCACCTGTCTGTGACCTTTCCCTCCTGTTGTGAGCCAGTTTGTCCTGTATGGATAGAAATGGGGAGTGCATCAGGACATCTGCCGGGCTAGATGATAAGTATGCCTGGCCTGTGTGGGTGGTGAGTGGTCCCATGGATGGGATGAGGACAATGACTGTGTGTGTGAAAGTGTGAATGGTGATGTCCCTTGCACTGGCAGTGAGTGAGGGCCCTGTGGGTGTTTGATGGGTATGTGAGTGTGTGAGTTGGGAGTGATGAAAAGAGTGGCTTACCCTGGCGAAATGGAGGAGATCATTCATCCTTTTGCGGCACTGGGTGGCTGTCCTCCTCTGCAGTGCGTTCACTTTGACCACCGCAGACACCGCCTCTCATGGTGAGATTGCTACCCATCCTGCGGCCAGAGAAGGGGTTGAGCACATCCCGGCAGGCCTCCACAGCATCCAGCAGTCACTCGAGGGACCCATCATTGAAGCAGGTGACTGCAGTCTTTTTGCCTTTGCTGGCCATGTTTCCCAGGCAGCAGTGGTGAGGTGAGCTGGTGGCGATGAGCGTTTTGTTGGCGGCTGCCTTTTAAAGCTGGCGGCCGGCATGATGCAACAGCGGAGTGATGGCGAGCAGGCGAATGAGAGCCCGCCTGCCATGGAAACAGCATGTTTTGCGGGAGTGAATATATAATGAGGCGGGCTAGGGAAGATACGGCGTGGAAACCCACCATTTTCATCGGCGGGTAGGACTCCATTTTACCTGCCCACTTCCGCACTTAGTGCAATTCTGGGAAAATTCCACCCATTGTTTCTTACTTTTCCCTTCTGTCCCTATCTTTTTTAATCCAATCTTATTTTCCCTATATTTATTTTGATTTCTGTTCTTGATTTGACATTAACTCACCCACTCTCCTCAGTCATTCTTCTGTTTCTTTCTCAATTGTCAAATCTCACTTGTTAAGAAGATACACTGTTGGTCCTGCCAGTCACAACATCCAGCTCACAATGTCATCATCAGCTCAAACCTCCAGTAAATTTGGGCACAAATAAAACTTGAGCCAAAGGATGCAGAGATTCTTGTTAGGCAAGGGGATCAAAGGTTATCGGGGCGAGATGGGAATGTGGAAATCGAAACACAAGATCAGCCATGGTCTTATTGAATGGCGGAGCGGGCTCGAGGGGCCAAATGGTCTACTCCTGTTCCTATTTCTTACGTTCTTGTGTTCTTAGAAAGTTTAACAGGTCATATCACTCCAGCAAAATATGGTCCAACATTTAACCTGATGGGTTGTTATCTAAATTTAGGTGTTCACTTCCTACATTACATAAGAGACTTTAGAAAAAAAAATACTCATTAGCTCTAAAGTTTTTTTGAGTTGTGTTGAGATCTTGAAAGGCATTACAAAAAGTCATTATTTTTGAAGTTAGTTCAAATTTTACATATAAATGAGATTTACAAGAGAGATCCAAGCGCGGAGACTCTGTATGCACTAAGAGCCGCTCAAAGTAAAGTCCTACAGACTGCTTGGTGGTACACCAGTGACTGCTGGTTACAATTTTGCTAGAATATCCAGATGTCCTTTGACATAGGGAAGGGAGAGGGCAATGCCCCAGGATGCGCATGATACAAAGATCGTGACCCTGTACAGAAACATGGGCAATAGTAGCAATTGCAACTCTGCTTCCCTCACCACAGATGCTGCCAGACCTGCTGAGTATTTCCAGCACTTCCTGTTTTTCTTTCCTGACAACATGATGGGTAAGGTCAGCTATGATGGGGCAGCATTGGGACCCTTTGAGATCTACAGTGGGATCAAACAGGGTTATGTTCTGGCACCAACACTGTTTGGCATATTCTTCTCTTTGCTGCTTTCATATGCCTGCTGGTCCCCTACAGAGGGTGTCTACTTACAGACCGGAACTGATGGAAAGCTATTCAACCTTGTTTGCCTGAGATCCAAGAGGAAGGTGCGGCAAGTCCTCATCAGAGAGTTGTTCTACTCCAATGATGCTGCACTCGCATTCCATACTGAGACTGCAAATGGACAGACTCTCTCATGCCTGTAAGGAGTTTAGTTTCACCATCAACACGAGGAAGATGAATGTCATGGTCCGGGATGTGGTCATTCCGCCATCTATCTGCATTGACAACGTGACACTAAAGATTTTTGATTGCTTCACATAACTCAGCTCTATAATCATCAGAAATCTGCCACTTGATCCGGAAATCAACACATGCATCACAAAAGCTAAAGCTGTTATGTCCAAGCTGGGTTAGAGAATGTGGACCAGCACCATGACTGAAAATACTAAACTGCAGGTCTACCAAGCCTGCATCCTCAGTGCATTGCTCTACAATGGCGAGACCTGGACAATGTATGTTCGGCAAGAGAAACGGCTGAACAGTTCCCCACCTTCGTTGTCTCAGGCATATCCTTGGCATCTCTTGGTGGGACAAGGTAACTAAATAAAAAAGTCCTGAAGCATGTTAATTCCATCAGCACGCATTCATTACAAAGCCAACAACGTGCACACTGGTTTTCCGTGTTCCTCGGATGGATGACGGCCGCCTACACGCAGACTTTCTATTTGGTAAACTGTCCACTGGGTCAGGACCTCCTGGGCATTCAAACCACCGCCACGAGGACACCTGCAAGCAAGAGCTGGACATGGCGGACGTTGACACTGACACTGACAATTCGCAGACAGTGGCTGATGACCAGGACTTCTGAAGGCTGACTGCTCAGAAGTGAATTGGAAGAGGCGAGTAGAAACAAAAAGCTCGGCTGGCCAAGAAGAGGGCCCAGAGATGTCTTCTTCCGCAGCGAATGTAGCAGAGACAGTCATGCCAGAGTGGGGCCCCTGAGCCACACCAGGCGATGCTTAACACGGAATTGACCATCACAGTGCAAACCAGCATCTTATGAGACAGGAGGCTGCCACCCGGTATTGAAAATGTAAGGGATTTCAGATCTACAAAAATAATGAATTTACTTGAACTAATTGAATGCCCCTTCCCCCAATGAATAATTGAATTGGTGCTTTTCTGTTTGCTAATGTTAGGCACTTGCTACTTTAAACCTGCAGTGTTGTATTAAAACTGACAAGAAGTCTCATTGCTGCCCAAAGTGCAATTGATTGTTTCGCAGGTGACACTTGATGTTCCTCCTTTACAACCCTTTTAGAGTCAGTACTTTGAAAACATCGTAGAAATGCATTGGGCCGTATCCTCAAAGCTCCCCAGTGTTGAATTGGGGGAAGTACCTGTTGTAGGGTGGCCTATTAGTGTAGAGTTGATCTACAGGCGCTTCTTGGTTGGAAACATTAACTTTATTTACAATATACTCAGCAGCAACTAGATTCCTGCTTTCAACTCTAACTCCATCTCTACACTGACTGCTGAGGTAGCCTGTGCTACTCTCCTATTGATTACTACAGATCATGTGATCTTCCTTAACAAGTATTATTCTTAAAGGTAAATAGAACACTCGGAACTTCACACATAAGCATTTGCATGGCAATTGCCTAGGAGTGCAAGCTTCCTCTGGGCAATTGCCCTGTGCTGTGAACCATCCAAAAATGCAATTTAAAAGGCAAACTTTGGATGGTTCCGCCAGGGTTACACCAACAGTTACTCAGAAAAAGTTAAAAGAATTAAAACCTCTTCTAACTTCTGGGTAACTATGGTAAAGGCCCAGACTGAACCCCCCAGGACACTCTCCACCCCTAACTAACCACCCTCCATGGTATTCCCCACCCCCTGACCCCCAATGGGATTCCTCTCACCTGCATAGGACTCCCCACCTGACACCTCCAGCCCTTCCCGCGGGCCCGACTCTCACCCCCGGACCTGACACCACCCCCCAACTCTGAGGGTTTGGCCTGACACCCACCCCCTCCAATGTCCAATACCCTTCACCACTGTTCCCCCCACCCGAATGTCCGAACCCCTCCCCCACCCCACCGATGTCTGACGTGCCCCCCGCCGAATGTCCAGTCACACCTCCCCACCCCCAACCCCATCCTGATGCCCAATGCTGATTGCTACTCCGAGGAAGTTACGGCTCATTATCTATGGGTACCATATCCTTCACAGATGTAATGGTGGAGGATCTAAGCTGAAGGTTTGGAAACTCCATTTAGGGCTGACCTATGGTGAGAGGCTGAGTAATTTGGGCTTATATTCTCTGGAGTTTAGAAGAATGAGAGGCGATCTTATTGAAACCTACAGAACTGTGAAAAGGCTTGATAGGGTGGACACTGTGAGATTGTTTCTGCTGGTTGGGAATCTAAAACATGGGGACACACTCTCAGGATAAGGGGCCAATCATTTAAGACTGAGATGAGGAGAAAAGGGTCGGGAATTGTTATGGACTTAATTTTCCAGATAGGTTTCTCATTAGAAACATCAAACTTTATTTACAGGCTGCAGCAGCAGTTACACGCTTCCATCAAGTTCCATAACAAGAAGAAACAACCCCAGCGTAAGCTTCCCCGCATTTGAGCTGATTTGTTCATGCTGTTGTGTGATATTATACAACACAATAAGTCTTAAACCTACAGTCACTGCATTCCTTAAAGCTACAATTACTACAGGAATCTTTGGACTTCTCTGCCTTAGAGGGTTATGGATGCTCCATTGTTGAACACATTAAGGCTGGGATGGACAGGTTTTTGGCCTTTCAGTGAATTAAGGGATATGGGGAGCAAGCGGGAAAATGAAGTTGAAGTAAGGAAGAAGGTGGCCATTTTGCGCACAGCAAGCTCCCAGAACACCAATGGGATACTGACCAGATAATCTGATTTTTTGATGTTGATTGAGGGATAAATATTGGCCAGGTTATCAGGAATAAATCTCCTACTTTTCATCAAAATCATGCCATGGGATCTTTTATACCCACCTGAGACAGAAATCAGGGTCTAGTTTTTAAGGTCTCATCTGAAAGATGACTCCTCCTTTCAGTACTGCACTGCAACGTGAACCTTAACTTTTGTGTGGAGTCCTCGAGTGGGACTTGAAGATGAGCGCTACTAACTGAAATGCATCTTACACTATTTAGTAAAAGCTTGAGTTAACTAACTTTAAATAAGGGTCTACGCAAACCTTTTGGAAATAGGTGACACAAGTTCATTTTCTGCAGACACATATGTTACTGAGTTAGAACCCATGTGAAGGTAAAATTACCCATATGAAGGTTCTTCCTGATCTCAAGTAGCACTATCTATCCAAGAGTTTCATGTCAAACAGACCAATGGATAAATAGTTCTTCAAGCAGCTTTATTTCAAAGCAACATAATTGAATTAACAGTAACATTGGAGGTTATGCACAAGATAATATTTCCATAATTATTGGGATAATTAAGGAGTCAATTAGCGTAGCTCCTGTTTATCAGAAGTGAAAGAAAGTGAAAGCAAAGGGACGAACCAAACCCAGTAATGTACTGACACCTCCATAAAGTTCGGGTTGCAGAAATTCTAGGTTTTACAATGATTTGTGGAAGATTCTTTGTTATCTGTGCACACACACACACACAAAAAATCTGTAATAAAGGACCTTCAAGAAGAAAATAACTCTTGAGTCCTGCTACTTGAAACCAACAGGGAGGAACAAACTTCTTTTGAATGGAACTGTATGAAACCATCCATCATAATGGCATTTACAATACTTATATTGGAGTATTTGCTAGAGGAGCCACTACAAGACCTGCTACATTATTGAAATGGAAGCTTTTAGGAAGACCTCAAGTGCGTTAAAGTAGTTTGGCCATTGTGGCCAATTTATAGCCCGATACGACTGCAACAGCCAATGAAAGGCATTGCGACAGGACTTGTAACCTAACAGCTGCTTTCAAAGATAGTCAAATGTTGTTTGGTCTTGTCAATTTAAATTAATAAAGCTTTCTAGAGATCCTTGTATTGGAGTTTGGGATATTTACACAGAGGACTTCAAGGCAGCTTGAAAAGCAATTAATTCTGCAGCAGAAAAATCTGCTCTTTTCTGTAGCCCACTAGCATACCTGACTTTGGAATAAGTGCTCAGAGTTGTTAGATTTTTAGATTGTGCAGTTATTAAATTCAATGACTATCTTTAGTTCAATATTTGAAATATAGCATGATATAATGCAAAACGGTCAAGACTAGGATATAAATGCCTTTCCAGAGGATTGTAAATAGCACACAGAAGAAATTAACCTCTGTGTCCATTTAAGCCATTACAAATTTCTTGAGAACTCATCCAAATAGGTGACAGTGACTGAGTATGGACAGATGATTTCCTTCAAAGTGTCAGCCTTCTCAAAACCCTTATGCAATATGATTTCACTCAAGCTTTTACTAAATATTACAATTTTTTTCATTTCAAGTGTACTGCAATGAAATTTTCTACCCTTCAGTGCGGTCCTCCATAGGGTTATGGAGAGAAATCATGGGCCTGCGTGCTTCTCCTGTTTCCGAGCGTCTTATTCACCCCCCCCCTCGCCCTTTAACCCTCGGCAGCTTCCATTGAGCGCCTTTGCAATGCGCTTTGGGTCCTACATAATAGGATAGTGCAGCACAGAAGGAGGCCATTCAGCCTTTCAGGCCTGCATCAGTTATTTTGAAGAGAAATTCAGTCAGGCCTACCACTCCCCTGGCCCCTGCCACCTGCTCTTCCCCTGTATTTTTTTTCTCCATGTTTATCCAATTTCCTTGTGAACACTAATTTTAATCTGTATCCATCATAGTATCAGGGAGGGAGTGCATTCAAATCTAAACACCTCTTCATGTAAAAGCTTTTCCTCGTGTCGCCTCTGGTTTTTTTGACAATCAACTTAAATGAAATTAAATCTGGGCCATCTGATTATTGGAGATAGGTTTTATTTATTCTCTCTAAACCCTTCATAATTTTATACACCTCCATCAAAATCCCCCCAGGCTTCTTGGCTCCGTAGAGACTCAACCTAGCTTCTCTGTAATCCCTCATCCCCGGAGCCATTCTAGTAAATCTCTTCTGAACCTCCTAGAAAGCCTTCACAACCTTTGGGTGCCCAGAAATAGGAGCCATAGTCACAATGGGGTTATTTTATATAGGTTCAGAAAAACTCCTCGGCTTCTGTACTCTATGGGGAGAATTTTTTCCTGTCGGGCAGGCTGGGCGGGATTGGGCACGGGTGGGCACACAGCCTATTGCCACCCGTGATCGGCTGCGCGCCACCATTTTACATGGGCAGGCCAATTAAGGCCCTCCCAGCGTGACACGCACCCAGAAGCACTCAGCGCTACCTGTGTGGGCCGGGAGAGGAGGGAGAATTGGGGCCTGCGCTCTTTCGCGCATGCACGTGAAAGAGCACAGAAATCTCCCTAAGGCACGGAGCTGCCTTAGGGAGATTAATTTGATTGTGAAAAACTGAAAAAAAGAATTAAAAAAATTATTCAGACATGTCCCCTCATGTGACAGTGTCACATGAGCTGGGACATGTCTATAAATTTTAATAAATTTTTTATTAAAATTATAAACCTTTCATGAAACCTCATCCCGCCCGTGGATGAGGTTCCATAAAAAATGCAAAGGCTGCCTGGGCTCTTTGCCTGCCTGCTAACCTTAAGGTTGGACGGGCAGCCCTGATAAGTACTTCAGTTAGTTGATAAATGACCTTAATAGGCCTTTGACAGTTTGGCGGGCATGCAGCCGTCTCCGGTGTGCGCCCACCGAACTGAAGATCGGAATGACACACGGTGCATCGGGACGCACACCCAGTGTCACCGCACATCATTTTACATATCGGCATGCGGGGCCTGCCCCCACACGCCAACCAGAAGATTCTGCCCTATGTCTCTATTTATTATGCTCACCGAAAGTGTAGGCTTCAGCATGATGCACTTTACAATCACAGACAATTACACACAATTTGGTCATTCATATTATGCAACCACCTCTGCTTCTCTGAACCTCGCCCTGTGCAATATCTTGTCAGCAACATCCAAAAGATTTGAACCTCAGAAGCACCACAAACAACAATCCCATGTACATATGAGAATAGCTTGAACTACCAGTGACATATTTTAAATTAAGTTCAAGGCCCCTGGCTAAATGTCAGCTAAAATATTTCCTGAGCCTGCTGCACAGTCAGTTGATGCCTCATGGACAAAAATAACAAATATGCCATTTTCGAGCCCTTGAAAAGAATAATTAAGGGAATGATGTGGAAAAAAGTTCCGCTGCTCTTGGTCAGGGTTGTGATCAGCATTTAGTCTGGCAGTTTGCCCAAATGTGAATATTAAGAATGGAGGCTTGAGAAGGCATGTCTCTGCTGTGGAGCATATTGCAGAATCATCACGGTTAAAGCTCTGGAGCAACTATTGCTTTGGAAATACCTCTCTTCCGTTAGGCCTTCCAAAAATCCCACCTTTAACCACCCTTCCTATTCTCCTCACCTTGAGCACATAATCCAGGCTGACACTTCAGTGCCACGGTGATTGTTCAACACAAGAATTTCTCTAAAAACCAACTAGAATTTGGTTTTGCAAGAACCAAGTGTTTCAGCACTTGACCTTGCAATTTTGAAGGAAATGGAACTTGATACACAGATGTTATTATCAGCTCCTATTTTGGTAGCGTAGATGTATTTTGGTGCAACAGATCATTTCACCATCACCGTGGCAATATTGTTGGAAAGATCTTTCATATTGTCATGATTGTAGTGATATGCTTTAAATTAGAAGACATCACTGTTTAGTGTAAATATTGGGGAAATTGTAACATGGGTGTGTGTGGGAGAGGATGCTGCTTGTGTGTACATGCAAGCATGTGCATGCGCATGTGTGTGCACGTGCGTGTGTGTCGGATAGGGGCAAAGTAGTAGCCATTGCTCAACCAGGTCTGAGGTTGTCTTTTCCCATGCTGCTTGTCCTGCCAGTTGTTGGGCTGCCCTCGTTACTCAATGTTATAGCTGCTGGGTTGGCCTTAAAGTCCTTCATCTGCTGAGCTGCACTGTTGCTGGGCTTCACTAGAGGCTTTTCCCGCCATTTTCTACCATTCTGCTGTGGGCATAGTTGTTATGAGGGATTTGTCTTGGGATACGTTAGCTTCTTATTCTAAAAGAGATCCCCAGGAGGCAACAGTCTTTGTTCAAAAAAAAATTATTTACATGCTAACTATTTACAAAATGGACTAACATAATAGCTAGAGCTGCCCTCCGAGATGCTACTCGGACATCCTCACCCAGTGAGTGACATCACTGTGACGTAGCTTCTTTTGCACCTTCTCAGTCTACTCTTATTAGAATTAACACTTTACCTGACAATTACATACGCAATATTTTGTAAACTGAATTGAAAAGGTTGCCAAAATTAAACCAATATAACTTAGAGCTCATTGTGTATATTTTATGGGTATCAAACTGGTGCAATGAGGTCCAATATTGACTACGAATATTCTGCACCCCAAGGACAGCAAAACAAAATAGCTGACACAACTTTAAGTTGGGCCATCTTTCAGGCATCTCTGGCTGGAACCTAAAATAGGCAGTCGGGTCCCCTACTTATGTTGATGCTTTAGGTCTCTTCTGTGAGATTGAACAGTGTTGAGCTGGGCAGGTGTGGTGCCTGACCGCTCAGGACTCTCTAGGGGTTCCTGCTTTGAGTCACTCTTTTACTTTACCGCTATAATAAGCTGAATCTGGTAAGCTCTCAGCTGAATCTGACATCATACAAAGGCTCTGTTTGCAGTGAAGAAACCTAAAGGGCTGGATTTCCCTTTGGGAGCAGGAAGCAGAATTTGAGATTGTTTCCTGTCCAAAGTAATGAATTACCTGTAACACAAAGACATTGCAAATAAATTGACGGCAATTGAAGTAACTTGTGTGAAGTTCAATTATGCAACTATGAAACAATTTACAAATGTACTAGCTGCAAGATTTTGATTCTGTGTGTACATACAAAAATCAAACATTTAGAATTGCAACCACAGCTGAAGAACATTCATTAAATCACCAATTATGCAATGAACAGCCTTTATTGATAGCATTTTACTGATTTTATGACCTGGATCTTTGCTCCTGAGTTGGGTAGCGTAAGTCGGGAAATCTCCCAGCTCACCATATCTGCCTCATGAGAAATTCCCCCAAATGGCGGGATCTTCATTCCAGGGGTGGGAGATACAGGATGAAGCCAGGCCCATCGCCCCCAGATGTAGAACGGAGGCTGGTGAATGCCTAGGTGGGCGGTTTAAGAGTCCCGCTTTGGCAGTCTGGGAATTCATCCCAGTTTGTTCTTTTAAACATTAGGTCCCCTAGCCCTCAACCCTCACAAACATTCACTCCTCCAACCCACTTCCCATCCACCTGCTTTCTAACTCATTCCTCCACCCATGCCAATGGTCCCTTATAGCCCTCATGCCAATTTAATGCCAGCTGATGTTAACTCATGCCCCCCTTCACCCCCTTGGCCCCTTATAGTCCCAATGCAAACTTAATGCCAACCCATCCACCACCTTTTGCCCTAATGACTTCTATACCGACTCACCCAGAATCCACAATGGGCAGACCTCAGGAGCCATGTTGTGATTAAATGAAGTTCAAAATATTTATTACAACCTTCACTATATTAAAAAAACACTCCCATTCATGAAAGTCACTTTTAAGCATTTAAATACCCTACAGTACTTCATCTCTTATAAAAACAGTTGTATTCATAACTCCACATCAAAGACAGTTACCCCTTTAATAACCTCTTTGAGCTGTGAATTTACAAACCTCTACTGTGGTAATGATAGGTTGTGGAAAACAGCCAACCATTAATAATGATATAGTAATAGCCCTTTAGGATGATGTCTACAAACAGGTATTGTAACTGATGGAACAGATTTTTTCAACTCTCACTGGCACAGGAAGCCTTTGTAAAAATATTTTTGATAAGGGTTGGGGATTTAAATAACTTGACAGCTTGAGTATTTTTTTTACTTATCACTGTCACAGGCAGGCTGTTATTATTTCCATTTTTAAAGGGCTGGGCATTTAAGTAACTTCACCGCTTGATAATTGTACAGATCTTATCCACACTTCAAGAGCATTTACAACTACTCTAAAGAGCCATAATCACCGCACTGCAGGTGAAGACTTTTGCTGCAGCTAAAAATGGGGTCTGAACTCAGCACTGAGTTCAAATGGCGCTGCTGACTTCTGGTTTCACACATGTATAAGTGATGTCCTGTCCCTCCGCCACCCCGTTCCCCCGGGTGGCATCTGTCAGAAATGAGGTCAGGACATTTTTTTATTCTTTCACAAGTTGTGGGTGTTGCTGGCTAGTTAGGCATTTATTGCCCAACCCTAATTGGTGGTGGTGTGCTGCCTTCTTGAACTGCTGTGGTCCAGTAGGTACACCCACAGTGCTGTTATGAAGGGAGGTCAGGCTTTTGACCCACAGGGAGTGGAAGAATGGGGATGTACTTCCAAGTCAGGATGGTGTGTGGTTTGGAGGGGAACTTGCAGCGGTGGTGTTCCCATGCATCTGCTGCCCTTGTCCTTCTAGGTGGTGGAGGTCACGAATTTGAATGCTGCTGTCAAAAGAGCCTTGGAGGGTTGCTGCAGTGACTTTTGTAGGTGGTACACACTGCTGCCACTGTGCATCAGTGATGGAGGCAGTGAATGTTTAAGGTGGTGGATGGGGTGCCAATCCAGCTGGCTGCTTTGTCCTGGATGTTTTCAAGCTTCTTGAGTGTTGTTGAAACTGCACTCATCCAGGCAATTGGGGAGTATTCCATCACACTCCTGTCTTGTGCCTCATAGATGGTGGATAGGCCTTGAGGATCAGGGGGTGAGTTACTCGCCACAGAATTTCCAGTCTCTGACATGTTCATGTAGTCACAGTATTTATATTGCTGGTCCAGTTGAGTTTCTAGTCAACAGTAATTCCCAAAATGTTGATAGCAGGAGATTCAGTGATGGTAACACCATTGAATGTCAAGGGGAGATGGTTAGATTCTCTCTTGTTGGGAATGGTCAATGTCTGCTACTTGTGTGGCATGAATGTTACTTGCCGCATAGCCCAAGCCTGAATGTTATCCAGGTCTTGTTGCACATGGAGACAGAATGCTTCAGTATCTGAGGAGTTGTGAATGGTGCTGAACATTGTGCAATCATCAGCAAACATCGCCACTTCTGATCTTATGATGGAAGGAGGGTCATTGATAAAGTAGCTGAAGATGATTGGACCTAGGACACCACCCTGAGGAACCTCTGCAGTGATATCCTGGAACTGAGATGATTGACCTTGAACAACCACAGCCATCTTACTTTGTGCTAAATATGACTCCAACCAGTGGCGAGGATCCCCCTGTTAGCCATTGACTTTTGTTTTGCTAGGGCTCCTTGATGCCACATTCAGACAAACGCTGCTTTGATTTCAAAGGCAGTTACTCTCACCTCGCATCTTGAGTTCAGCTCTTTTGTCCTTGTTTGAATCAAGGCTATAATGAGGTCAGAAGCTAAGTGGCTCCTTGCAGAACTCAAACTGAGTCATTGAGCAGGGTATTGGTGAGTATGTGCCATTTGATAGCACTGTCAACGACATTTTCCATCACTTTGCTGGTGATCAAGAGTAAATTGATGGGGCGGTATTTAGTCATGTTTGCTTGATCCTGCTCTTTGTAAACAGGACATACTTGAGAAATTTTCCACATTACCGGGTGGTGTGTTGTAGTTGTACTGGAACAGCTTGGCTAGAGGCACAGCTTGTTCTCGAGCACAAGTCTTCAGTACTACTGCTGGAATTTTTTGAAGGCCCATAGTCCTTGCACTATCCTGTGCCTTTGACCTTTTCTTGATATCACTTGGAGCAAATCAAATTGGCTGAAGACTGGCATCTATGATGCTGGGGACCTCAGGAGGAGGATTATCAACTCGGCACTTCTGGTTGAAGGTTGTTGCAAACGCTTTGCCTTTTGCACCCATGTGCTGGGTTTCCCCATCATTGAGGATGGGGATTTTTATGGAGCCTCCTCCTCCAGTTAGTTGTTAATTATCCACCGCCATTCACAACTGGATGTGGCAGTACTGCAGAGCTTTGATCTGACCCATTAGTTGTGGAATTGCTTAAGCTTCCAGACCCAGAATTTTGGAATGTCCGCAATGTCTCTGCTACTCTGTGGAAATCTGGGCCTGTGTATTTAGTTTCTTCCCTGCTATTTATATTGGTGTGTGGATGACAATTTGTTGGACAATTTAGGGCCAATTTTAAACCTGTCTTTCTAGCTTCTGTGGGCATTCAAATTGCTGCATAAACTTACCCCCTCCAATCCATGTTGCAATTTCAACCCGCTCCTTTGAGCAGTTAAGAGAGACACCAGTCAGGATGAACACGCACATTTCTTTAATCAAGCAAGTTGGGCTCTAATGAAGTCCTGAGGCATCACAGAGAAGCCAGCCAAATGTGAACTAGAAGAGGCTTAAGAAAAAGCTTGGTTTAGGGTATTCTATTTTGGTTTCCTTGCGGGACAGGAGGAGCAAGAGTCCCCCATGGAAACCTTGGATCTCTCCTGCCCTGGGCTTTAGTCTTCCTCCTTCAATTGCAATGTCCTCCTAATCCTTCTTCCAACCATTTACCTAAATGCTGGGGAGCATTTCACAGAGTCCTTAGCAGCCTCCTGCCACCTGAAATCCTGATCTTGCTCAACACCAAGTCAACACTTCTCACCAGGTTCGGGGACCTCTTCGAATGAGGCCTGAGATTTAAAATCTCCTGAGCTGCGTTAGGCTTTCCCTCTGCATCGGATAGCAGAAGCATATCTCCAGTAGAAGAGTTAAAATCAGGGCTTTTTGTTTCACAAAATGTCCATGCAACCGACAGTAGCTTTTATCCAAAATATGTCAATTTGTGTATTTGGTTATTAGCCTAATTTTGGTCAATATCTAGATCACCTTCAGTTTCTGCATTTTTCATAGTTGTTTTTCCAAAGTCCATCATTTCTCAGTAGAATGTGCTGTAAGAAGATACATGTACTGTGCAACTTCTTATAGCGTATACTTGTTAGAGCTCCTAACTGACACACAGTAACTTGTAAGTAAAGCCCTTTTAAAAAAAAGGTTTGCTGAAGAAATCCAGTAGTTAATAAAAATGAAAATACCCATCGACCATTTAAGAAAAATGGTGGCTGTTTTTGAGAACTGTGATTGCAGTTGAGAGCAATTCATTGTCTGTGAAGTATCTCAGTATTATTCTGACATGTGGTACTGTAAAAATGTAAGCCTTTGTATTCTTCGCCAACACCCCCCCCTCAACCCCATTGCTGTTGTTTAAGGGTAATCATCGCAATAGTGAAAGCTGAAACTGGGAGCAGGTTTTCCCCTCCAGGAGTAGGAAATGGAGGTTGGGACTGTCTTTGGACCTCCATCCCACCCTCGGGTGGAAACAGTCACAGGGCCTGGTTTTCATGGGGCGGGGGGGGGGATGTGGGCAGCCACTTAATGGCTGGATGCTGGCTCACTGTTTAGTTAAGGACAGTGGGCAGGCTCTCGATTAGAGGCCTTCCAGCTTGAAAGCAGCAGCAGACAGCAGGTGAGTAACAGAGAGGCTACTTCAAAATGGAGGTGCCCGCACTTTAAATCTAAATTAAGGGTTTAAAAAAAAATGGCTTTTGTAACTAGGCCATCACTGGTGGAGGGGGTGGGAGTTGGGGGAAGAGTGCACCTTATGGGACAGCCTGCAGCTGCTTCAGCACACAAGCAGGCGGGGGTCGGGGGGAGTTGGTATCTAGATCTGCCTGGAGTGCTGACCCCACCGCCTCTACCGCCACCCCAAAGGAAGTTGACTCCAAGCAATTGAACTGGCCCCCACCAGCTCTGGGAAATTCCAGCTGTTAATGGGCCTTTGATTATTTTAATCGGCTTACCTGCCACTAGCCAGCAAGAAGCCCTATCACTCTCCCCCATTCAACTGCTGCCAAAATGGACCGGGGGCGGCATGGAGCCTGGGGACCAGCACACAGGCTTTGCAGTGCTATTTTTAGCATGTGCCTGAGTCAAGATCTAGAAGAAAATTGAAAGTGATGTTTTTTTTCCCATTTCACTGGAAAATGGGCATAAAATTTTAAAAGAAGATTTTTTTTGAAACATATGCTACATAAGTGTACTTCTAAGTTCCAGCACTGAAACAGACCATTCTACTCAACTACTATAAGCTGGCTTTATGCCCCAGATGGGTTTCCTCCCATGAATTCATCTAACACTGCTGGCATTCTCTGTAGCCCTTCCCCTCCCATGTATTTAGCTTCCCTTAAATTCATCTGATAGTTGCCTCAACCACTGTGGTTTTGAGTTCCACGTTTTCACCAATTTGTCCCCGAGGGATATAAAGCGGTACATTGAAGTAGATGTTAGTATCTAGTATTCCTGACACAGAGCTTCATGTGGCAGGAGTGCATGCTGGGAATTTAGACGCAGAGGTCAATGAATGACTCATATGATCTTCTGTCCATTATTGATGGAATGATCTCAGTGTCTGAATGCCTGATATGTACTCACACGCAGTGCTGTCCCAGAAGAGCTAATTTATATGTGTATGTTTTAAGTTTCTCATTTTAATCCTGATTCCAACCATGACTAGGACTGATTGACATTAATTATTGATTTTATCATTGATGTTTAGGAGCTTTGAAGATGAACTAGGCTGATACTTGTTTTTTGTTTCTTGACATAAATTATAACTGCACAGAACAGAGACAATGCCACAAAAACAACTGTAATTGTTCTAGAAGAGAGCTTCTCTACAAACCAGCCAGAATTTGGCTTTTGCAAGAGCCTGGGGTGGAATTTTTCATGCCCACTGGCAGCGGGCATGATAGGTGGTGTGCGCGGACAATATGGCGTGATCGGTTTCATGAAGGCAGGTCGCAATTGTCCACTCAGCCTGTCAACAGCGGGCCGCGTTTCCCACCAACGGTCATCGGGGAGCTCAGTGTAATACATCAGCATATCATTAAAAGGCCATCCTGCCAGGCTCTTGGGCCTCTGCCGAATCATCCCTCCAGGTCGGCGGGAAAGCAAGTCGACGTGTTTCACAACAGCACACAGGCGACGTGCACTTGGCGGTCTTCACTTTGGGGGAACTGGAGGTTTGTGAACAGCATCATTTTCCACAGCTCACTAGGGTCGCCTGTTGCTTTGCAGGCTTAAAGGGCACCAGGGTGCCGGCATGAAGTGCCGCCCTGCCATGGAGGTGACGGTTGTCAGGGGGGTGGGGGATGCTGTCGGTGGGGGTGTCCAGGGGCAACTGCTGCCCTGCCATTGGATCCCGCACAGAAGAAATTGAGGTGGGGGGGTAGGGTAGGCCAGGGAAGTGGCCATACAGCAGGGAAACCTGTATAAACTGACAATTCCTCTGCAACTGAGACAGGTCAGCTGCAGCCACAGTGATATGATTGGGATCGAGCTCCTAGACCGTCCGCCCACACAAGCTACGCAGAGGCACCAAAGGGCCACCAAGCGCTCCAGACCTTACCCCCCACCCCATGCTCCCCTTCCTCGCTCCCCACCCCCTCCCCCCCTCCCCCCCCCAACCCCCCACCAGTACAAACTGCGAGTCCGAGAGCACTTTATTGGACCGCGGAGCAGTTGGGCTGCACACATTGTACAATCTCCTCGCCAACGCTGGCCATGTAGCAGTCACTGCTGGAGGTGCTCACAGCCCCTTGCAATCTCAGCATCCTGGTTAGGAGCAGTCTCCCCTCATCTCGCAAGTTGACAGGGCAGCCATGCAGCGCACTCACCTGTGGCCCTCCGAGGGGTGGCCAGCACTCCTTGGGAAGCGTTAAGGGGCCGTCGCATAGGGCCAGGAAAGGTACTAAGTACACCCATCCTAACCACGTCTCTCTCTCTCTTTCATGCCACAGGAGGACTGCATCAGGAGCATGGAGCCTGGTGACCTAGTTGTATGCCTGGTGGCCTACAGAGAGCGGTTGAGGCTCTTGGCAGTGCAAAGGCAGCAGAGCAACTTCAGGAAGAAGGAGCTGCTGTGGCACACACTGCCCAGGAGTGACAGCAAGCCATGGCTGGTTGGCGTCAAGCAACACCCAGGGTCTATAGACGCCGCCTGCCATTCCTGAAGATGACTGAGAAGCAGTGTCGCCGATGACTGCGCAGGTGTAGGGACCTGGTCGCTCACATCTGCCACATACTGCAGGACTTGGCATCAAGGGGACGTGGGGGGCATCCACTGCCAGTGGCTGTGAAAGTGACCGCAGTGCTCAATTTTTATGCTCCTTTCAAGGCTCCACTGGTGACCTCTGTGGGATATCACAAGTTGCCGCCCACAAATGCATCCATGAGGTCACGGATGCCATCTTCTTGAGGGCACATAACTTTGTGCATTTACCGGGACTGTGACAGCCAAGATGCAAGGGCCATTGCATTGTCCCGGATCTCTGGATTCCCACAGTTGCAGGATACGATTACCTGCACCCATGTGGCGCTCAGGTCTCCATCGCCATACACGGTGGACTACGTCAACCGCAAGGGATGTGCAGCTGGTGTGCGACCACCAGAAACACATCCTGAAGGTGTGCGCACGGTTTCCAGGGAGTGTGCACGACACCTACATCCTCAGTCAGTCCCTGGAGTCTTCCAGGGTCCACAGAAGCTGCAGGGATGTCTCCTCAGGGACAAAGGCTACCCACAGAGGCCGTGGCTGATGACACCAGTGCGGGGGCCTCAGACTGCAGCAGAGCGACGGTATAATGAGGCTCATGCTGCAGACCGCAATGGTGGATCAAACCATTGGGATGCTGAAAATGAGGTTCCAGTGCTTGGACTGGTCTGGTGGAGTCCTGCAATATAGTCCACAGAGGGTGTCACGCATTATTGTCGTCTGCTACGTCCTTTACAACCTGGCGCTGCAACGGGTAGACCAGCTGGTTGAGGAGGAGATGGAGGAGCTGCACGTCTCCACTGATGAGGAGGACGCCAATGGGGATGAGGCTGAGGAGGTCTTCGGAGGTGACGATGACGGGAATGAGGCTCTCGCACTGGCCACAGGAGGCAGGAGTGCTCGGGAGGGCCCCATAGCTGCTAGATTTGTGGAGGATGATGGCGACAATCAGTGAGGAGACACCATAGGTCCTCACATCGCATTTGTGTACATTTGACTCCAGTCTGGCTTCTGGCAGCATGAACACCCTCTGTGAGAATGCTCCTGTCATAGAGATGCAGTGGAGGCCCTGATAGTCACTCAATTACAGGAGGATGTTGACAACATGCAGTGTGGACACTCCATAGATCTTCACACAGCCTCTGAGAATGTCTGACTCCTGTCTGGCCAAGGGGAGCTGGCTTGCGCTCCAAGATCAGGGTCATATCATAGAGACACAGCCATGAAACTTTAGAAAAATCTGATGCTTTGTCCGCCTTTAGCACCTGACACCTTCAGGAGCTGGAGCACAGCATCAGTGGTCACAGATGCTGGTGTGATGGGGGCCAGCCCCTCCTTAAAGGTGCTGAGAACTCACCGAGAGAATGAGAGAATCCTGTGGCGCCTGCCCACTACATTCTGGCAGCAATGACAAGCACCTCTGGTGCAGGCATCTGCAATGTATCCAGGGAGTGTGAGGCTGGACTATCACTTTGGTCTGAAGGCTGCACAGAGCACAGGGAACAGGCCCTGGACTGAGACACCTGCTTTTATCTTGTGCAGAAAGGTTTCACATCTGAGTGACAAGAGCGCTGCTCATCAGAACAAGGAGCCATAGACAGAGAGACATTCTTGGGAGTTTATTGACAATAGTGAACTGTATGTACAAGTGATTAACACCCATGCCCAGGCTGTGCAACTAATTCTCCTTAACTTTCTTAACCCTGTTGCTATGTCTTGGTGCTCTCCGGTCAGCTACAACAGAGGTGTAAGCAGCCTGCTGACTGTGACGTCCTGTCTGTGATGACCTTGGTGGGCGTCCTCTGGAGGGCCAAGTCCTGGAGGGCCCAGCCTGCTTTCAGGGTCCTGCTGTGTGGCAGTGACACCCTCCTCGGCCTGTGGAGCTGGAGCTGCTGAGGTCACAGGAAGAGGGGAGTCAGATGAGCTAAACACTCTCTGAGTCACCTGGATGGATGGGCCTGGAGTGCGCACCTGCTGGTCCTCCTCCCTATGGGTGCCCGGGAGCCCCAGGCTAACTCCTTGAGGAGCAGGGGTAGCTGGAATGAGAGCTGCCCGGCACCCCATCACATACACACTGTTGGGAGCCAACTATGGCATCGCCGATGAAGTTGAGCTCACGCAGCAGTGCAGGAGCGAAGTCCTGGACCAAGGTCTCCATGGCGGCCACCATCCTACCAGTGTTGACCTCAGTGCATTGGCATGCTGGCGCTATCATCTCAGCCTGAAGGTGGACAGACTCCTCCATCGTGCCTTGCAATCTGAGGAGTGCAGTGGACATCCCTTCCTGATGTTCTCAAGTTTTCCTTTGCAGCTCCAGCAACTGTGACATGACCAAGTCCAGAGGCTCCTCATCTGACTCAGACTCAGCAATGTTCTGGCCTCCAGCAGTCCTCCGAGTGCTGGACACTTGGGAAGTCCCTGCCTCCACTTGCTGTGGATTAAACAGTGCAATGTGCTCACCAGATTGTGATCCCAGGGCTAATCAAAAGCAAGGTCCCACCGTGGTGTGTGTAGCTGCAGTGGCAGGGAGTGTGGGAGTGTGGGCGTGCGCTGTGATGAGTCGTCAGGGATTCCTCTCCAGAGGTTTCTTCAGGGCTTGATTGGAGGCCCTGGGTCATGGACTCTGTCGGCTGTTTGGCAGATGTGCCTGCAAAAGCAAGGAGAGATAACTAGTGCATGGCAGTGGCCTGTGAAATAGCATGGTTGTCTGATGGATGTTGCACTGCTGGATCCTCACTTGGTAGAGCAGCGCCGACCTCACAGTCAGCACCGGACTGGTCCAGATCGTCACCGGCCAGCTGGATGGCTCTGTTTTCAAATTCAGTGAGGATCTTGATTTCGGGCCTTCTGCCACCAGTCTGGGACCTCTCTCTTGTTGTTTGCCAATTTGTCCTGCATGGATAGAGATGGAGAAAGAGTAAGCAAGACACCTGTCAGGCCAGATAATAATTATGCCTGGCCAGTATGGGTGATGAGTGTCCCATGGAAAGGATGAGGACAATGACGGTGAGTGTGAAAGAATGAATGGTGATGTCCCTTAAACTGCTAGTCACTGCGGGCCCTGTGGATGTGTGATTGGTTTCTGAGAGTGTTGAGTAGAGTGACTTACCCCGGCGGAGTGGAAGAAATCATTCATCCTCTTGTGGCACTGGGTGGCTGTCCACTTCTGAAGGACGTTGGCACTGACCACCGCTGCCACCAGCTCCCAAGCTTGGTTGGGCATGTTGCTGCCCATCCTGTGGCCAGAGTGGAGGCACAGGGCATCCTGGTGGGCCTCCACGGCATTCAGCAGTCACTCGAGGGACCAATCGTTGAAACGGTGGGGGGGACTGCGGTCCTTTTTCCTTTGTTGGCCATGTCTTCCGTACAGCAGTGGTGAGCTGGAAGCAATGAGCACTGTGCCTGCGGCTGGACTTTAAACATGGCACCTGGCCTGATGCAGCGACGGAGTGATAGCCAGCGGGTGAAGGACATCCCGCACGCCATGGAAATGGCGTGTTTCGCAGGAGTACATAAATAATGAGGCGGGTTTGGGATGATACGGTGTGAGAACCTGCCATCGCGGCCAGCGGGTATAATGTCGCTTTAACCGACCGCTACTGCACTTAGCGCAAATCTGGGAAAATTCCGCCCCCAGTATTATGGCACTCTGTCAAAATGATATGAGATAATATTGGATACACACATCAAGGATGGAATCTTGTGCTGGTGCCGGTGGTCTTGGCCATTGGTTGGAGATCTGTCAAGACCCCACGTCACCTCTTTCAGGAAGGCCCACCAGCAGTTCTGCCAATCGGGTAGTTCTACAGGCCAACCGGCCTTTCCTTGGGATCAGTCCCGGGAGGTGGAGGTCCTGCCTACTGAGTGTTACTGGTTAATCAGATGTCGACAGCTCTTTTGAATGGCAACAGTATCTGGGAGGTCCAAAACAAAAACAAAAATACCTGGAAAAACTCAGCAGGCCTGACAGCATCTGCGGAGAGGAACACAGTTAACGTTTCGAGTCCGTATGACTCTTCTGGGAGGTGGTGGCTGCTGTCAGAACAAAACCCACCTGAGGCCAAAGATTTAGGGGAAAGCTCTATTGCAAGCATAGTGCACTTTCCTGGGGTGACATGATGTTACCTCCAATCTCATATGACTGGAAGTCATATCCAGTGCTTATTGTGGTTAAAATATTCCATGATACAGTCTAGTAGGGAGGGAAATATGAAAACCATTCCTAAAGTTTATACAGCTCACCTCTTTCCCACAGCTACAATTGATTTTCAGCAAATAAAAACTATTTTATGTCATCAGATTTTCATTTTCATTTCATGATGGATGCTTAGACTGACCCCCTAAAGAGAAGCAGTGCCAAGGGAGTCTAAAAATGGCTGAGATCACACAGATGTAACAATGGGCAGGCAGCTGGCATGCTCTGCCAGCTGATGGGCTGCTCTACACCTGAAATGAAAATTGGCTCTGATGCCTTGCGGAAGAATAAAGAAGACCAAATGTTATGAAAGATCACCTGATGGTTTCTCAAAAGCAGCATGTGACTTCATCACTGATATATTCAGATAGCTTGCCTGATGGTGCAGCACACATCGGGATCATATAAAACACGGGTGGTGAAGCAAAAAGCATTCAGAAACCTCTTCAATTCAACCACTTGAGCACAGAGGAAACTGAGGCCAAGAGGAGGCAGTCAGACCACGATGGAAAGCAACATCCCATCCTATAAGTTCTGGTCCATTTTCAATCTCCTATGCTGTTGTTTGCCACTTGGAGTATTAGCAACAATTTTCTCATTTAAGGTTGGTGTTTGTTCCTTTACCTCTTGTATAAAGTTTACACTTTTAGCCCTTTCATTTAAATATAAGCAAAATGACCTGTGCTGAAATATTAGTTGTGAGTTCAAATATTAGTTGAGATTGCATGCAGCAGACTTTGCCTTGTTCACCCTTGCAGATTCATACTAAACATTTCTAAACAGTGCCATGCTGCACTGCCATTAATGTAATTCTTTCTAAATTATTCTAAATGTTTGTTATAGAAATCATGGAATGTGCCACTGCCAGAATGTCAGAAGCAGCAATAAATCTTCTACTTCCCTGAACCAAATTTCTGCTTTAACAAAGTGCCAACTTTAAGAAAGACCTTAAAGGGAAAGAAAGTATAGGGGGAGAACTTTATGCTATCTCTATCTGAAGGATAATGACTAATTAATTATACATTGTACTAAAATCTTACCAAGCCCTGGGATTTTGGATCCCTTTCTTTTTGGAGGCACTCCAGGGACTTCAGTTAAATTTCAGCAACTAAGCGGCACTGAAGTTCTGGTACTCACTCAAATAATTCATACTATACAGCTGAGCAGACCATGAAGAAATAGAGGTCAGTTCTGAAGGGAAAATGACCCGAAATGACTGGTCTCCATGGAGACATTAAAATCAGTGTTATTCAAACAGATAATTTTACTTAACCTTATTTTAGATAAAGATGGCAAGAATACTTTGAAGAGAAAGTACTCCTTCTGGATTCTCCTTACTGTTGATTTTGTATGGGGCAATCTAACATTGTATTCAGCACCCAAATCATGTGTGCCAGTATAATATATACAACCATAGCCTAAATTTCTTGCTAAGTATATTTTTGTTGTATCCTGACTGGGTTCTGACCAGTTCAATAGATTGCAGTTGTCGGTGAAACAGCACAACGTATCTAATCGCAGTGCAATTTATTTTTCAGTCTGAAACCGCAGCCAAGAGTGGAGATCTTACTGAAGCACAGAAATCATCTAACATTGCAAAGTATTTGAATATAGCTGCGTTGGTGATTGGGCTCATTTTTATCATAACGTTTATTGTCTTCCAGGCGTTAGCTGTTTCAAGACATAAATAATAAATACGTTGAATGAAAGAAGATCCAATTGCATTTTTGCCTAATACGGAATGAGATAAGGTATTGGCTCATTTATATTGAAACAAAATTGTGTGTAAGAAGGAATTATCCGGTGATATAGAGAAAGAAATGTCAAAAAGATTAATTATAAAGTGTATCTTGCATTTATCTGAGAACAATGCTTTACTAAACTCCAGTGTATGTTTCCAGTTATTGAGCACAAATCAATAAAGGTCAAACATTGGCTCAAACAATCTATTTGTAATATAATGTCTTGTTTTTTTTTCTACTCCACAAATGGTAATTCTTAAATAAAATGAAAATTTTGAGATTGCAAACTGAATTTGAATTTTTTTTTAATGGCCAGTAACTACGTTTGAATTAAAGGCTTTGAAACTTTGAAACAAATCAGAAAATGTCAGTTTAAAATTGAGTGGAAAAATGGAATGTAATATTACTATAAGACCAAATTGGGGGAGGTAAGGATTTAATAAAAATTCTCTTAATTTGCATCTCCATTCAGGCTTTATCATTAGTAACAGGTCTGCTCGAACATTGTTCGGAGCGTGTCGGATGATACAATAGTAGTAGGAACGTTACAGTCTATAACATAAGATGTTATAATATATAAAAAATTGCCGAGCAAAATGTTGTGCAAAACAATGAAAATAGAATGGTATAAAAAGGGACAAACTAAAGAAGCATTAAGTATAAAGGCAGAATGATTAATGGAAATGGGGGTTAGAAGTGGAATAGATTTCAAGGATTCAAATGAATGGGGAACAGTACACAGCTGTGTGTAAAGTAAGACAAACGACAAGCAAACAAAGAGCCAAATATATAAACATTCCAAAATAAACATTGTTTTACCCACTGAAATTTAGTTCTGACCTCTGTGATTCTAAATATATTGATTGATTTAAGGATCATAAAAGAAGGAAAAAGGAACAGGAATTTTAGGGACAGAAACCTGCCCTTTACATTGATGTGATTTATTTAGAACATGAGAAGTGAGAGACTTCCGTCCTTGATTTTAACCCAACACAGATAGGACAACTGGTCTTTGTGAATCAAGCAGATTTATTAAGTAACTATGCAATACTTAACAAAGAACAGTAGATGATCAACGATCAGTGGCTCTTGATTTCCATGATGCTGCACCACCAGGTCATGCCTTCAGCAGCCTCTTCTTTCTTCTTGCTTGTCTGTGTCTTTTCAAACTGTGCTGTTGATACCTCTCAGTCTCTTTGTGTTATACTTCTCCTTGGACTACCTTCATACCATTTTAGCCCATATTCCAATATTTCAACATACAACTGATCAGAGTTGAGTTCATTATCCATACATTGCCCCATTCTCTGCACTCTGCTTGTATATACACACTCGGATATACATATGTACAAAACTAACATAAGAATTAGGTGCAGTAGGGTCACTCAGCCCTTCGAGCCTGCGCTGCCATAAATAAGGTCATGGCTAATCTGATTTGAACCTCGAATCTACATTCTTGCCTACCCCTGAGAACCTTTCACCCCTTTGCTTATCAAGAATCTATCAACTTCTGCCTTAAAAAATATTCAAAGATTCTGACTCCCTCACATCTTGAGCAAAAGAGTTCTAGAGACTCACAACCATCTGAGAGAAAAAAATTTCTCCTCGTCCCTGTCTTAAATGGGCTACTCCTTATTTTTAAACAGTGATAGATTCTCCTACAAGAGGAAACATTATTCCACATCCACCCTGTCAAGTTTCCTCAGGATCTTATATGTTTCAATCAAGTCATCTCTCACTCTTCTACAAGTCTAGCTTGTCCTTAACCTTTCCTCATAAGACAACCCGCCCATTCCAGGTATTAATCTAGTAAACTTTCTCTGAACTGTTTCCAGCACATTTACGTCCATCCTTAAATAAGGAAACCGATACTGTACACAGTACTCCAGATGTGGTCTCACCAATGCGCTGTATAACTGAAGCATAACCTCCCTACTTATGTATTCAATTCCTTTCGCAACAAATGATAACATTCAATTTGCTTTCCTAATTACTTGCTGTACCTGCAAACTAGCCTTTCGAGATTCATGCACTAGGAAACCCAGACCCCTCTGCATCTCAGAGCTCTACACCATTTAGATGATATGCTTCCTTTTTATTCTTCCTGCCATAATGGACAATTTCACATTTTTCCACTTTATAGTTCATTTGACAGATCTTTGCATTCACCTAAACTCTCCACATCCTTTTGTAGCCTCATGTCCTGTTCACAATTTACTTTCTTACCTATCTTTGCGTCATCAGCAAATTTAGCAACCATACCTTCAGTCTCTTCATCCAAATCATTTATATAAATTGTAAAGACTTGAGACCCCAGCATTGATAGCTGTGGCACACCACTCATTCATTACACTTGCCAACCAGAAAATTACTCATTTATAGCAATTCTGTTTCCAGCTAGCCAGCCAACCTTCTATCCATGCCAATATGTTTCCATCTACGTCATAAGCTTTTATTTTTCATAATAACCTTTTATGTGGAACCTTATCAAATGCCTTCTGAAAATCTAAGCACAGTACACTTACTGGTTCTCCTTTACCACAGCACATGTTACTTCTTCAAAGAACTCCAATAAATTGATTAAACATGATTTCCATTTCACAAAACCATGTTGACTCTGCCTGATTACCTTGAATTTATCTAAGTGCCCTGTTGTAACATCTTTAATAACAGCTTCTAACATTTTCTCTATGACAGATGTTAAGCTAACAGGCCTTTGGTTTCCTGCTTTCTGTCTCCTTCCTTTTGTGAATAGAGGAGTTACATCCAGCTATTTTGCAATTTAATGAAAACTTCCCTGGGTCTAGCGAATTTTGTACAATAGTCACAGATGGTTCCTGCTGATCTGAAGTTCTTGCAAAAGATTCAAAAGGTCACATTTTTTGCTAGCTGCAGCACAACTTAAGTAACCCTGTGGTTTTAAACTGATATTTTTTATTCATGATTGTGGGCATTTCCTGGCAAGGCAACATTTTTTGCTCATCGCTAACTTTCCTTAAGAAAGTGGCGGTGAGTCACCTTTGTGAACCACTGCAGTCCATGTGGTGTAGGTACAGCCACAGTGCTGTTAGGAAGGGAGCTCCATGATTTTGATTCAGCGATAGTGAAGGAACAGCAATATAGTTCCAAGTCAGGACGGTGAGTGGTTTGGAGGGGAAGTTGTAAGTGGTGGTGTTTCCATTTATCTGCTGCCCTTGTCCTTCTAGGTAGTCTGGGTTTTGGGTTTGGAAAGTACTGTTGAAGAGCTTTGGTGAGTTGCTGCAGTATATCTTGTAGATTGTGCACACTGCTGCTACTCTGGTGGAGGGAATGAATGTTGAACGTATCCCAATCAAGTGGGCTGCTTTGTCCTGGATGGTGCCAAGCTTCTTGAGTGTTCTTGGAGCTGTACTCATCCAGACAAGTGGAGAGTATTCCATCACATTCCTGACTTATGCCTTGCAGACAGTCGACAAGCTTTGGCAAGTCAGGAGGTGAGTTATTTTCCTTAGAATTCCTAGGTTCTGACTTGCCCTTGTAGCCACAGTGTTTATATGACTGATTCAGTTCAGTTTGTGGTCAATGGTAACCCCCAGGATGTTGATGTTGGGGAATTCAGCAGTGGTAATGCCATTGGACATAAGGGGAGGTGGCTAGATTCTCTCTTGTTGGCAATGATCATTGCCTGGCACTTGTGTGCCACAAATGTTACATGCCACTTATCAGCCCAAGCCTGAATGTTGTCCAGGTCTTGCTGCATACGGACACAGACTGCTTCAGTGTCTGAGGAGTCATGAATGGTGCTGAACATTATTGAAATCATCAGTCAACATCCCCACTTCTGACCTTATGATGGAAGGAAGGTCATTGGTGAAACAGCTGAAGATGGTTGAGCCTAGGGCACTACCTTGAGGAACTCCTGATTTACATTGAGCCTTGTAGACGTTGGACAGGCTTTGGAGAGTCAGGATGAGTTAGTCATGACAGAATTCCCAGCATATGACCCACTCTTGTGGACACTATTTATTTGGCAGGTCCAGTTCAGTTTCTGGTCAATGATAATCCCCAGGATGTTGATAATGGGGGATTTAGTGATGGTAATACCATTGAATGTCAAAGGGAGATGTTTAGATTCCCTCTTGTGGGAGATGGTCATTGCCTGGCACCGTGCATGTTTCTCACCACTTATTAGCCCTAGCCTGAATGTTGTCTAGGTCTTGCTGCATATGGACACGGACTGCTTCAGTAACTGAGGACTCATGAACGGTGCTGAACATTGTGCAATCATCAGTGAACATCCCCAATTCTGACCTTATGATGGAAGGAATGTCATTGATGAAGCAGCTGAAGATGGTTGCATCTAGAACACTAGAACTCCTGCAATGATTCCTGGGACTGTATTTCTTGCCCTTGCAATTTAAAGGAGCATTTATAATTTACTTTTTCATTGCCTTTGAAACTACAATCATTAGTTAAAATATTCTCATCTTTTTCTTCTTCACTGTGTACTCAAATGTGGAGCCAGGCAGGGTAGGAACGTTTCACCAATTCTACAGTCAGCGTAATCAACTTCCCTGCTGGCACCTACCATCCCCAACCTGCCTCCCTCCAACCCCTGATGTCCTGCGACTAAGATGTTTGACCTCCAACAACCACAACCATCTTCCTTTGTGCTCGGCATGACTCTAACCTGTAGAGAGTTTTCCCCCTGATTCCCATTGAATTCAGTTTTGCTAGGGTTCTTTGATGCCATGCTTGGTCAAATGCTGCCTTGATGTCAAGGGCAGGTCATTCTCACCTCACCTCACCAGCTCTTTTGTCCATGTTTAGGTCAAGGCTCTAATGAGCTCAGGAGCTGAGTGGCCCTGGTGGAACCAGACTGAGTGTCAAATGAGCAGGTTATCACTGAGCACGTGCCGCTTGATAGCGTCAATGACCTCTTCTAGCACTTTGTTGATGATCAAGGGTAGGCTGATGGGGCGGTAATTGGCTGGATTGGATTCGTCCTGCTTTTTGTGGACAGGACATACCTGGCCAATTTTCTGCATTGCTGGGTAGATGCCAGTGTTGTAGCTGTACTGGAACAGCTTGGCTAGGTGTGCAGCTAGTTTAAGTTGCTATATCTGTTCGAATTCTACCACATAGCGCAATGGTAGTGCCACACAACATGATTAAGGGTATCCTCTATGTGAAGGCTGGACTTCGTCTTCACAAGGATTATGCTGTGGTCACTTCATCCACTGCTGTCATGGGAAGATGAACCTGCTACAGACAGATTGGTAAGGATGAGCTCAAGTCAATTTTTCCTTCAGGTTGGTTCCCTCATCACCTGCTGAAGACCCATTCTAGCAGTTACATCTTTAGGGCTCAGTCTGTTCGGTCACTAGTGATGCTACCGAGCCACTCTTGGTGATGGATGTTGAAGTCCCCCACCCAGAGTATCTGTGCCCTTGTCACCCTAAGTTCTTCTTCCAACTGATGTTCAACATGGAGGAATACTGATTCATCAGTTGAGGGGGGTTGATGGGTGGTAATCAGCATGAGGTTTCCTTGCCCATGTTTGACTTAATGCCATGAGACTTCATACGATCCAGAGTTGATGTTGAGGACTCCCAGGGAAACTCCTTCCTGACTGTATACCCCTGTGCTGCCACCTCTGGTGGGTCTGTCCTCGATGGACAGGACATACCCAGGTATGGTGATGCTAGTGTCCAGGATATTGTCTGTAAGGTATGATTCAGTGAGTATAATTATATCAGGCTGTTACCTGTGTTCCGAAAGTATAATTATTTTCATAATATTTTTCTGGTTTGTTGTAAAAGTAGGTTTATGGGTATGAGTGGAGATGATTCTGTCTGTGTGGTTAAATTACTTTTGGAGTCAGGGGACTGCAAGCTTGAAATTATCAAAAGAAGCTTGGTGTAGAAATGTTGGAATGCTAATGAATAAACATAGATGCCATCTGAGCATTTAAGGTGTGAAGGGAATTTGCATTTTTAGATAAATGAAGAGATTGATTGTATTTCAAAGGGATGTTAGTCTGCTTACAACTAGCCAGATAAGCAAGGCTAAGGAGTGTGTTTCTTTTTCCCAAAGGTTACTGACAATATTGGCAACATGGAAGTTTTTGTATTATGGGAAAGGTACACTTCCAAAGACATATGGAACAATAAATTTACACATTGAAGAGAGAGAAAAATATATAAAGGAGAATGAAAGGCTGTGTTGGGTGGAAGCCCATGTAAGATCTAACAGGAGAGTAAGAAACAGCCTTGAAGAAGCCGCCACCCATTTGTACATAGGTCTATTGTGTCCAGTGCTAAAGTTGAAGAAAGCCATTTGGGATTCCAGTGCCAAGTGGGTACTGTGTTAACTTGCTGTTTTTTTTAAAATCTAAAATCTATTTTTAAACCGTTACCTTAAAAGGGGTGTGTAACTGGGAGTCAGGTTACTTAGGAATTTTAGGACTTGTTATAGTATTAAGTAATTGTAGTATTATGTATATGCTTGAAATTTTTTGTTAATAAATATTTTAATTTAATTTTTAAAATCTCTAAAGGTCTTAGTGAACTCATTACTTTTGAATTCACTGAACACATCTTCTCATAGTAAATACAAATTGCAAAATCGTTGTAATAGCGTGGCCAAGATTCCCTTGTGGATTTGGTCCACTAGGCATACATCACCTGCCATGTCATAACACTTGACTAGCCTGTGAGACAGCTCTCCCAATTTTGACACAGGACCCCAGATGCTAAAATGGAGGACTTTGCAGGGTGACAGGACTGGTTGTGCTGTTCTCGTTTCCGGTCCCTTGGTCAATCCGGTTTTATTCCTTTCTGTAGACTTTGTACAACTGAGTGGGGTTGCTAGGCCAATTTGAAGGGCTTGTTTTTAAAAAGAGCCACCCACATTGCTGTGGATCTGGAGTTTCAAGTAGGCCAGGCTCAGTAAGGACAGCAGATTTCATTCCGTAAGAGGCGTTAGTGAACCAGATGGCTTTTGACGAAGATTGATAACGGTTTTGTGGTTATCACTTGACTAGCTTTTAATTCCAGGTTTATTGAATGAATTACACCACTACATTACACCAGCTACCCCGGTGGAATTTGAAACTATGACCCCAGGCCATTAGCCTGAGCGTCTGGATTGCCAGTCCAGTGAATTTATGCCATTGCCACTGATGAAACTGATATCTGTTTTTTGCAAACAGCAGTTATCTCAAGCCCACTCCTACTATTGTGACTAGGCATCCTAGCATTCACCATCCATTGCAGCACAGCATCCAAAAAATATCTTAATAGTGCAGCAAACATAATTCCAGGTACAAAATATACTATTTAATCAGAATGCAATGCACACAGTACAGAGTATAAATCTTCACTAGCACAATCGTATTATCCCCTGAAAGAATCCTATTTTAAATCATATCACAAAGATTTCTGTAGCAGAACACAGCTTATGCAACCATTATTCTAGCACAGAGTCTCAGATGAAGTGGTTTTGCCCACATTCATTAATTTTCGCAGACACGTTGACCACACAGCCTCTTAGTCTAGATACATTTCCTCTTTGCATAATTTCATACTTGCAAACTGTGACTACCAACTTGCTGCAGCCATATATTAACATATTTCAAGCAAGCTTTGTTATTTGGCCTTAGCGTAAAGAGATCATTAGAAACCCAAAAAATGACAACAAAAAAGAAGAACCAACCAAACCTTGCAGTGGACTGCAGCGCAGCTAGAAGCAGTGCTACAGAAAAGTGATAGCCATGAACAGGTTATAGGTTGGCTGATGGGTCATGGTGGAGAGCAGTGATTGTTACAACTCAGACAGCAGACAGTTAAAGGATAGAACTGGAACCTAGTCTTCATACATTTGTGAGCCTTTACTTACAGATGCACGTGACATACCATGCACCTCATGAATCCCCAGTTAATGCCCTTAATATTTATATGAATAAAGATCCAATTGGTTGTTGGGACAGATATATAACAAAGACCAAATTCAGGATATCAACAACATCGTTCAACTTACAGGTAAGTTAAGAACAGGTAAGCTATTTTTTGAATTTCTCCAAGAGTGGATTAAACCCAAGATTGTGCCAGTTTTCATTTCCAAATGTATCGAAAATGTGCTAATGTGAGACAAGGTCCCACAATTGAGCGAGTGTTTGTGCAAGATGAGCTTGAACAGATTGGTAATAGGGTTACTAATTTACGCTGTGCCCTACACTGCACTTGGTCTGAGGTGCGCAAATTTATTTTATTTTTCAATTTAGTTGATTTATGCCACTATATTGATTCAACAGGTGACGGCACAATCGACAGTACTGTCTGGAACACGTCCACACCATAAACTCACTTAAGCAGAAATGGTTTGGCAACGCAATTAACAACACCACTAAGTATGTAACAAATCTCTCTGACCATGTACTCTCAGAAAGCGAGCAGTTTGTTCTTCTGCATGATTCTGATTTTGGTGTGCCTTCATCCCAAATCAAATGGGAAAAGCCATTTACTGAGTTTGAACTCCTCTACTCCCAATTTCCAAATCCGCCTCTACCAATCAGAGTCCACTGGCCAATCAATCAGCACTCTCTTCTCATATAAATTGTTGTTGCCTTTACATTTGTTATTCTTGCAAATTGTCCTGATAAGTGTAAGAGGAAAAGCTTTGACAAAAAATGTCTCTTTTTTCAGCAATAATAAAGATCCAATTAATATGCAATTAAGAGGGATGGCCATGGATGGGCTATACAGCAATTCATTGGCAGTATTTGGAGCAGTGATGTTCAAGGATGGGCCACACAGTGACTGACAGACAATGGTAAACAGGAGTGATGATCAACAGTGGAGCATAGAGAGAGAATGTGGAAGTCAAGAAAGGATGCTTGAACACAAGAGATAGGAGCAGGATTAGGCCCATTGAAGTCTGCTCCACAATTCAGTACGATCATGGCAACCCTTGGGCTTCAAATGTACTTTCCTATCCCCTTCCCATATGCTTCGATTCCCTGACAAACCAAAAACCTGTCTATCCCAGTCTTAAATACACACAATGATGGATCATGCATAACCCTCTGGAGCAGAGAATTCCAAAGATTCACAACCATTTGAGCGGAGAGATTTCTCCATCGGCAATATTTTACGCCCTGTGGGTGGGCGTGCGTCTGACCCGATCAGGTGTAAAATCACAGGAGAAGATGTCGGACGAGCGTCCCGACGTCATCATGCACTCGCGCAATATTTCGCTCGGCGGGCATGCGCTAAAGTCAGAAGTAACCCCATCAACAATTAACAGGGCAATTAAGTTCTTTAATGGCGCAATTTACTCTGAATTTCCGTTGCCCATCCAGCCTTATGGTTGGCAGATGGACAAAACGGTCAGGCAGCCTTTGCATTTTTCATCAAACCTCATCCAAGGGCGGCATAAAGTTTCTGCGATGAAATAAAATAAAAATAAATTTCTGTGAACAGTATTTTTATCAGCATTATTTTCAGATGATTGATTATGATTAATGGACACTTTTTTCAGCTTTTAAAATCTTTATTTTAGTCTTTCCAAGTCTCCAGCTCCCTGAGGCAGCTGCCTGCCTTCACCCGCACCCGAGAAACGTCAACGCCCACCCTCTTCCCGCCTCCAACCCGGCAGCGCTGAGCGTTTCAGCGCACGTTTCACACTGGCCGGCTAATTCACCAGCTAGTGTGAAATCACAGTCGGAGGTCCATTTCCCGACTGCTCCTGGGCCTGCTGATTGGGTGCGCTCACCAAAGGTAAAATTTAAGCCCACACCTCAGTTGGTGACTGAAAGGAGACAAAACACTGACAAGAGCAGGCAATAACATTTAGATTTTTTTTGTAGTGACAGTTGTGGTGTAGGGGTGGGGCGGGTTGTTTTAATTGCCTTTATGTTCTCTGCGTATGTAAGTGTTACAATTAGGTCTTTTTCCACATATCATTTGATCACAAGAGGTTTTTTTTCAAAAAGGATGTTTGCCAATTCAGGGTGTTTAACTGCCTACGTGCTGCGACTATAAAAGACACAGGAAGTCAAGTTTCCTTGACTTTTTAAAAAGAGAATTGTATGTATTGCACTAACCCAGTCTAAGAAAAATATTAAATGCTCTAACTTTCTCACACAATTAAATGATAGAGTGGGAGGATAGCTTAAGCAATTTAAAGTCCAGTAAAGTAAAAGGGTATGTGGCTCTTGAAAGTTGGCGACTTGGCTCACTTCAGGCTGATCTCAGTGATCTTACTGAGTTCAGTGTCCAGGTGGTTTAAAGATGCAGACAAATGATTTATCTGTTCTTTTGAAAACAGCAGTTATTGGGTTGAGCTCTTATAAAAAATCTCCAACTGCGGCACTTAAAGAGTCAAAATCAGCAGACAGGGTTTGAGACTTGCAAGTTGCATGGAGAGAAAAAGAAAGAGAGAGGGAGGGAGAGAGAGAGAGCGTGTGAGAGAGGGAGAGTGAGAGAGAGAGGGACCCACTCAGGGATTTTCTCCTTCAATGCCTCACTTGCTTGCCCTGGTCTGCAGAGAAAACAGGTGCTTAAACACAGATGCAGGTGGAAGATTTCCTCCATATTCTTTCGCAAAGGAAAGGTTTATAATTTCACTCCGCCAAGCACAGTGGGAATCAAACCAACATGTTTGACAAACATACAATGGCACTTCCAACTATTGGATCACAAATAGTCATCAAAAGAGGCCCAACACTGGCATATCATAATGAGCACTGAGCAGATGGTGAACAAATATCAAAAAGGATAATGGTGAAGAGGAAAGGCATTTGACTACTAGCAGGAAGGTGCAGAAGGATGTCATAGTAGGAGTTCTTTCAAATGTCAGTTTGCATCTGATCAATATTTTTTCCTGTTTCTTAACAACAACCTGCATTTATCTTGTGCCTTTAATGCAGTAAAATATCCCAAGGTATTTCACAAGTACAACTATCAAACAAGCTGAGCATTAGGATGTTCATGAAGCCTCCTCCTCCCATTAGTTGTCTGGCCTCTTATGCATCCCCAGTTTCAATTGATTGAATTAGGCTGGGAGGGGGTAACAATGGTGTCGCTGGGGTGAGGTTGCATGGGGGGGTAGGGAGTTGGCGGGGGGGAGGAAGGTGTAGTGGTCAATTCATGGCCCACACATCTAATGTCCATTATTGACAGAATGACATATATTTGAATCCCTGCTAAGGATATAAAACATCATCCCAGAATTATTAAATAGTAAAACTGTTTTGTTGGGGCTTTTTATTATTTGTAGCTTATCTTTTATCTTAATCCAGTCATCAATGGAGCTGATTAATGTTAAATACTGCTGTCGTGAGTTAAGCTTCAAAGCGTTCTTACAAATATCTGAGTTACCGAAATGGTTCATGCCACAAAACAAAAACAGCCAAATAGCTATACAGAACAGACTCCGGACCCTACAAAACAACAACTCTAAAATAAGTCAACTTCTCTATGGAAGCAACCAGGAAGTTATTGCAAGAATCCAGTGTTTTAGTACTGTTTCTTGCATTATTGAAAGGAAATTACATAACACCTGAAGCAGATGTGTAAGTTCCCATTTTGGTGATATGGTTGGAACTAAATGTATTTTATGGAACTAAATGTAATGGAACTGGTGAAAATGTTGGGAAACCCATTCCTACCTGTTACACAATGATGCCATATGGATTGTGATGACATCCTTTAAGTCAGAAAATATTCCTGATTACAGGAATATTATTATACAATATTTTGCAAAGTGAAGGTAAAACATTTTCAAATTGAGATCGATACACAGTTAGAAAGCCAGTGATGAGAGAAACATCTTTTCCATGACACAAATCACTTGGCCACCATTGAATGTATGCTGTCAACTCTCTGACTGCAGATCCCTTTGTAGAAACAAAAATTGTCATTGATGGAGTTTTCCTTAAATTAGAATAAGGATAGTGATGGGATGTGATGGGAAATTTTATTGCAGCTGCTCTTTTGTTTTACCTCCACCTCCAGGCTTTGACGGACATCAACAGTTTTGGCGAAAATTGCATTCTATGCTATAATGCAATCTCCAGTGATCAGATGACTCCAGCTCAGCTCTCAAGTGCATTTGAAGTTATATTCAACATTCTCTGCAGTGAAGACACCTCAGGATGAAACTTTCTTGTGTCAGACGTTCATACACTCTTGTATTGAAGAAGAAAAAAAAAACACATGAAGAAATATTGAGTACATCCACTGTTTAAATGGCAAACTTTGTGTAATTAACTTTCACATGCTGTAGGCTTATAATCTGCACCATTCTTGAGCTGCTAGCTTTTTGAAGCTGTGGATGAAAGTCCTTGTTGAGGTATTGGTCAATTTTGCATAGAATTTAGAGCATGGACACAGGCCATTCAGCCCAACTGGTCTATGCCAGTGTTAATGCTCCACTGCTGTCAAATATTTCATTCAGTTTATGCCACTGCATGATGTGACTAATGTACAGTGAAGCATCCAGTTGAAGTATGTGATACTAAAACTTATATCATCACCAGGAACAAATGTATGCCCTAAACAGTCTGAAATACTTGAATGTTGGTATGCTACTCTGCTGGTATGCATGACAGAGGAATGTAATGCTACAGTCATCACTATTGCTTGTATGCTGTGGTGGTATAAACCAGATTGCCATTCTGTGTTTAACTAACATTTGCTCTAGTGTGGACATAACCCCTTTGCTGTTGGATATAATTACATGCTGATTGTGCTTGCTGTGGTGAAGGTAAAAGCAAATGTACGAATTACTTTAAACATCATGAACCATTTTGGAGAAATTGCAATAAGAGCTTGATTGATGAACCGTGACAGGAACAAATTCTTTGAATAGGTCCAGATCCAGCCTTGCTTTAGCTGAATTTGCTTCTGTCATTTTGGACTTCCCCTAGCTGCTGCTGAGGAGTCAGTACATCCCTGATGTGCAGGCTATTCTTCACTGGGAACACAGAATAAGCATTAAGGTGAGCTGACCATGAAGTTTCCCCTGACTCCAACAACCGTGAGATGTGCATGCACGGCTTTCCTTGGGTGACCAGTTCAACTACAAAACACCAGTAAAAATCCCAGAAGATCCATTAATAAAAATGGAGTTTCACTTAGTCATTCAACCTGATATTGCCTGTAGGACATAAATGCCACCTGTATTAAAGCAACAAGTGTTCAACATAGAGGAACATTGATTCAACAGCTGAGGAAGGTTGGTAGGTGGTAAACAGCAGGAGCTTTTCTTGTCCATGTTTGACCTGGTGCTATGAAACTTTATGGGGTCAATGTTGAGAGCAATGTTGAGGTGCAATCCCTCCCAATTGTGTCTTGCTCTGCCACCGCCACTGGGACAGAACATACCCAAGGATGGTGATGGAGGAGTTTGGAGTGTTAGCTGATTCTGTCAATATGACTACAGCAGGCTCTTGCTTGAATAATCTGTGGAACAGCTCTCCCAATTTTGCCACAAGTTGTTAAACGTTTGCTGGGTCAATGGGCTCAGTGTGTCTTTGTGCTATCCACATCCTTTGTCCTAGGTCAATGCCAGATGGCCCATCCAATTTTATTCTTATTATAGATTTTTAGAATTGTTTTGATTTGACTGAGTGGCTTTCTTGGCCACTCAGAGGGCAATTAAGAGTCAACCAGATTCCTAGCCAGAAGCATGGTGGGAATGATGCAATACACATTGCTTAATATTTTCAGGGCACTACAGTCCGTTTCTGCTGGGAAGCTTCATATTCCACTCCAGTCTTTAAACCACCTGGACACTGAACTCAGTAAGATCACTGAGATCAGCCTGAAATGAGCAGGTACGATTTGGTGGGCATCGTGGAGATTATGGCTGCAGGGGGATCAGGAGTGGGAGCTAAATATCCAAGGATATACATCCTATCGAAAAGATAGGCAGGTTGGCAGAGGGGGTGGGGTTGCTTTGTTAGCAAGAAATGAAATTAAATTGATAGCAAGAAATGATATAGGGTCAGATGATGTGGAATCTGTGTGGGTAGAGTTGAGGAACTGCAAAGGTTAAAAAACCATAATGGGAGTTATGTACAGGCCTCCGAACTGTAGTCAGAATGTGGAGCACAAGATAAAGCAGGAGATAGAAAAGGCATGTAAGAAAGGCAAGATTACAGTGATCATGGGGGATTTCAATATGCAGTTAGACTGGGAAAATCAGGTTGGTAGTGAATCCCAAGAAAAGGAATTTGTGGAATGTCTATGAGATGGCTTTTTGGAGCAGCTTGTGGTGGAGCCCACTAGGGAACAGGCAGTTCTAGATTTAGTGATGTGTAAAGAGGCAGATTTGATAAGGGAGCTTAAGGTGAAGGAACTCTTAGAGGAAGTGACCATAATATGATAGAATTTACCCTGCAATTTGAGAGGAAAAAGCTGGGATCAGATGTAAAGGTATTATAGTTGAATAAAGGTAACTACAAAGGCATGAGGGAGGAGCTGGCCAGAATTGACTGGGAGATGAGCCTAGCAGGAAAGACAGTGGAACAGCAATGGCAGGAGTTTCTGGGAGTAACTTGGGAGACACAGCAAAAATTCATCCCTAGGAAGAAAAAGCATACTAAAGGGAGGACGAGGCAACCATGGTTGACAAGGGAAGTAAGGGACAGCATAAAAGCTAAAGAGAAAGCATACAATGCGGCGAAGAGCAGTGGGAAACCAGGGGATTGGGAAGCCTACAAAGACCAACAGAGGATAACTAAAAAAGAAATAAGGAGGGAGAAGATTAAATATGAGGGTAAACTAGCCAGTAATATAGAAGAAGATTGCAAGAGTTTTTTTAGATATATAAAGGGTAAGAGAGAGGCAAAAGTGGACATTGGGCCGCTGGAAAATGACGCTGGAGAAGTAGCAGTGGGGAACAAAGAAATGGCGGAGGAACTGAATAGGTACTTTGCGTCAGTCTTCATGGAGCAAGACACGAGTAACATCCCCAAAATTCAAGAGAGTCGGGGGGCAGAGGTGAGTATGGTGGCCATTACCAAGGAGAAGGTGCTAGGAAAACTGAAAGGTCTGAAGGTGGATAAATCACCTGGACCAGATGGATTACACCCCAGAATTCTGAAGGAGATAGCTGAAGAGATAGTGGAGGCGTTAGTGGTGATCTTTCAGGAATCACTGGAGTCAGGGAGGGTCCCAGAGGACTGGAAAATCGCTAATGTAACCCCTCTGTTTCAGAAGGGAGTGAGGCAAAAGACGGGAAATTACAGGCTGATTAGCCTGACCTCGGTCATTGGTAAGATTTTAGAGTCCATTATTAAGGGTGAGATTTCAGAATACTTGAAAGTGTATGGTAAAATAGGGCAAAGTCAGCATGGTTTCATCAAGGGGAGGTCATGTCTGACAAATCTGTTAGAATTCTTTAAGGAGGTAACGAGCAGGTTAGACAAAGGGGAGCCAATGGATGTTATCTACTTGGACTTCCAGAAGGCCTTTGACAAGGTGCCGCACAGGAGGCTACTCAGTAAGATAAGAGCCCATGGTGTTAGAGGCAAGGTACTAGCATGGATAGAAGATTGGCTGTCTGGCAGGAGGCAAAGAGTGGGGATAAGGGGGTCCTTCTCAGGATGGCGGCCAGTAACTAGTGGAGTTCCGCAAGGGTCAGTGTTGGGACCACAACTTTTCACTTTATACATTAATGATCTAGATGAAGGAACTGAGGGCATTCTGGCTAAGTTTGCAGATGATACAAAGATAGGTGGAGGGACAGGTAGTATTGAGGAGGCGGGGAGGCTGCAGAAGGATTTAGACAGGTTAGGAGAATGGGCAAAGAAGTGGCAGATGGAATACAATGTGGGGAAGTGTGAGGTCATGCACTTTGGTAGGAAGAATAGAGGCATAGACTATTTTCTAAATGGGGAGATAATTCAGAAAGCTGGAGTGCAATAGGACTTGGGAGTCCTAGTCCAGGATTCTCTTAAGGTTAACTTGCAGGTTGAGTCAGTAGTTAGGAAGGCAAAGGCAATGTTGGCATTTATTTCGAGAGGACTAGAATATAAAAGCAGGGATGGGATGCTGAGGCTTTAAAAGGCTCTGGTCAAACCACATTTAGAATATTGTGAGCAATTTGGGCCCCGTATCTCAGGAAGGATGTGCTGGCCCTGGAGGGGGTCCAGAGGAGGTTCACGAGAGCGATCCCAGGAATGAAAGGCTTAAATTATGAGGAACGTTTGAGGACTCTGGGTCTATACTCAATGGAGTTTAGAAGGATGAGGGGGGATCTGATTGAAACTTACAGAATACTGAAAGGCCTGGATAGAGTGGACGTGGGAAAGATGTTTCCATTAGTAGGAGAGACTAGGACCTGAGGGCACAGCTTCAGAGTAAAGGGAAGACCTTTTAGAATAGAGATGAGGAGAAACTTCTTTAGCCAGAGAGTGATGAATCTATGGAATTCATTGCCACAGAAGGCTGAGGAGGCCAGGTCATTGAGTGTATTTAAGACCAAGATAGATAGGTTCTTGATTGGTAAGGGGATCAAAGGTTAGGGGGAGAAGGCGGGAGAATGGGGTTGAGAAACTTATCAGCCATGATTGAATGGCAGAGCAGACTAAATGGGCCGAATGGCCACATTTCTGCTCCTATGTCTTATGGTCTTATGGTCCAAGGCACACCAAAATCAGAATCATGCACAAGAACAAACTGCTCGCTTTCTGAGAGTACACGGTCAGAGATTTGTTACATATTTAGTGGTGTTAATTGCGTTGCCAAACCATTTCTGCTTAAGTGAGTTTATGGTGTGGACGTGTTCCAGACAATACTGTCGATTGTGCCGTCACCTGTTGAATCAATATAGTGGCATAAATCAACCAAATTGAAAAATAAAATAAATTTGTGCACCTCAGGCCAAGTGCAGTGTAGGGCACAGCGTAAATTAGTAACCCTATTACCAATCTGTTCAAGCTCATCTTGCACAAACACTCGCTCAATCGTGGGACTTTGTCTCACTTTAGCACATTATCGATACATTTGGAAATGAAAACTGGCACAATCTTGGGTTTAATCCACTCTTGGAGAAATTCAAAAAATAGCTTATCTGTTCTTAACTTACCTGTAAGTTGAACGATGTTGTTGATATCCCGAATTTGGTCTATGTTATATATCTGTCCCAACAACCAATTGGATCTTTATTTATATAAATATTAAGGGCATTAACTGGAGATCCATGAGCTGCATGGTATGTCACGTGCATCTGTAAGTAAAGGCTCGCAAATGTATGAAGACTAGGTTCCAGTTCTATCCTTCAACTGTCTGCTGTCTGAGTTGTAACAATCACTGCTCTCCACCATGACCCATCAGCCAACCTATAACCTGTTCATGGCTATCACTTTTCCGTAGCACTGCTTCTAGCTGCGCTGCAGTCCACTGTAAGGTTTGGTTGGTCCTTCTTTTATCTTGTCATTTTTTGGGTTTCTAATGATCTCTTTATGCTAAGGCCAAATAACAAAGCATGACTGTTCAGCTTGCTTGAAATATGTTAATATATGGCTGCAGCAAGTTGGTAGTCACAGTTTGCAAGTATGAAATTATGCAAAGAGGAAATGTATCTAGACTAAGAGGCTGTGTGGTCAACGTGTCTGCGAAAATTAATGAATGTGGGCAAAACCACTTCATCTGAGACTCTGTGCTAGAATAATGGTTGCATAAGCTGTGTTCTGCTACAGAAATCTTTGTGATATGATTTAAAATAGGATTCTTTCAGGGGATAATACGATTGTGCTAGTGAAGATTTATACTCTGTACTGTGTGCAATGCATTCTGATTAAATAGTATATTTTGTACCTGGAATTATGTTTGCTGCACTATTAAGATATTTTTTAGATGCTGTGCTGCAATGGATGCTGAATGCTAGGATGCCTGGTCACAATCGTAGGAGTGGGCTTGAGACAACCGTTATTTACGAAAAACAGATACCAGTTTCATCAGTGGCAGTGGCATAATTTCACTGGACTGGCAATCCAGATGCTCAGGCTAATGGCCTGGGGTCATGGGTTCATATCCCACCAGGGAAGCTGGTGTAAGTTAGATTCATTCAATAAATCTGGAATTAGAAGCTAGTCAAGTGATGTCTACAAAACTGTTATCAATTGCCGTAAAAAGCCTTTTAGGGAAGGAAATCTGCTGTCCTTACCAAGTCTGGCCTACATGAAACTCCAGATCCACAGCAATATGGTTGACTCTTTTAAAATACAAGCCCTTCAAATTGGCCTAGCAACCCACTCAGTTGTACAAAGTCTACAGAAAGGAATGAAACCGGATTGACCAAGGGACTGGAAACGACAACAGCTCCCTCTGCGGTGATGGAGGATGAGGTTGAGGGGGTCCCAGGCAAAGGGGACTCGGATAGAGAAGGCAGCCTATGAGATTCCTGAGTGGATGACCCAGAGGTGTCCAGCTGCTGCTCCTCCTCCCTTCAGGTTCCGGAGGGCCTAATCTGACTCCTTGAGGAGAAGGAGCACTTGGGGGGACATCTAGGTGCCCCGTCTCCCTTTCACATTGCCACTGCAGGAACTCACCCATGGATACCGCGATGGATTGCAGGTCCGTGCGCATCTCCATATTCTGTTGGACCAGGGTCTCTGCGGCATCCGCCACCCTTCTCATGGAGCCCTCCATATATGCACATGTGGGTACTGCTTGATCAGAGAGCAGGCAGATGCACTTCTCCGACTTACATGCCACTCTATTCAGGGTTTCCAACAGCTCTGCATGATGATCCCCCATCTTTTACTGACTCTCCACAATAACTTGGACGGCCGGATCCAGAGGCTCGTCATCTGCATCGGACCTCATTGTTGCTTCTTTCCCAGCAGTCCTCCAAGTGCCGTGAGCTTGGCTGAACCTGCCTCCTCCTGCAGTGGACACCTGTCCATGTGGTGACCACCAGATTGTATACCCGAGCCTGCTCTAGAACTAGGTTCCACCAAAGTGTGTCCCTGGGCTGGTGGAGGGTGTGGGTGAGCGCTGTGATGGACCTTCCTGGCTGCTTATTTCCAAATCTTCAATGGAGAATGTGTCCTCTTGGCTGGAGGTGAGGACATGAATTGAGCTGAAGGACTGGCTGGCTGAGGGTGTCAGTCGCTTGGCAGAGCTCCCTGTGAACCAAAGTAGAGATGATTAGTGCGTGGCAGCAGAGTCAAAAGCAGGATAGAGAGCACTCACAGTTGCATTGATAGAGGGATGATGTGGTGCAGGATCCTCAAGAGGGTGTTCACTTCTGACCTCAGCGTCGCTGCAGGCACAGTCCACATCCTCACCAGTCAGCGCAATGGCAGCTCCTCAAAATGAGTGAGGGGCCTAATGTGGGCCATTCCTCTCCAGTCTGGGATCTCTCTCTGCTGTTGTGAGCAGGCTTTTCCTGCTTGAAAACAGGTGTGAGAGGTCCACTGAGTGGATTGTTTCTTTTTATTCATTCACAGGATGTGGGCTTCTCTGGCTCGGCAAGCATTTATCGCCCATCCCCAATTGCCCTTGAGAAGGTGGTGGTGAGCTGCCTTCTTGAACCGCTGCAGTCCATGTGGTGTAGGTACATCCACAGTGCTGCTAGGAAGGGAGTTCCAGGATTTTGACCCAGCAACAGTGAAGGAACAGCGATACATTTCCAAGTCAAGAATGGCCTTGATTCTACCTATAAGAAAACAAGTAATTACACAGGCTTTGTAACCGAAGCAATAGATGTGGGCAAAGTTCCTTCATTGATTAGTTCTTCTCTTTCATAAAAACATCCAAATGTTGATAGTCTGACAGCAATTTTTCAATCCTCCGTAGTGGTGCATTTCCTGATTTGCTGGAAAATTATGTTTGTGTGGTGAGCAGTGCCATGGACGGGATGAGGATGCGAGCGCCAGAGGAAAGGAGCCTGATGGAGGTGTGAGGGTGTGTGTGAGAGTTAGTGGTTTGTTCCTTGAGGTGTGAGATCCCTGTGGATGTGTGCTGGGTTTGTGAATGTGTGAGTTGAGAGTGAGAGGAAGAGTGACTTATCCTGGCAGGACAGATGAGAATCCTCTTTGGGCATTGGGTGGCTGTCCTCTTTTGCAGGGCATTGGCACTGAGCACCGTTGCCACCGCCTCCCATGCTGGATTGGTGACCTTGCTTGCTGGTCTTCACCCAGAGTGGGGTAGATGGCTTCACAGCAGGCTTGCACTGCATCCAGTAGTCGCTCGAGGGAGGCGTCACTAAATCTGGGGGCAGCATGCTTCCTCCCTTTGGCAGCTATCAGCTCGCAGCAGTTTCCTATCCCTCGAACTGTGCTCACTCTTTGCAGGGGCAGCCTTTAAATATGGCACCCGGTTTACAGAAGGCCTGATGTGACGGCAGGGTGGGTAAATGAGAGGCTGCCCTGCCAGCGGCCTGGCGTGTTTCCTGGGAATGCATGATTAATGAGGTGGGATTGGGACGATGCAATATGAAAAGTTGCCATTGTGGCCAGCAGGTAATACATCCTTTTTCCTGTCCGCTACCACACTTAGCGCAAATCTGGGATGCAAATCCATGTCTTGGGGCAATTTCTTGACCTTCTCCAACCAAGGGCTCATAAAATTGGAAAATTAATCATTGCAATTCAAGTTTTAAAGGTGTATTAAATGTCTATAAGTTTAGTTTGCATGGATTTAATCCTGGTTGGTTCTGACTTTCCTTGCACTTATATTGATCCATTTTAAACAACTAAATCTTGATATTTTCTATCTACCCTGAAAGAGAATGAAATATATCGCTGTTGCACACTGAAGTTTTCAAACTGCATTATCCATCTATTAAATTGCCCTTTAGCACAGAACTGTAGATTGTTTAAATACCTTGATATTAGTGAATGGGATGCCCACTGGAGCCTGTGATCCTGGACAGCTCTCTCCTGGCAACAGCACAGAACGAGAAATGTAGCACTCACAGTATAATCCACAAATACTCTCAAAAACTGTTTAACTGTGCCATCCAATTCAGTGGCTGAGCTAATACCTACTTGCTTTCATTTTTCCCAGTTGATAATTGTCCCATCTTCCTGAATATTTTCACATAACGAGCAGCAGAATTGTCATAATATGGGGCTCACCACTGCATGGAGTACTTGAAGCAAAGAGCATACATGTGTTGAAAGGAAGCTAGCCGAGTACGTGAAAGAGAAAGGAATAGAAGAGTATGATGATAGGCTGAGATGAAGAGGGATTGAATGAGACTTGTGTGGTGAATAAACACTGGCATGGAGAAGTTTCTCCATGTACCTGGGATGTAAACTCTATGGCCAGGATTTTATGGCCACTCCCATCCAGTAATTTGCTTCTTTTCATACCTCACCTTTTTTTTAAAATTCATGTTTAATGTTGTGCCAAACCTTATCTCTCTGAAACTTGCTCATTGGCCCCTTGAGTGAGAAAAAAATTGAAATGTACCAACTCCAACCTCCCCCATCCACGAAACAGATTGGACAAGTGTGATCTATACCATGGCTTAACTATGCCATGTAAAATGGACCAATGTTGCTGGCAGATTTCAGGTTGCCTGACTATTTGGATGGCTTTTTCTAAGGTCAGAACTTCTTTTGCCTGTAGTACGTCTGAAAGGATGCCATCAGCCACATCAGCTACTATTCAGTCTCTTATGAGCTTTGACACAAATGCGGTTGAATCTTAAATGCCCTCTGAAATGGCCAAGCAAATCGCTCAGTTGTGTCAAAACCACTAGAGTCTACAAAAAGGAATGAAACCAAATGGACCACCCGGTACTGACCTAGGCACCTGAAATGACAATGGCAAACACAGCCCTGTCAACCCTGCAAAATTCTCCTTACTAATGTCTCAGGACTTGTGCCAAAATTGGGAGAGCTGTCCCACAGACTAGTCAAGCAACAACCTGACATAGTTATACTCACGGAATCATTCTTTACAGATAATGTCACAGACGCCATCATCACTATTCCTGGGCATGTCCTGTCCTGCTGACAGGACAAAACCACTAAAGGTGGCAGAACAGTGGTATAGTCAGGAAGGAGTTACACTGAGAGTTCTCAACATCAACTCTGGACCCTGACAACTGACAACATACCAACATTAATGTTGAGGACTTATGCTCCAGATCCAGATCTAGTTGCGCCCTTAGCCAAACTGTTGCCATACAGCTACAACACTGCCATCCACCAGGCAATAGGGAAACTTCCCAGGTGTGGCTGTCCGCAAAAAGCCGGACAAATCGAGCCCAGCCAATTTTTGCCCCATTTTTCTACACTCGATCATCAGCAAAGTTATGAAAGTGTTGACAACAGTGCTATCAAGTGGCATTGACCCAGCAATAACCTGCTCACTAACACCCAGTTTGGGTTCCACCAGGGCCACTCAATTCCAGCCCTCATTACAGTCTTAGTCCAAACATGGACAAAGGAGATGAACTCAAGGCAGCAGTTGACTGAGTGTGGCATCAAGGAGCCCGAGCAAAACTGGAGTCAGTGGGAATTGGGGGTAAGCTCTCCACTGGTTGGAGTCATACTTAGCACTAAAGAAGCTGTTTGTGGTTGTTGGAGGTCAATCATTTCAGTCCAAGTACATCACTGCAGGAGTTCCTTAGGATAGTATCTTTGATCCAACCATCTGCGCTGCTTCATCATTAACCTTGTCTCCATCATAAAGTCAGAAGTGGGATATTCATTGATGATTGCACAATGTTCATCACCATTCACGGCTCCTCAGATACTGAAGCAGTCTGTGTCCATATGCAGCGACACCTGGACAACATTCAGGCTTGGGCTGATAAGTGGCAAGTAACATTCATGCCACACAAGTGCTAGGCAGTGACCATCCCCAACAAGAGAGAATCCAACCATCTGCCCTTGACATTCAATGGCATTATCATCGCTGAATCACCCACTATCATCATCCTGGGTACTACCATTGACCAGGAACTAAACAGGACCAGCCATATAAATACTGTGGTTGCAAGAGCAGGTCAGAGGCTGGGAATTCTTCAGAGAGTAGCTCACCTCCTGACTTTCCAAAGCCTGTCCACCATCCACAAGGCACAAGTCAGGAGTGTGATGGAATACTCTCCACTTGCCTGGATGAGTGCAACTCCAACAATACTCAAGAAGCTCAACACCATCCAGGACAAAGCAGCTCACTTGATTGGCACCCCATCCATCATCTTCAACATCCAGACCCTCTACCAATGATGCACAGTGGCAGCATTGTGCTCCATTTACAAGATGCACTGCAGCAACTCACCAAGGCTCCTTCAACAGCACCTTCCAAACCTGTGACCTCTACCGCCTAGGACAAGGGCAGCAGATGCATGGGAACACCACCACCTGCAGTTTCCCTTCCAAGCCAGGTACCATCCTGACTTGGAAATATATTGCTTTTCCTTCCCAGTCGCTCGGTCAAAATCCTGGAACTCCCTCCTTAACAGCACTGTGTGTGTACCTACACCATATGAGCTGCAGCAGTTCAAGAGGCAGCTCACCACCACATTCTCAAGGACAAATTGTGATGGGCAATAAATGCTGGCCAAGCAAGCGGTGCCCACATCCCGTGAAAGAATAAAATGAACTTAAGGTCGTCGTAGTCACAGCCTTCAGCAAAGCTGTATAACTCATTTATGAAAGAGTTAACAGGTTCATCAGACTGCTGGACTTGCTTGTTGAATTTTGCTCACTCTGAAATGTTATTACTTAAATTAAAATAGGCATTGAAGGACTTCAGAACATCTTCAAATGTATGTGAAGATTCATTTATTCCTTGTCTTGCAACGATGTCTTTGGCTATCGGACCTGAATCCAGCAGTGTATTCACTTGTCCAGCCTCTGTCTTCTTATGTAATCATGAAGCTATCATGTATCTTGAAAATATTTTTTGCCAAAGCCCCCAATTCTGCGTCTGGTCTGGCCCTTGTGTCCAAATTGATCTAGTAGGGTAGGTTTATTATCCATGACAGTTCTTCAGTGCAGGGGAAAACAGCTTTAAATGTTATGTTTGCTTTGAAGATGATGCTGCAGTAACCATTTTTCCCCCAGCGCTTGTCGGATTTTGGCAGGCTCCCACTGCAATGGGCCCAATTTCAAAGTGATTCATTTTTTTGCAGAAGATCTTTAAATCAAAGATTTGGGCCCTTTAGAACATTTCCAGAGTATTTAAGCTGATTAAAAGGCAATTCCTGACTCTGTCTTAGGTTTTAAATTTATTTTTGTCTTGTTTTCCCAGAGCACAACCACCACATGGTATGGCACTGACCCTGGACCTGGGATGGCCGCGGTGATTAAAGAAACGGATTTCTCTGCCTGATCAATTCCCTGAATATTATTAAAGTTAGTTCAGCCTTTGTATTGAACTTTTTTTTTTATCTGCTCACCCTTGTGCTCTGGCTAGGCCTTTTGACTCTGCAATTGATGGGGACTCACAATGACCATTCATGTGCTCTAGTGGGGTCTTTAGCCGCACAGTGGATTTTTCTTCAGTTCTTTCAGCCTCCACATCTGCAATGGAGCTTCCTTTAAAGCAATGTCCATCTGTATCTTCAGTTAACGTGCACTCCAGTCAGGTCAGGATGCTGTTCTTTTAGTTTTTCAGATTCCAATATCCTTCTCCAGCTTCTCTGGGTTTCTGGGTTCATTCATAACCTGCCACCAGATTGTAATGTTGTTTGATGTCTTACTAAGAACTCTGGAGGCTTGTGTGGTTGAACATAAATAGTTTATTGCTAACACACAAGTATATGCATATCTCCAAGGCATAGCCCTATCTAGGTGCTCTGTTCATGCTGACTTCCCTTGGACTCCTCTACACATGGTCTATATTCTACCATCATGTGACTCTCTACATCAGAATATGGGTGGTACTGTTCCCCAGTCCCACATTAACCCTTGTTATGCCAAACACCCTCATATTACATGGGAATTGTATTCCTAAGGATCATTGTTTGGTTCACTTTTATTCTAAGTACTTTTAGGTGGCTTCAACATCAACACACCAACCACTATGCTCAAATTGCTGATCACACAAAAGTAGGAGATTCGGAAGACACCGAGAAGTACTACAAAAGACTTCAGGTAGACAAAGACAAGTCAGCAGAATGGCAGACAGCTGGCAAGTATATAAAAACAAGGAATGGGAGTATACACTCAGTGAAAAGATTCTGAAAGATGCAGATAAAATGAGAGATCTAAAGGCTCAAATATATCGGGTGGATCTTCTCAGTCCTGCAGGGAAAGGCTTGAAGATGGGATTGGGAGGAATCTCATGGAAGTTGGTGTCGGGTCAGTGGGCCAGATGCCATCACCCGAAGAGGATACACCACCAACAACGAGGGATAGTCAATCTACATAATTAAGTACCCATTTTGTCGATTGGGGCCACTGCCAAGATCTTCCAGGTGGAAGACATCCCTTCGCTGACGTCCAAACCTGGCAGGGGCCTGCTGTCAGCTGACCGGGAGGGCCCACTAGGCCTCATTTTAATGCCTCCACCAGAGACATGGTTGTCAGTTGCTGCCACCAGCCATCCAGTGGAAGGGTTTCCTGTCCACTGGGGTGGCTCTGCAGCTGGGCTCACTGTCTATTCTATTATATTGTCACCTGCTCAGCACCCATGTGTTTTCCCTCCTGAAGCACCCACTTCTGCTAGCGGGACTTCCGTCCTTCTAAGATTTCAGGCCTCTGATTGGGCCTACAGCCTCAGGGGCCTGCCTACCATCCTTAATTGGATGGTGAACTGGAGGCAGCCTCTTAATTGGCCATGTCTGGAAAGATCTCCCATGCAGGCCCAACAGCTATAGTGGGATCAGAATTGGGAAATGGGTCTGACTTACCCTCATAATCTAAGGGCAGAAGATTCTGCTCATAATTCCTCAAAGTAGGAGAGCAAGTAGTTAAAGCCTTAAGAAAGAGAACAACAGCATTTCAGGTTGCAGATATAGGGGAATAGATTATAAGAATGAAGAGTTAATGATGAATTTGTTTAAGCCCACAATTACAGTGTTATGTGCAGTTTTGTTCAACAACCCACCTTCCTCCACCAACCAACCATTAGAGAATAATGTTAAAACATAAGAACATAAGATCTAGGAGCAGGAGTAGGCAAATTCAGCCCCTCGAGCCTGCCCCGCCATTCAATATGATCATGGCTGATTTCATTTTGGCCTCAACTCCAATTTCCCACCCTCTGCCCATAACCTTTCAACCTGTTACTAATAAAAATCTGTCCATCTCCTCCTTAAATTTATTCAGCGTCCCGGCATCCTGCACTCTGAGGTAGTGAATTCCACAGATTCATGACCCTTTGAGAAAAGTAATTCCTCCTCATCTCTGATTTAAATCTACCACCCCTTAGCCTAAAACTATGGCCTCTTGCTCTAGAATGCCCCGCAAGGGGAAACATCTGCTCCACATCTACTTTGTCTCTCCCCTTTAGCATCTTATATACCTCAATTAGATCTCCTCTCATCCTTCTAAACTCTCGTGAGTATAGGCCTAAACTGCTCAATCTCTCCTCATAAGACAAGCCCCGCATCTCTGGATCCAATCTAGTGAACCTCCTCTGAACCGCCTCCAAGGCAACTACATCCTTCCTCAAGTAAGGGGACCAAAACTGTACACAGTACTCCAGGTGCGGCCTCACCAATGCCTTGTACAGTTTCAACAACACTTCCCTATTTTTATACTCTATTCCTTTAGCAATAAATGTAAAAATTCCATTTGCCTTCCTTATTACCTGCTGTACCTGCATACTAGCTTTCAGCGATTCATACACGAGGACACCCAGATCCCTCTGCACTGAAGCATTCTGAAGCTTCTCTCCATTTAAATAACAAGTCGCCTTTTTATTCTTCTGACCAAAATGGATAACCTCACACTTGTCCACGTTAAACTCTATCTGCCAAATTCCATGCAGAGCATAGAATGAAGATCTTAATTTTATGTTGCAGCTTTTGTCGGTTGGTATCATTCTCATTGCTGAATCAGAAGATTGTGGATTTAATGCTCAATGAAGCCTTAATCACAAAATCTAAGCTGGCACTCAAGTGCAAGACTGAGGGAGTACTAGGATGAGGGATAAAGCCAAAGTTTCATCTGCCTACCTAAGTGGACTAGTCGAAGAAAATCTCAAAGTTCTCCCAACTTGTTCCTGGTCAACATACCTCCTTTAATCAATACCAACACAATGACTGCATTTTAGAAAGCAATTAATTGGCTTTAAAGCACATTTGGACATCATGATAAGTAGAAACAGTTTTTTTCCTGTTTACTTTATCAAAACTTCTCCCATTTTTAGCACCTCTAGCAAATCTCACAGTCGTCTCTGTTCCAGAAATAAAAACCTCGACTACTCTAGACTTTCTCTGTTACTAAAGTTCAGGATATCCTCCCTGAGTGGGAGGTGTTAAAACTGGATAAAACATCCAAATTTAATTCTAACTAATAATTGATATGTTTGGCATCACATCCTTTTTGTACACCCTGCCCCTATTTATATAATCTAGAATGTGACACATTAATATCTCCTCTGAAGGCCAGCTCCTGTGACAGTACAGCACTCCTTTAGATAAAAGCAAAATACTGCGGATGCTGGAAATCTGAAACAAAAACAAAAAAATGCTGGGAAAACTCAGCAGGTCTGACAGCATCTGTGGAGAGAAAGACGGAGTTAACGTTGCGAGTCCGTGTGACTCTTCTTCAGAGCTAAAGAGGAATAGAAATGTGGTGAAATATATACTGTTTAAGGGGGTGTGGTGGGGTGGGACAGATGAAGCTGGATGAATATCATAGAGTCATGCGGATTCAAAACGTTAACTCTGTCTTTCTCTCCACAGATGCTGTCAGACCTGCTGAGTTTTTCCAGCATTTTTTGTTTTTGTTCCAGCACTCCCTTAGTATTGAATTGAAATATCTTCATAGATTATGTACTCAAATCCGAGATTCTAAATTGCACATTTGATTTGAGACACTTTTTAGAGTAGTTCAGAAATCACCAGAGAAATTTCATCTTAGGTGAGAAAATCAAATTTTAACAGTTCACTTATAAAAGTTGCTGGAATGTCTTCAGCAGAAACAAATTGAAAGGTCACGTCCTGATTGACTCAAATTGAAAGGTCAAGTCAAGCGATAACAAACTTCTTCCCAACCCACATTGATTTCCTTGGTTTACACAATGTAAACTGAGCTCAGTCCAGATTTATATAACTGTCAACATCAATGAAGTACAACTTTTAAAACAAAAGCAGAAAATGCTGGAAAAACTCAGCAGGTCTGGTAGCATCTGCGGAGAGAGAAACAGAGTTAACGTTCCGAGTACGTATGACCCTTCTTCAGAACTCAGTTCCTCTCTCCGCAGATGCTGCTGGACCGGCTGAGTTTTTCCAGCATTTTCTGTTTTTGTTTCATGTTTCCAGCATCTGCAGTATTTTGCTTTTACCTAAGTAAAACTAAGTTTCACTTACAAAGCTATACTGTATAAAGTTGAAAAAAAGCGGTGAATGACAGACCACAACTTTGGCTGCTGTGTTAATCTGCACTTGTGCTAAATCGCGAAGGTTTGTCAAGTTCAGAGGACTAATGATAGTGAACACTGACAGTTCACCATCAGAAAACCCTGCAAATTCCTGGCCAATGCTATTGTGCATAGCCAGGTCTGGAGAGTTTGACATCTCAGGGTTTAATTTCCTTTGTTCGCTATTTATAGGCTGGTGGTTGATGAATGTGTGTTAAATTCTTCTCTGTAACACAGTCATAAAACCATTTATTTTAAAACCCTTGGCGATTCTAACTGATGGAAAGTACTGCTACAGTGCCAGCTACTACAAAATAAATTGGGTTTTGATTTCTTACTTAAATAGTAAGGTTAGCAGACCAATTGCTGAAGATTGCAAATGTTTATGTTAAGCATTTCTTCTCCTTTTGGTACACCATTAGTGCATACACCTTCAACCACCTACATCCCACTTTACAGCACTTCAATCTAAATAACTCTACCTCGCCAGTTGCCAGTTCTATGTTGTTCTTCAAGTACCTCTTTAAAACTCAAATCTTTGACCTAGGAAGCATATTTTGCGTAGCATCACGGAATATTTTCCAACATGTAAGATACTGTCCACCACCACCCGCCATGCCCCTCCCCCCTGCCGAGCATGTTTCAGTGGGGGAGCATGTAAAATATGTTGGGTGGCTAGTCCACCCTCAACCATAATGCTGGGGGGATGGGTGGGGCGTGGTGGGGGGGGGGTTGCGGGGGAGGGGGGGGGGGGAAGGCACACAACAAACTTGCTGCCATTGAGGAACACTGAGAAGTCCAACACTCAGCTTGTTTAGGCCACTTGGAAAATGTAATCGCTGCAGGGCAGCCTTTTTTAAAGCCAATCAGTTTGGAACCAACTTTTCTTCCAGAGGGAAGAGCAGTACGCACATCCCCCATCCACCCTTACCCCACACCCATCCACCCAACATCAACCTATAAGATCCAGCCCACTCTTTTAAAAGAAAACTATTGCTATATGTATAACCAACTTAACAATTGTGGACTACTACTGTTGAATTCCCGTTTAGCAGCTCAACAGCTATGAGAGGGTTGAAACAATTGCTGACTTAAATATTTAAATATATGGTGACAGAAAATCATAGACGGTGTAAAAAAAGGGGCGCTTCATTTTTCCTGAAAGGAACTCAACTTTAACCCTGAAGTTTCACAATGCCTAATTAAACTAACCTTATGTATGAGTTAATGGATAAGGATAGCTACCTCTGAAAGACCATTCACTGTTGCAACAGCTGTTTGTGTTATTTAAGTTTGTGCCGCAAAAATCAATTTCAGAACAGCACAGATTTCATATTTATACAGTGATTGAGATTTAGCTTCTCTTTCCCCAAGACCCTGCCACTCCAACAGCCAGAAGCCAGGGATGAAAAGTGGATTTCATTGCCACTACTGTAGGAATCATTCCAAACTGAACTCAACAAAAATGTAAGTGACATTAAAACAGGAGGATACTCCGAGATTACACTGTTCTAATAGACTTCAACCATGGGTAATATCTGTTTCAATGATTTCTACACAGAAAATGATGCAGTTGTACCTGCAAGACATGGCTATGGCCATATCAAGCCACATGAAATGCTGAATCTCAACTGGTCCACTTTAAATAGCTAGCAGTTGCTATAGGAACCAATAACTAGAGTGCCATGCTGAGAAAGATTTTTGGGCTCAATTGTTATTGCAACATTTAAATAGCAACGTGAAATTCAATTCACTTGTTTTCAGGATGGAATGAACTGAAGGTTTAACACATTAAATTCAAATGGCTTTAATCAAAACCAGAATGTTCTTCGTGCCTGTATTCCTACAAGTGGAATTGTAAGTGTATGTGGAATTTAAGGGAAAATTACTATCAACCATCAACTGTAGTATTTTTGTCAGTGCCTCACTTTGATTTAGATCTACAAATTAATTCTAATCCAATTAACAAACCCATATTCCTGACAATGAAAATGCCTGGATTTTGTTGCCTTTGATATTCTGCTTTAACATTTAATATAAATTCTTTCGTGATAAGCAATGATATAATATGTTGCTTCACAATGCACAAATAAGCATAACATTTTAACAAATTTACGTAAAGATCATAATGGGAGTATGTGATATCACGGCATCAAGTAAATCGGAAGCTTAAGTCCTGATTTTAATTCAACTCATGTGGAATTGTCATGGGGTGTGAGGGGATGCGCTGGACAACACAAAATGAGCTATTAGCACATACTGTTACGTGAATGTGTTTTTTTTTAAGATATAATTTCTAATTCTTCTTTTCTGACTGGATTAAAAAAAAAATAAGCTGAAATCCTATTAAGACAATGGAGGACTGCCAGCCAGCGACATTGTATAAGCTGCGTTCCACCAAGTGGATGAAATGGAATAGACACCCAAACCCCAGTGGGGAGTGTGAAAGACCCCATTTCCTTTGGTTTTACAGCATCCTGAAACTTTTCAAAAGTTTCTGAGGTGAAACATCAAAATACAATTACATGTTCTATAAAACAATGACCACAACAGACATAGATTAATTCAATTCCTCAAGAATATACAGCCATCAGGACTTTAAGAACTGTTTACCATGCCACAGAGATCAGAGATCTGAATGCTGTACTGAAAGGCTGCAAAGAAGCTGTCTCTCTCCTTCTTTCAAAAGTATTGTGCCCAGGTTTGCAAAGTAACCATCCTGAGAAGAGAAATCTGTGATCTTTTGGGGATGAATCAAGGAAATCTGCTCCATAACCCAGGAAGATAACTGAACAATATGGCTGCAATGTGGAATCACCACATCAAGACCTGCAAAAATGTTACTAACTGTATACCTCTTTGTTTATCTTCTTCGTGAAAAAATCGTTAAGTCTATCCTCTTATTCTATCATCTGTACTAGTATGTTTGTGGGCCCAGGAAATGTCTGTGACGTATGAATGGTAGTTGCAGTTTACCTAGTTTTATTTTTACCTGGGAAGTTGTTTCAATAAACTTATCTTGTTTTTTGTTTAAACTCAGGAAAGCTGCCTGAGTAATTCTTTATAATCTGAAAGTGTACGTTGTGGGACTCCTGCAGTATTGGTAAAGCATATACTCCTAAACTTACAAAAAGCCCTGTTATGGTCAGACCTGGAGTGGCAGAATAGGGAAGTCATTTTTACCCCACCTCATGTGGCTGTAACAATACTGCCATTCCTGCATGAGGCAAAACAACATTATAATCTCTCAGGATGGACTCCCACTTAAATATGGCAGAATGCCATGAAGGCTAGCAGGAGGAACTGGGAAATTTGGTGTTTCAGTCTCCTGCCAGTGAGCCAAGGAAACAATCCTAGACAGCTAGACAGTCAGGTTAAGTGCATTGGGGTGGTGATGGTGGTGTGGGGGGTGGTGGAGAGGTGAGGCAGGCAATCATGGTCAGGGAGAGAAGAGAGAAAGGAAGCGCAGAGCAAGGGAAGCTTTATGGGTCCTAGTGGAGCAGTCCAGCTTCTCATGGCCAACAAGGGAACCTTGAAAAGTTAATTTATTTGTCTTTTTGTCCCAATTCTTGGCCTACTCCGGTGTGATACCAAAACATATGCTGGCCTAAACATATTCGTATAAGTGATGCACAACACAAAATGGCCATTGGTCCAGTGAGTAGGATGTTGCCCCAATTTCAAATCCCCACATGACCCATTCTAGTCAGCCCACTGAATCTAAAGTTGAGCAAGAAGTCAATGCCTTCAAGAGAGGCAAAAGTAGATGGACATTAAAGAACTACTCAGCCAACTATGGCAGTATAGCGTGAGCCATAGACACATCAAAACTTTTACCAAGTTGTGAATAAAATGTTCCAACACATCTACATCAATCTTTTATTCAATAGCCTAGCAATCAAAATCTTATCAGACCCTGTGGTTAAGCACAAAATGATATTCCCATTTAACACACTATACTGCAAGTATGGTAGATTTCCCATAATTTTTATACATTTATCCAACAATACACAACTAAAGGTGATACAGAAAGACATTGGGTAAGTTTTAACTTGTAGGTGGCTAATGGGCAAATCATGCAATTGGGGTGAGGGGGAGGGGCTGAGAAGTTTTAGTCAGCTCTTAAGTCAGGCAGCCCTTCTGGTTGTGGAGGGGGGGGGGTGGGGGGGAGCAAGGTAAAGGGGAAAGAGAGAAGCAAAGCAGAGAAGAGGTGAGCCTGCAATATATTTGTGAAGTCAAGAGAAGCACATCTGCTTCTTCTGGCTGCACAAAAATATAATGTTGAAATCATGAGCCAAAATCCATTTAAGGATTATTGTTTAAGATTCTCAATACCAAAAGGATATATGGCAATGGGTCCCTGTTACTCATAGGGATCAGTAAGAACTGAAACCCCAAATCTTTTCCCTAATTCTCCACTGTCGGTGTGCTTTTTGAAAAGGAAGATGTGTGTGTTTCTCAGCTCCAGAGTGTGGGACCAATTGGAATAACCGGCAATAAACTTTTGGTGGTGTAAATAAAAAGGATTATTTATTCACACATTCAACCTGAAAGAAAAAAGAGAGGTACAGAGGATAGTGCACTTTTACCAATTATAAAGAAAGGAACAGTTCATAGTTCACGTGTTTGGCTCATCTTAGGAAAGGAGTGAACATTGCAAGCCTGGTGAAGAAGGCATTTTACTCCTGAATGGTTGTTTAGGTGGATTCAAATAGCCAGAATCGTATACCAGGATTTTTGCAGGCTTCCCTCAAAGAGTTCAATCGGTCACAAAGTTAGTTACTTGTCATCTTCTGATGGGGACGGAGGGGTGGGGAGGGGGTCAAGTATCCATACTGGTGGACTTGAAAAGGAACAGGCTGGAGGACTTTAAGGCCAGGATTTTCCATTTGTCAGGCGGGCTCAGCGGGAGCGGACAGGGGTGGTCGCTGTCGCGGGGCTGCCCACCGCCTGCGATCGGCTCGGCGCCGCGATTTCACGCGGGCTGGCCAATAAAGGCCCGCCCAGCGTGGATCGCGAGAGGTAGCGTTGAGCACTACCTGTGTGGGCAGGGGAAGGAAGGAGAGTCGGGTCCAGCGCTTTGTCACGCGTGCGCGTTAAAGTGCGCTTCAATCTCCCTGAGGCACGGAGCTGCCTTAGGGGGATTGAAGGGCTTTTGCAAAAAATAAATAAATACATTAAAAATTTACTGAAACATGTCCCCTCACGTGACTGTGTCACATGAGATGGGACATGTTTTTATTTTTCAAAAAAAGGTCTTATTTAATTTGTAAAAGCTTTAGGAAACCTCATTCCGCTCGTGGGATGAGGTTTCCTAAAAAATGTAAAGATCGCTTGACGTAGCACTAGCAAGTGTAAATTAAAGGCATCATGAACACCAGAGGGACAGGGGTGTTTGTGTTCATTTATGTTTACTTTATCTATATTAGTTTGGAAATGAAGGCCAGATAGCTTATGTAAATAGTTTGGAATTGTCAAAATGAGATAAATTTTGTTTTGTTGTCATGGCCTGAGTATGCTTCACCTTTTCATTTTATTGGTGCTGGGTACACCAGTACGTAATTGCTGGATGAAAGTGACTGAACTTTATTGCATAGGCACTGAATGTGTTCGTTAGGTTCAAATGAAAGGGTCCTTTCAGACATTTGGGATGGAAGAGGCAGCCCTGGCATACTGTTGAAGCTGATCTTTGGTAGCCTAGCTGAAGAAGCATTGGATCTAGGCACCCCTGGTGTCCCTGCCTCCCTGGAGGTTACTGAGGTCTGCCTCCACGCCCTCAGCGTTCTCCTCACCGTGCTCCCCTTCTGACTCACTACTGGATTCATCATCTGTGGCCTGTGTAGCTGTGTCAAGATCATTTTCCTCAGTGGGTCCCCTCTTGTCAGTACCAGATTGTGGAGAGTGCAGCACGCAACCACTATCAGTGACACCTGCTCTGGGGGGTATTGTAGTGCTCCCCCTGAACGGCCCAGGCATCAGAAACTCGTCTTGAGAAGATGTATGGCCCTCACTACCACCATGCTTGTGGAGGCATGACTCCTATTGTAACGCTTCTCTGTCTCTGTTCTTGGGTGGCGGAGAGACATCATGAGCCACCTCTTCAACTGATAGCCTTTGTCACCCAGCAGCCATCCATCCAGTCGGGCTGGAGCATTGAAGACTTGGGAATGTTTGAGGGTGTAAGCGTCGTGGGAGCTGCCAGGGTACCTTGCACAGATTTGCAGAATGTGCATCCTGTGGTCACACACGACATGTTCATGGAGTGGAATCCCTTCCTGTTGATGAAGGCACCCGGCTGACCCACTGGCACCTTGATGGCCACATGTGTGCAGTCAATTGCACCCTGGATGTGGGGGAACCCAGCAATTGCTGCAAAGCCTTTGGCTCGCTCTGCCTGGCTGACCTTGTCTGTACAGTAAAGAATAAAGGTCAGTACTCACCTGAACAGAGCCTCCATCACCAGCTTGATGCAACTGTGGACAGCTGATTGGGAGATTCCACAGATCCCCCAATGACACCTGGAAAGAGCTGGAGGCATGAAAGTTTAGGTCTACTGTACCTTCAGAGCCACTGGCATGGGGTGTCCACTCACACAGTCAGAGCTTATCTCAGGCCCAATTATCTGACAAATGGAGGTCACGGTCTCCTTTGAGAGGCGGAGCCTCCTTCAGCATTGCACCTCAGATATATTGAGGTAGCTGCATCACCGCCTGTAAAACTTGGCAGCAGGATAGTGGCGTTTTCTACAGCCCCTTCTGTCTTGGACTTCCTGCTGGCCCTGCGCCCCTTGTGCCCGTGCCTCTCCTCCCACAGGTCCCTCCCCTGGAAGCTGCACAGGAACACCTGGCCTCCTCTCCCTTCTGCCCCTCTCTTCCTCCCCTCCCTTCTGCCCCTCTCTTCCTCCCAGAGGAGGTGCCATCAGCAGAGACCACAATCCCCGATACCAGGGTAACGGAAGGCTAAATGATACCTTGAAGGGTCCACAGAGTCTAAATCCTCCGGGGGCCTTGCAGATACCAAGGGGACCTGAAATGAAGCCTGGAAATGCTAAGAATGAAGCCCCGAACAGAGATGAAGCTGCCAAATATCAATAAGTCACCAGCAGCAAACTATCTAGCAAACTCCTCACTACGCACACTGGCAATGCTGCTGCCCATTTTGCCCGTGCGTCAAGCGCAAAATTGCATGGGTAACGAAAAATCACCATCAATTGGACTGTTAATGGCCTTAACTGGCCTGTTAATTAATGGTGGGCATGGCTCCAACTCCCGCTCGTGCCCACCGAGCAAAATATCGCGATCACTTCGGGACGCTCGCTCGACATCATCATTTTACACTCGATCGGGTCGGGTCAGGTCAGGCGCGCGTCCGCCAGCGGGACATAAAATTCTGCCTTTAATCTCTATTTTTAAAAAGAAAATGCGGTTCTAGAAAATTTTATACTGAATACTGTCCATTTTTAAAGCTATGAATATGACATGCCTTTACTGGGCATGACAGCCCCTTGAAAATGCAGTCGCGGTTCTAACTATTGCATAGGATACTACTTACATAATCAGGAAACCGACCACCCAAAACTGCCACACATCCTGGATTTCCTTTTGAAAATGGCAGAGGCCGAATTATCAGCACAAAATCTGCCAAAGCCGTTTTGAAATTGTTCCAGCACCAATTTGAAAATCAAAATTGGTTATTATTATTCTACACTGGCTAGTCTGATATGTGATTAAGTTAAATTGAAATATATGAAGAAACCCTCATCAGATTTGCATTTGCAAAGGAGAAAATTCAAGCTATTGAACTCCTCCCTGGATGTGTAACCTGTACATTAAATACAAGTCTATTTAATTGCTATGATTCTGTCTGCTGAGGCATCAGGTAATGCTGGTATTTGGGAATTATATTTAAAAGTAGGACTAAAAAAAACTGACATAGTTTTCTCACCAGTTGACCATGAAAAAATACAAAATAACCCAGAAATTAATCGAAAAAAAATGGCTGTAATATTGGCTCTAAAACACATCACAACCCAACCTATTTTTCAAACCTTTACTGTAGATTCTCATGGATTTCATCAGTCTCTATTCAAAGAGCGCTTCCTGGCGGACGTCATGCTGGGCGGACCTTAATTGGCCCGCCCACTTAAAATGGCGGCACGCCACAGACCAAGGGCGCCGATCGGGAACCCACCCACTCATGCCCGCTCCCGCTCTTCCCCCTCAACGGGGGAAAAATTTTGCCCAGTGTCTATCGTTCCTCGACTTATTGTTGTGGAGCTGCTGATAATGTATTGCAAATATGAGATTATATAGGAAGTAGCAAAATGATCCATTGCAATGTATAGTATTAGTTATACTAAATGATGAAACTGTATAAATAATCTATAATTGGAAATCATAACTGACCCAGTTCACATTTGAATGTTTAATTCAGCTTAGAGTTTACCCTTAAAATAAGTTATATTCCATACTTAGTTTAGCAGATGAAGTGGCCTATACACAAAAACAAAAAATCTGAAATAAAAACAGAAAATGCTGCAAATACTCAGCAAGTTGTAGGCAGCAGAGAAACAGAGTTAACATTTCAGGTCAATGGCCTTTCATCAGATCTGAAAGCAGTTAGATATTTAATAGTTTTTAAACAAGTACAGAGCCTGGGAAAGGTGGAGGGGAACAAAAACAGAATTATCTGGAAAAACTCAGCAGGTCTGGCAGCATCGGCGGAGAAGAAAAGAGTTGACGTTTCGAGTCCTCATGACCCTCCGGGGAGGGTGGGTAAAGAACAAAGAGGAAGTTCTGTGATAGGGTGGAGGGCAAAAGGGTTGATGGTGCAAGGCAAAATGGGGTGGTGATTGGACAGGCAAGGAAATGAGGAATCTAGAGGAGTTGTAAATGGCAATCATGGAACCACTAGCAGCAAGTGCTTCCGAAAAAAATATGGAAGTTGTGGTTATGATCTAAAATCATTGAAGATCAAAGTTGAGTTTTGAAAATTGTAAAGTGCTTAATTGAAGGTCAAGGTGCTGTCCCTCTGTTGACCATTTTTAATATGTTCTAGAGTTCTATAATTGCTCAGATTCGGACTACTTCAGTATGTTGAAAGAAAAGAACACAAGTATACATTCATCTAAACCTATGAATTGCTTTTCTCATACTTTGGCAAATATTTCTATGGTGAGGAACATGGATGGCAGTCTTTGGATAGAACTAAGGAAACAAGGGAAATCCAACAAAGACTGCACACCAGGTATCCAGCAATATGTAGAGTTATTTGGCTTAAAACTTCATCAATACCAAAGCTGGGAATTTCCTTGGGATTCTCCCAATTAGTCAGCATAACTTCAGCAGAAGATTGGCAGAAACCCCATTTATTTAGTATAAATGGAGTTTCAGCCTATCTCCACTGAGTATTTTGCTGCCAATTAGGCAAACCTCAAAACAATTCCCTTTACAGACTGCACAAAGCAGAGCAGGAGTCAAATTTGTATTATCATTGATTCCAGAAATTATTTTACTTTGGAGTTTAATTTAGGCTACATTCGTGTCAAAAAAAGGAAAAAAAAAAGGCGCATTTATGTAACGCCTGTCCTCTTCACTGGACATCACAAAGTGCTTCACAGCCAATGAGTTACTTTTGAAGTGTGGTCATTGCTGTTTTATTAGTAAACACAGCAACTAACTTATGCACAGCCAGCTCCCCACAAATAGCAAATTAAAGCAAGATAAATGACCATGAATTTTTTTTTGTTAATGTTGTAGGCCAAGGAACCTGCAGTTTCCCTAATGTTGTGTAATTAGTGTGACAGGATCCTTTAGCTTCCCCTCAACAGGAGACAAGAGACTCAGTTTAACATCTCACCCAAAAGAAGGCGCTACTGTGTCAATCTAGAATACATGCTCAAATTCTAAAGTAGGGCTTGCTCATACGATATACTGACTCAAAAGTTTGAGTTCTAACTGGTGCTACTAACCTTACTTCCATCCCCATATCCCCTTGATCATAGAAACCACCTACTTCCAGCTCCAGCACATCTTTTTCCCACTGCTGAAATTCTCATTCATGCATTTATTAACTCATGACTTGACTAGTACAACAATCTCCTTGTCAGTTTCCCATCATTTTACAATATAAAGTGGAACTCATCCAAAAGTTCGTTATGCGAATACTATCCCACACCACATCTTTATGACAATCATTTGTAACCATGCTAACTTACACTGTCATCCAATCCACTAACATTTTAAAATTTAAAATCTTCAGGCTGGTTTTAATAGCCCTACATTACTACTTCAATCTCTGCCAAACTTACTACCCTCCCAAACAGTCAATTCCTGTGATTTTGACTTTCTTTTAACATTTTGATATGCCATCAGCAAAATAAGTCCCACTCACTGAAATTTTCTCTCTGATCCCTTCTCCTTTCTACCTCCTGTTGTATGCTGGTTGTGACTGGCTAAAGAATGGTTGCAGAGGCATAGATATGTCCGAACACTAACTGGTTTATTGTAGAACAGAACTATTTACAGATATACAAAACTATAGGTATTACTCAGTCTAAGCCATGAGCTTTCTCCTTCTAGACTCTTAATTATGTGAGTGTCTCTTATATCATCATGTGGGTGGTACTGTCTCTCCAGTTCCACACACTAACCCTTTATAGCCCTGAACATCCCAATAGTATACCTCCCTCTCCTTTTTAAGGTACTCTTTAAAAAAAAATCATAATTTTTCCCTAAGACTTTAGTTAGCCAGCCAAATGTTCTCTCTTTCTCTTTAGCTCTGCATTACCACCAATTACTTGTAGTTCAAACAGGGTCAAGAACAGCACTCTGGCGAGTTTCCCCTTTCTACATAAAGCACACCAAGCCTAATTACAGTACTTCCATCAATATCGTGACACAGATGAGCTGTCTCATTTGTAAATCATGTTTGAAACTTCAGACCTAGGCTGTGGGCTCACTGACTCCTCAAGCTGCGATATCAGGGAAAGCATTGCACAATTTGTAATTGTGCCCACTCAAGCATTTAAGGAGTTAACTTGCTCTACATGTTTCAGCTGAAAATAGTTATATTAATTAGCACCTTGTTAACTTTATTGAATAAAGACACCCGCACCACCATTGAGTAGATTAATGGACCGCCTATGAAGCCCCAGTTTACTGTGACTGCTGTGTGCTTTGAGCCCAAGCATCATAGACTCCTTAATTATGACCTTATCCAGAATCCTCAGCAGAGAAGGTCCTGTGGTAATTAGATCTAGTATTGAGGTGAAACCTTGCCAACAAGCTCTTCATGTGGCTTATTGTCCTGAGGTACAAAATCTCTCCCAAAGGACAGTTCCATCTGTGACAAGATTTGTTTACATGCAGTCCTCGAGCCAGCTGTAGAACTTTATAACAAAGCTTCAACTTGCCGAATTGTAGCTATTTAAAAAAAATAACTTTTATTGGATCTTTAGAGAATATTGTTGACTTAATCTGGCATCACAGTTTCATTAGTAACCAAGATAATTGAATTCATAATAAAAAAAAGTATGAAGCACATTACAGCCTTCCAGACCCAACATTCAGTTCAACAATTTCATACTGTATTTTGTTTCCTTTTACTTTACAGATTTCAGTTTTACTCTCTTTTTACTCTTGTTTTTGGTTTCAGTTGTCTGTTGTTTATCATTCTAACATTCACACCTCCTGCAAACACATCTTTTATTGCTTTACTTTTCCCATTTTCACTCCCTTTGGCACTACACCACCAACTCTTTTATTATTTGACCTCTCCTGTCTTGCACCTGATCACAGACTTTCCCTTTTGCTCTTTTTATCACCCTCCCACTTTCACTAGCTTCAAACCGATTACATTCCTAACTTATTCCAGTTCTGATAAAAGTTAGAAAAAAACTCAGATGAATTGTGGTATTCTCACATTGCTGCTTTGTGGGATCTTGCTGTGTGCAAATTGGTTGCCACGTTCCCTACATCAGAACAATGACCATGAAAATATCCAGGTTTGTCGTAAAAACCCATCTGGTCCACTAACATCCTTTACAGAAGCGAATGTCATCCTTACGTTGTCTGGCCTATATGTGGCTGCAGGCCTACAGCAGTATCGTTGGCCCTTAACTCCCCTCTGAAGTGGCTAAGCAAGCAACTCAGTTGTAATCAAAGGTGTCTTACTACCACCTTCTCAAGGGCTATTAAGGATGAGCAATAAATAAATATAGCCTACAAAACATTGGGCCAGGTTTTCTAGTATCAATAATAAGCCTTGCCCTGTAGTGCACTGAGATTGCCATTGTAAATTTAGTCCAAAAATTGATGGCTTTCTATTTAAAATATATCACAACAAGTATAGCTACATTTCAGAAACAGGGAATCCAATGGCAATTTAAGAAAATAGAAACAGGAGTAGATCATTCAGCTCATTGAGTTTGTTCTAACAATTAATTAAACCATGGCTGATCTGCGTCTTAACTCCATTTACCCACCTTGGTTCCAGATTGATTAATATTCTTTTTTTAAATTCATTTATGAGAAGTGGGCGTTGCTGGTTAGGCCAGCATTTATTACCCAACCATAATTGCCCTTGAGAAGGCAGTGGTGAGCTGCCTTCTTGAACCGCTGCAGTCCATGTGGTCTATTTTTTTATTCATTCACAGGATCTGGGCTTTGCTGTCTGGGCCAGCATTTATTGCCCATCCCTAGTTCCCCTTGAGAAGGTGGTGGTGAGCTGCCTTCTTGAACCGCTGCAGTCCATGTGGTGTAAGTACACCAACAGTGCTGTTAGGAAGGGAGTTCCAGGATTTTGACCCGGTGACAGTGAAGGAACGGTGATATATTTCCAAGTCAGGATGGTGAATAACTTGGAGGTGAACTTCCAGGTGATGGGTTCCCATCTATCTGCTGCCCTTGTCCTTCTAGGCAGTAGTGATCGTGGGTTTGGAAGGTGCTATCTAAGGAGCCTTGGTGAATTCCTGCAGTGCATCTTGTAGATGGTACACACTGCTGCTACTGTGCATCGGTGGTGGAGGGAGTGAATATTTGTGGATGTGGTGCCAATCAAGTGAGCTGCTTTGTCCTGGATGGTGTCCAGCTTCTTAAGTGTTGTCGGAGCTGCACTCATCCAGGCAATTGAGGAGTATTCCATCACACTCCTGACTTATGCCTTGTAGATGGTGGACAGGCTTTGGGGAGTCAGGAGGTGAGTTACTCATCGCAGGATTCCTAGCCTCTGACCTGTTGTTGTAGCCACAGTATTTATATGGCTAGTCCAGTTCAGTTTCTGGTCAATGGTAATCCTCAGGATGTTGACAGTAGGGGATTGGTAATGCCATTGAACATCAAGGGGTGATGGTTGGATTCTCTCTTGTTGGAGATGGTCATTGCTTGGCACTTGTGTGGCGTGAATGTTACTTGTTTGCCACTTGTCAGCCCAAGCCTGGATATTGTCCAGGTCTTGCTGCATTTGGACAAGGACTGCTTCAGTATCTGAGGAGTCGCAAATGATACTGAACATTGTGCAATCATCAGCGAACATCCCCACCTCTGACCTTCTGGTGGAAGGAAGGTCATTGATGAAGCAACTGAAGATGGTTGGGCCTAGGACACTACCCTGAGGAACTCCTGAAGTGATGTCCTGGAGCCGAGATGACTGACCCCCAACAACCACAACCATCTTCTTTTGTGCTAGGTATGACCCCAACCAGTGAAGAGTTTTTCCCCTGGTTCCCATTGACTCCAGTTTTGCTAGGGCTCCTTGATGCCATGCTCGGTCAAATGCTGCCTTGGTGTCAAGGGCAGTCAATCTCACCTCACCTCGGGAGTTCAGCTCTTTTGTCCATGTTTGAACCAAGGCTGTAATGAGGTCAGGAGCTGAGTGGCCCTGGTGTAACCCAAACTGGGCATTGGTGAGCAGGTTATTGCTAAGCAAGTGCCACTTGATAGCACTGATCAGGTACCCTTATTGACTTTCTAGCAGTTTTGACACAAATGAGTGGCTTGCTAGGCAGCCATTTCAGAGTCAACCACATTGCTGTGGGTCTAAAGTCACACGTAGGCTAGACTAGACCAGGTAAGGACAGCAGATTTCCTTCTCTAAAGGGCATTAGTGAACCAGATGGGTTTTTTAAAATAACAATCGACAATGGTTTGGTCATCATTAGACTTTTAATTTTTGTATAGATTGAATTCAAATTCCACCATCTGCCATGGTGGGATTCAAACCTGGGCCCCCAGAGCATTACCCTGGGCCCCTGGATGACTAGTCCAGTGACAATACCACTATGCCAACACCTCCCCATATCTAGCAATCCTCAGTTTTGAAATTTTCATTGACCTAACCTCAACAACATTGTAGGGAGAAAGTTCCTGATTTCAACTACCTTTGTGTGAAGAAGCACTTCCTGACATAACCACTGAATAGCTTAGCTCTAATTTTAAAATTTTGCCCACTCACATAATCTATCAATGGTCCTTTGCAACTTTCTGCTCTACCTACAATACTTACTGTGCTACCTAAATTATTGTCATCAGCAAACTTGGATATATGGTTCTCTATTTCTTCATCTAAGGCATTGATATGTTTACTATAAAGCTGAAGCCCTAGTACAGGTCCTTAGGTGATATCACTAGTCTCATCCTGAAAATTGGAATGCACACTCACTAGCCTAACTCTCAGTCACCCAAATAATTCCTTACCCATGCTAACTGGTTCGCTCCAATTCATTGTGCTTTCATGTTTGCTAACAGTCACTTGTGTGGAACTTCGTCAACTCATTTGATTTAATTCCTTATAAATATCATCTGGGAGATCTTGTGGCATAGTGGGTAGCAAGCATCTGTGCCTCTGAGCCAGAAGTTCAGGTTCAAGCTCCACTCCAGGACTTGATGCCCAAGGGAGGTGAATTCATAACGTGGTCAAACGGGTTGAGTGTCAACTTGTAAATCCTTCCAACATACATTAATGACAGGCAGTAAAAGCAGGAGAGATTCCTGGTCAGGCATCTGATAGAAAAAAATTTGAGCTTCTACCAGCACTATCCATAGCTCCACACAAAAACATGCATGTAAAAGTGTATACTGCCATAGCAACTCAGACTCCTTGGGCCAAGGAGGGGTTCAGTTGGCTGGATGGCCACTTTGGATCAGATTGGTGCCAATAGCACAAGGTTCAATCCCTGTTCTGATCGGGGTGGAGTCGCAACCTGCCTCCTTGTCCTGCCTGTGGTGGAGGTCATGGCGCTATGGGTCAGACCTGCCTTTGGGCAGAGAACTGAAGAAGAAGAAATAACATCACAGACACTCTTTTATCCATCACAATTGTAACCTCATCAATTCAACTAGGTTAGTTAGACATGACTTACACTTTACAAATCCATACTGGTGCTGTCTGATCATTTCATATTTGTCCAAGTGAATGGTCTAAACTGTGGCAAAAACTGGCCATGTGTTAATTAATCTGAGTTTATTTATTTCTTAGATTTTTCATTCAAGTGATGGCTTTCTTTCTTATCTTGATTTGTGCCACAGAGCAAAACAACATAATTATTCGGTTCTAATTGGACAATTTCCACTCAAAACAACCAAAAGGCTGACTGGTATGCAAAGTGGATAAGTCATACTTCCATTACACAATCCTGCGTTGGTAAAATCTATCATAACTGGCTGTATGAGAGAACAGTAATATGTGACAAACAGTTTTTTTCATATTCAGCCATACAAGTCATAATCACTAGGTGTCACCCTGCAACAGGATGGCAGCCTTGAATTGAAGAATTTTAGCACTTGTCACGTAAAAGCTATTCCTCAGTGTGTAAGAATATTAATGGGGCTCTGCAGAACAGGCAGCAAGAGAAGATACCTGACAAATTCATTTAGCCGTGCTGTACTTTATGTCTTCTTACTTCTTAAGAGTTGTCAAGCTCAATTCTAATAAAGAAGAATTCAGCAAACCCCGGACAGGATTGAAGACAGACAATTTCTTTATCAGCGTTTAGTGTACTGAATCATATTTTGTTCTCTGTTTTTCTTACATCTTTATATTTTGTTATATGCTTTCAGCAGCATTGTCTGTGGGTAAACTAGATTGTGGTATTGAGGTAGAGCTGTGTTCAACCTGGCCTGTGCCTTTAAAACAATAGTGCAAGAAACCCTTGGGAGAAGAGTTTGACTAGGCCTAAAGCTTGTTACGACTGTTAATGGTGTCCCTCCAGATAAGCAGCAGCTCAACTTCTCTTTTTAGGGAAGGGCAGTTTATGTATGTGGAGATAGAGAGAGAGAGAGATACTCTGAAGCATGCAAGGCCTCCACTCACCATGCTTTCCTGTGGCACTGGACACTTTTCCCTATCTTCTGTTGCACTGGCCCAGCGCTTTGGCCCAGCACCCACTGCCTTCCACCAGTTCCAGCAACTTTCTCCCGTCTCCTACTACTTTGACCCAGCTCCGGACACTTTCCTCTGGCTCTACCCGCTTTCCCCCAGCTCTCTCCGCGTTCTCCAGCTTTAGGTCCTCCCCTTAGTGGACACCCGCGTTAAGGTGGTACTAGGACTCAGGCCTCACTCCATTTCTCTCTTCTGCTCTCATCACACATACCCCACCCCAGAAGATTTAGTGAGTGAAGGTGGGTGAGTGAGTGAGTGTGAGGTTGGCTTGAACGAGTGTGAGGGTGGGTCAGTGAGTGAGGATCAGGATGGATGAGTGGGTGAGGGCAGGTGAGTGGGTGAAGGAGGGTGAGTGAGTGAGGGGGTGGGTGGGTGAGTGAAAGTGAGGGAGGATGGGTGAGGGAGGGTGGGTGAAAGGGTGAGGGAGGGTAGGTGAGAGGGTGAGAGTGGGTTGGTGAGAGGATGGGTGAGAGTGAGTAGGTGAGAGGGTGGGTGAGAGGGCAGATGAGAGGGTGAGAGTGAGGTTAGGAGAGGGTGGGTGAATGAATATGTAAGGGTGGTCAGTTTACACACAATGTCCTTGAACTATGCAATAGGTGAATTTTCAACTAAGGTTGTCTGTTACAGCACAACCTAATTTGTCTCGGTAAAACTCAAGTGTTGAACACCTATCCATAAGGATTATTGACATCATTTTTACTGCAAATATCCAATCCAGATACTTGACTGACCTAATGTTTACTGTTATAACCCATCCAAATATAGGCTGACCATTCTTTTAATGTTAATTATAGGGGTGTGTGTGTGTGTGTGTGTGTGTGGGCTGTGTGTGTGAGGGATGATTGTATGTGAGGGGTGAGCATGTGTGTGTGTGAGAGAAAGGGGATGAGAGGGAGGGGAGAGTATGCGTCTGGCTCACTCCTAGTTTCAGGGTTCTCATTCACCCTCACCTCCACACACCAACAGGCACTATCACCCACACTCACAGTGAGTGAGGATGAGTGATGAGCACCCTATGACTGGGAATGAGCTGGACACACACACTCTCACTCTTTCACTCTCTAATAGGTGCCTTTATTTAATATTCAGTTTTTAAATTATCAATGTATTATTGTGACAATTTTTTTGCACATCAGCTTTTTAAAAAAATCATGTTTAATGTTGTGCCAAACCTTTATCTTTCTGAAATTTGCTCATTGCCCCTCCGAGTGTGAGAAAAATTGAAATCTGCCTCCCCACCAAGGGAAAGGTTGGACAAGCCTGAACTAGTACCTCTGATTTCTCAGTAAATTCATTCAATGAGTGCTTGAGCCACACAAAAGGTCCCAAGTTTGATTTCTAGGCTATACCAAATTAAATGATCTCACAAGTCCATTGGGCCCTCCATGTTTGAATAGTCTGTCAGCACGTCTTGTTCCAGCTCTCACATTAACAAGGGGCTGGCAGAATCTAGCGAACCATAATCTGGATGGAGCCAACGTCTGCAGGAGAGGAAGAGGAGCAAAATGCACAATGGAAATTAATGACAATTTTTATTAAAGAGGAAAAAAGATAATTAATTGTGTCAATAAACAGACTATGGCCCAACGTCAGAAACCTGACACCAACTGGAAAATCCAGCCAAAAATTGCAACACAACATATTCGACAGTGATTATCAAAATCTTTGTCTTGGTAATACACTGTAATCAGGACTTGGAGCATATTGACAGTCTGCATTCACACCAAAAGCTTTGGATGTATTAAAAAAAAGCAATATGGATTAAAATCTCCATAAAATGAAAAATAATAATACCAAGAATTCTAAAGACCTTATGTGACTTCAGCAAATTTCTTCATTTGAATTAAATACTTGGCAAATTATCAGCCCACTCTATAGGTAATTTATCAAGGAACAGAGCTGTCCAACATACTATGGCAGGCACCTATATTATTGGGCTTCAAGGCTGTGTCTTATGCACATAGTGTACCTTAATGAGATCAGGAAGCAACTGGAGCACTCGGAGCCTCTGCAAAGGCTCATTAAGGACACATGAGTATTATGCATCATATTAGGGTGGGTTCTCATTGTGTAAGTGGATCCTTCTTCCTTAGCATCACCTTCCCTCTCTCTCTCTCTCTCTCTCTGCCATCAGCTCCCTTCTCCAGTCTCTGGAAAAATATCCAGTGCTCCTCTGGAAGTTAGTAGCTCTGCACCAGGTAATGAGATTCCAACCTTCAATCTTGCCTTGTGAGATAAACTGGATTACATGGAAACACTTTAATATACCAGCGACATTTAAAAAAATGTTTGAGAATGTGTCTATATGTTACAGATTGTTATTGAACACATAAGCTGATTACAGTGCTTTATTTAGCTTATACAATATTTACAATGGTCACTTTGCTGGAATGGAATTTACAAAATATTTGAATAACATTATTAAAATGTTTCTCAGCTTTCTTTACTCCATACTGACTGATTTCTAAGTTAGTTATGCGCATATTTATGGAACAGAACAGGAAGCGTTTTGCACAAACCTACCACAGCACATTTGTCAGAGCACCTATATTAATTTTACTTCAGGAAGCAACAGAACTTCTTCAGGTAACTGCAAATACTGTCCCTGCAATATCTTTCTACTATTTGTTTGGTAGCTTAACTCAGCTCTGCACAACTCCTCTGTAGTTTTTTTTCTTAAACACAGCTTGATTTCCTTTTGAAGTCCCTAAAAACTGGAAACTTTAACCAATTTGGGACATTTTGCAACATTAAAAACACTACAGTATATGAGTGAAAGTTGTTGCCATTATTGTTGTTTAAATAAATCTCTGGTAGTTACTCTTTCAACTATCGCAATTGGAAGAAAAAGGCACAGCAAACTGCCTTGCCATGTTTTTGTAATGGAAGGCCAAGATTTAATGATCAGTTTTGCGCAAACGTTTGGAAAGAACAGAGAGTAGAATCTTGTGGTTGTCACATATTGTAAGTATTAAGTGTGGTTAAAAAATCCTCAAAATGTAGTTTTCTATACATGTGAAAACAAAACCTCTGGAAATCATCTTCTTCAGTTCTCTGCCCAAAGGCAGGTCTTTGACGATTATTCGCCGAGCCACAACAAAGTCCTGTGACTTTTTAACAACGGGTAGGCAAGCAGGCAGGACCCAAGTCTACCTCAGCCAGAACGGGGATTGAACACCATGCTCTTCGTGCTAATACAATCAATTTGCTAGCCATCTAGCCAACTGAGCACTGGTGTAAATTTTCAGGAACAACCTAGACAGACATTCAGTAACCAATAACAATACCCTCGCTCAAAATTCCAAGTTACTGAAATAAAATAGAAAATGTTAGTAACATAGAATGGGTCAACCCCAGTTCTGAAGGGCACCAGTGGCCTGAACTATGCTTCTCCACAGATGTTTCCTGACCTGCTGAGCAGTTCCGATTTTTAGTTCAGATTTCTAGCATCTGCAGGGTTTTGCATTAATGGAAATATTGTAACTTGTTTTTTTCAAAAAGAAACTGATTGACCTGTGCATTTGCAGCAATTTCTGCATTCATTTCAGATTTCCAGCATGAAACGACAAGGAAGGAATGGATAAAAACAAAAAGGAAAGAAGCCAGTTTGGGATGCATTAAGAAACGTGTACATTTTGGACCACTTGAAATGATTGACACTGGGATTCAGCGCTACCACGTGCTCGGGGGGGGGGGGGGGGGGGGTCTGCCGTGCCGCGCACGCGCTATGGGTCAAGAGCCGGGCCCGGCCTGCCGCGCCGCGCACGCGCTATGGGTCAAGAGCCGGACCCGGCCTGCCGCGCCGCGCACGCGCTCTAGGCTGAGCAACGGGCCGGGAGGAGCGGTGAGTTGGGGCGGCGAGGTTGTGGAGGGCAACGCGCCCCTCAAAATGGCGGCTGTAAACCATTCGGCCCTCTGCAGATGTAACACCTTAGAAATGGCTCATTGGGCCCCTACCCTTTGCTAATAAGCATGAGGGGGGCGGGGGGGGGAAGGAGTTGACACTTCAAGGTGATTCAGCCGAGTATAACCTAAATCCTCATTAAAAGAGCAAATGTATTTTCCTAGGGTGAGCATAAGAAATAGGAGCCGGTGTAGGCCATTCGGCCCCTCAAGCCTGCCCCGCCATTCAATAAGATCACGGCTGCACCTCCGGGTTAAATGAAACTTACTTTTAGTGTATGTTTGTGTCAGGAATTCCTTGACTGCTTCAATTATTCTCACTGCTAAACTTGCGCCCAATGGCATGTCCCAAATTGGGAATGCAGGGGATCATGGTCACGTAAGAATGTAAGAAATGGGAGCCAGGAGTAGGCCATTGGCTCCCTCGAGCCTGCTCCGCCAGTCAATAAGATCAAGACCGATGTGATAGTGGCTTGAACTGCCCGTAACCCCCCCCATAACCCTTGTCAATCAAAAATCAGTCTAAGGGAGCCTTGAATTTCAATCTTAAATGGGAGGCTCCTTGTTTTGATACTATGCCCCCCAGATTTAGATTCTGCCATGAGGGGCAACATCGGGCTGGATTTTACATGCTCCCACTGGCATGTTTTGAGGGTGGCACATGAAATAGAGTGGGTGCCCAGCCGACTCACCTTCCCGCTCACACCAATAAGCGCTGTAGGTGGGTGGGTGCCAAAATCATCAGTCAGTCAATAGTAATTAAAGGTCAATTGAGCTTATTAACAAGTCAATTGACCCCAATAATGTGCTGCTCATGCCATGATACAGTTGGCATGGGCAGGCAGGAGTGGATGGGCCCTTTTTAAAATGAAAGTTTTTAGAAGTGCAGCAAGGAAGGGCAGTACTATCTTTAGGGGTGCCCTTTGCGCATCAGGGGCAGTCCCCCTAAGATGGTACTTTCTCGTCCTTCCTACCCACCTGCTCTCCAAAATGTACACCCCACCGCCCCCTCCCTAAGCTGGCCAAACCCTCCCTGCCCAATACCCTGGACTTACCTCACTCCGGGATCCATTGGGCCGCCTTCTTGGAACTGCTTGCATGTTCTGACAGTGTCCACTACTGAACTCTCAACTGCTGGAGCTGCCAGCCAATTGGCATGGCCAGCAGGTCCCGAGGGCAGAACTTCCTCCCAGTGAGGGGCTGAAGGCCAACTTTGAGTCAATTTAGCCCAGCCACAGTGTTCTATGGTAATGGGGCAGGCTTGCACAAAGCGATAGCTTCCAACTGACTTTCCTTCTGGGGGAAGAGCTCACCTGCTCTTGCCATCCACCCCCTGTAAAATGCAGGCCATTCTCTCAGCATCTACTCTGTAAAACCCCCTTCGGAATCTTATATGTTTCAATAAGATCACCTCTGAACTCCATTCAGTATAGGACCAACCTGCTCAACTTTATTTCACAGGACAAACCACTCATTCCAGGAAACAGCCTAGTGAACCTTCTCTGAACTACTTCCAATACAACTATGTCCTTCCTTACAACAAGGTGACCAAAACTGTACACATGACTCTAGGTGCCATCTCGCTAATGTCTGGTATAGTTTTAGCATGATTTTCCTACTTTTATGCTCTACACCTGACAGCTCCCCCCACCCCCACCTCCTCCACCCTTGCAATAAATGCTAACATTCTACTTGCCTTCCTAATTGTGCCTGCATGCTGCCTTTTTGTGATTTATGCACAAGGACACCCAAATCCCTCTGTACTGCAGTCTCCCTCCATTCAATTAATATTCTGCTTTTCTATCCTTCCTACCAAATCATACAACCTCACATTTCCCCACCTTATATTGCATCTGCCAAATTTTTGCCTGCTCGCATAACCTGTCGAGAGCCCTTTGCAGACTCCTTGTAGCCTCCTCACAACTTGCTTTCCTACCTATCTTCATATCTTCAATAAATTTGGCTACAGTAAAGTTGATCCCATTCATCCAAGTCTTTAATATAGACCCTAAATAGTTGAGGCCCCAGCACTGATCCCTGCAACACTCCAATGTAGTACAGTCACAATTTGCCATCCTGAAAAGGACCCATTTATTCTGAATCTCTGTTAGGTATACTAATGTATCACCATAAGCTCTTAACTTGTGTAGTAATCTTTTATGTGGCCTTTTACCTTTTACCGAATGCCTTTTGGAAACCCAAATGCAGTACATCTATTGGTTCCCCTTTATCCACACAGCTTGTTACATCTTCAAAGAACTCTAGTAAATAAGTCAAACAGGATTTCTTTTCAGAAAACCATGTTGTCTCTGTCTGATAGTATTATGGCTTTTTAAATGTCCTGCTACTACCTCTTTAATAATGGATTCTTTCATTTTCCCACATTAGGCTAACTGGTCTAGAGTTTGCTACTTTTTAATCTCACTCCTTCCTTGAATAGAGGTGTTACATTTGCAGTTTTCCAATTTGCTGGGACCTTTCTAGAATCTAGGGAATTTTGGAAGATTACAACCAAGGGATACACTATCTCGCAGCTACTTCTTTTTAGACTCTAGGATGCAGGCCTAGGTACAGGGATTTTATGTTTTTGGTTATCAGGTTCACTTTGTCTGGTGAACACTGGCTGCACCCTTGATATTAACACATTAGCTGGTGCTTGAAACAAAGTAGGCAGAGAGACCGATTATCTGAACAAAGACTGGTAGTTTATTGGAACTAAGAACAGAACAGTCACACAATATGTGCTCATTCAATCACCTCCAGCTCTAGACTTCCCAGTTATCCAAATGCTATTCTTTGGATGCTTTTTGTGCTTTCTGCTGTGAAGGTGGATACAAATACTTGTTCAAAACCTCTGCCATCTTCTTGTTTCCCATTATTAATTGCCCCTATAAGGGACCAATGCTCACATCAGTTACCCCTTTCCCTTTATATACTAATAGAAGCTTTTATTATCTGTTTTTGTATTTCTTGCTAGTTTACTCTCTTACTCCAATTTCCCCCTCTTTATTTTTTTAGTCATCCTTTGCTGGCTTTTAAAACTTTCCCAATCCTCTGGTCCACCATTAATCTTTGCAGTGTTGTACACCTTTCCTTCAGTTTGATACCACCCATAACTTCCTTACTTAGCTACGGATGATGCATCCTTCTGGTAGAGGTTCAGTTCCCCAATGGAATATGTCTTTGTTGAGAGTTATGAAATACTTCCTTAAATGTCTGCAGCTGCTTCTCCTGCCATTCAGAGGCTGGCAACTCTCCATTGCTGTCAGTGCCACCAGGGGACGGGTGGTTACTGCTGCACCCACTAGATATCCGGGATCAGCAAGAGACCAGGCCATGGGTGAGCGAGGGCAGGCTGGGGGTCACAGGGAGGGGTCTCTGGCTTGGGGACGGAGGGGCTGAGGTATCTGAAGAAAGAGCAGGTGGTGACTTTCAGTGGGCTCTCCCTCCTTCCTGATGCCGAGTCCCTTGATCAGGCACTGAGTGCCTTTGAAGAAGGGACCTCGCAAGCAAACTCGACAGGTTTTGATTTTCAAGCTTCCTGTGTGGCAACTGCCCCACCTGCAAATGGGTGAATACCAATGGTGGCGGGATGAGGTCCTTAAGTGGTCATTAGTTATTGGAGTTGGGGCGATAAGGCCCCTTCCTGGCCTAGACTTAATTGGGGCAGAGATGGTTAGATGGTGGGATCGCCATCTAGCACCATCCCACCTAATTAAATACCTCCTCACCTCCAAACCTGCCTTGGGGGAGGGCATTAAATTCTGCCCCTTAAGACTGTCCAGCCCAGTACATTGCTGCTGGAATAACTGATTACAAATTTCAGCAGCTTGTAGGCCAAGAGGCCTAATGACCTTCAGAGGGGTTGGAAAAAGGTGGTGGAGTTGTCCTGTTCACCTGTTTTCTCTCCAAAGTGGTCTTCCTCTAACACTTTGGGGAAAAATGAGGCAGCAGGGTTAGAACTCCTCCCTGGGTCAAAATCTTGGAACACCTTTCCTAACAACATATAGGAGCACCTTCGCTACACATAGACTGCTGCAGTTCAAGAAGAAGGCTCACAATTGCCTTCTCAAAGAGTGTCCAGGTATAGGCAGTAAATGTCAGTGATGCCCATAACTAAACAATGAGTTAAGAAAACCATGAATCATGCAAGTCCTTTACTTGCATCTGCTGCTTGAACAATTAAGCATCATCTCCCCTCAGAGACATCAGAGGACCAGCACCAAGTGCACAGGAACTGAACGTTCCTTAGGCACATTGGAGAGAAACCTTACCCGCTATATGATGATTAACCTGATAAATTCCAGGTGTTCTGTGCATCCCTGTATCTCTGTCCTGCCAGACTCTCCCCTCACAAGCAAATCAGTTATGATGTTCAAAATGTAATCTACTTTGGGAATGGCCATTTTGACACCAGCATAATCGAAAAAACAAAGAAAACAAAAATAATCTGTCTGAAATCTCTTATGATCTGGCTGTATGTGCTCTTATGAGCACTGTAACTTTGACTTGGAAAAAATGAGTGGTTGACAAAGACCTTCATGGTACATCAAAGTTGATGACTGACACAGTTAAATTGCATTGGCCAATAAATGCTGGCCTTGACAGTGATGACCACATCCGTGGAATTAATTTAAAAAAGACACATTACTCAAATGAAATGATAAAATGACATATAATCAGGCAGAGGTCAAGTAAAGAAAAATATGACATTACACAAAAGTTTTTAAGGCCCCTGGCTTTTCGCATCATTTATTTCTTCCATGCTAACAGTCTAGAAATGGAAGGACTTAGCTTTGTGATCCCAAAGTGACCTATATCAAAACTGGTTTAATTAAAGTAACCTGATTAACACATTTTCTGTCATTTAGAATACCGCTATGAAATTATGATTGGCAGCAATGCACATCTCATACAGAACACACAATTCAAAGTAGCATTTTTAAAATAATGGTACATAACTTACAAAAAGCTGAAAAGGTATGACTTACTCTGTAAATTGTAATTTTGTTCTGTAGGTTTTGTTTGGTTTTGTTCATTTTGGGGAAACAGTGGATGTTAGAACATTACAACGACTGACTGGAGAACTATTAGTTTGTGCTTGACATTGTGTGACAAGCTGCATGAAACTGCATTGAAAAGAAGCCAAACAACACTGCAAAAATTACTTGAAGATGGAAAATATACAACTATCTGACCCTGAACGGGTGGAATCTTATATGAGCTGGTCAGTTTTTAATATGCTATGCTGCTTTTGTCCACTTGGGTTAGTGGCACTGATTTTCTCCTGCAAGGTCAGTTTCAATACATGACTAAAATTTAAACAAGTATTGATCAAGGTTATGACACTTATATAGAGATCACCTATAGTTTCTTGTTCAATGCAATTACAGTACAAGTATAATTTATAATAAGTTAGATTTATCCTGTGGGAGATCACAATTATTAATTCGTACTGCTTCTCATAAATCTGTATGGGAGAAAATTATTCAACAGTATTATAGTTAATAACGTATGGGTTACTGTCTATGACAACCTGCTTCCTCAACTTGATGAATCCAGAAAAGGTATACTGCTTTTAATTTGACCCCAGCCTTATCCATTGAAAACTTCAAAAATGGGTGGGGAGATCATGACGCATGATTAACTTGCACCCATTGCTACTGATGCAGGCAACACAGAAAACTTTATGCTGCTTATTCATTTAATTGATAGTGGCATGCAGCCAGTGCTAAAGATCTTGTTGAGCGACTGTACACCGGAGCAAGGGGTGCATAATCATGGAGGCTAGAAAAGGTTCAAACCAGTCTGCACTACTTAAAGTCAGCCTGTACTTAAAAGAGGGCGTTGCATTTTGCCTGAAACGGGTGCTGGAAATCATTGTAAAAATGAGGTTGACCTAGGAAAGACCTATATTGGCACAACATGGTAGAGACTGAGCTCCAAGATTTTCCGATGCTGTACTGGAGGCTTTAGTTGAGGAGGAGGAGAGATCTCATTTATCTGCTGGGAGTTAGGAGGTCCACCAGACAAACTCTCAAAAGGCAGTGGGACCAAATAGCTCTGGCAGTCATTGCCAGAGGTCTGGTCCTGAGGACCTGCACACAGTGCCATAAGAAGCCCATTGACCTCCTACAAGTGGTCAAGGTCAGTGAATGTATCTTAGTAACCCATCAAATACTTCACTAGCCTCTGACACTGCTCAATGCACTATACCCCACTCACTCACTCACTATCAGCAATCTTTTTCAATCACAGATTGTACCCAACATTCATATCTTCATTTCATCTTCACAGACTTAGTATTGCTGTAAGCCTCACACCCATATCTCACAGCCATCTATTCAATATGACAGCCAAATAACTTAAACATGTTGCACCACTTACTGACGCGCTTCCCTCTCTCTTACAGGAGAAGGGGGTGCACAACTGAAGGCAGCAGCACCTAAATGGTGGGGAACAGACAAAGCTGCATGTCCATAGTCCGTAGAAGAGACAGTTTTCACTGTCATTGGATCGTCCATGACTGAGGCCCTGACCAGCAGTGGAGCTAAAATCGTCCAAGGTGAAGGTATGCTCATGCTTAATCTTCCTTCTCATATAACACTTCCCACTCATCCCACAGCCTTTTTATTTGCAAATTACAAATTTAACCATGCACCTCTTGCTTTCTCCCTCTTCCCTGACCAAAACCATAACCATGTGTGTTTCTCCTTTTAGATACTCAAGAACTGCAACTTAGCCAAGCAGTGGTAGAAGTGAAAGAAGTGTAACAGCATGAAGACAGTGATGATGAAGAAACATTGTCTCTTGCTCTTAAATTAACAGCCACCAGCTCAAATACTGATGCTGCTTACTTTAAGAGGATGCTTTAGAGATGGGATCCATACATGGTGGGACACAGGGAAGGAGTGACCTGGAGCCTGAGCAGGGGACAAGGGTAGCACAGATTACAGCTCACTGGAGGGTGAGGTTGCACATGAGTTCTGTTTCAGAGAACACAGATGAGAATTTCAGTGGGGTGGCAAACAGAAGAAGGCTGATGGGCATACCCAGCGAAATGCTTAATGCATTTGCAGGCCTATGACAAGGTGTGTGGTCAGTATCAAAGAGCATGGAGGAGTCTGGCATCAACTTGGCATAGGGCTTTGCACAGAGCTTGGAACCCACCCTCTCCAGCATGGAATTGGTGGCTTAGTCCATAAGAAAACTTGTGGGCCCATCCATGAACCAGTGTGCAGAGTGCTGATAAGTTGCGGTGGCTTGGTACTGACTAGGATGTAGACAGCAGAGCTTCGGATGAGTCTGAAGTTTATGGTGGATGAAGAGTGGGTGGTCAGTCCAGAGGGGATTAGAATAATTTAGTCTGGAGGTGACACAAAGATACACAAGTGCTTTAAGAGAACATGGTGTAAGATTTTGATAATGCTACTAATTTTTAGGGTTTTTGTTGGTCTGCAGTAACATTTATGGATTTCATCTTGACTACTTTTTGAATTTCTGCAGAATCATACCACAGAAACTATGGTAAAATCATAATCAAACTATGCCACCAAAGGCTTTGATTTTCCAACTTTTATTCCTGATTCTCACTGTTCCTCATCCCTTATTTGGAATTAGTACAAATTAACCTCTTTCATTAGCTTAGGGGCATCTAGTGATACCCATGTATGTAACTATGTGAAACAAAAACAAAAATACCTGGAAAAACTCAGCAGGTCTGGCAGTATCTGCGGAGAGGAACATAGTTAATGTTTTGAGACCGAATGACCCTTCAACAGAACAAAGTTCAGACTCGAAACGTTAACTGTGTTCCTCTCCGCAGATTGTGCCAGACCTGCTGAGTTTTTCCAGGTATTTTTGTTTTTGTTTTAGATTTCCAGCATCTGCAGTTTTTTGCTTTTATGTAACTATGTGATCTGGTTACCAGGGGGACAGGGGGCCCAGGTTAAGTACTATTGAAATCAACGTGCCAGGTTTAACACTTGAAAACAAAGGACAGAGCAGCTTGCTTTGCCATAGTAGACTTACAGACTCTCGGCAGCCTGATTTTAAAAAAAATCCCGGATCAAAGAGAGAGAGAGATAATGTTGTGGACAGCAAGGGGAAAAGCTGTTCTCTGTTAGCTAACAGGCAGAATGTGAGTGGGAGCACATTCTCTGGTTGAAGAAATGGAAACAGTGGAAAATTAAGGATATTGGAAGATTCGCTCTGGCGCAGCTAGGAGAAGGAATCACTGGAATGGGCATTGTTGCTGCCGCTCAAGGTTGTTTCAGGGATTCTCAGCAGGCTGAGGGAAACAACTTGTTCCTGGAAAGACTATGGCTGGGATTTTCCAGCCCTGCCATGGTGGGACCTACTGCAGGGGATGCGGCAGCCCAGCCAAAAACCCATTGACTTTCAGAGGGACTGGATGATCCCGGTGGCAGGTGGGGCTGGAGAATCCCGCCGTATAATTCTGCAGAGTGTGATGTAATGTATAAACGTGGCGTGATGTTATCAGTCAGTAGTTTGGAGGATTAGTTGCCAAGTAATATTTAGTCAATGTCGATGTTAGTTTGTTACCTTAAAAGTCTTAAAATTAAAATCTTGTCATGCAATTTATGGCGTAAAGAGGGACAGGAATGGCAGCTCAACGTTCCTGATTACAGGGTTTTCGATGAGATAGTGAGGGGGATAAAAAAGGAGGGGGGGGGTGGCAATTTTGGTGAAAGAAACAATTACAGCTGTGAGGAGGGATGATATGCTAGATGAACTGAGATCAAATGGATTGAGCTGCACAACAAAAATGGGGCAGTCACACTACTGGGGGTGTACAATAGATCCCCAAAACAGTCAGAGGGAGATAGTAGAGAAAATATGTAGGCTAACCTCTTAAAAGTGCAAAAACAATAGGGAAGTAATAGTAGGGAATTTTAACTACCCCAGTATTAACTGGGATAGTTTTAGCATTAAGGGAATGGAGGGAATAGAATTCTTGAGGTACATTCAGGAGAACCTTTTTGCCCAGTATGTAGCAAGTCCAACAAGACAGGGTGTGGTTCTGGGCTTAGTTTTAGGAAATGAAGCTAGGTAGGTGAAGGGAGTGACAATGGCAGAGCATTTTGGTGGTAGTGATCATAATTTAGTTAGTTTTAACATAGTTATGGAAAAGGACAAAGATAGAACAGGAGTTGAAGTTTTAAATTAGGGTAAAGCCAAATTTACTAAGCTGGGGAGTGATTTAGCAAAAATGGACTGGCAATAGCTACTTGAAGGTAAATTAGTGTCAGAGCAGTAGGAGGCGTTCAAATAGGAAATTCAAGGGTTTCAGTGTAAACATGTTCCACAAAGAAAAAGGGTGGGATGGCCAAATATAGAGCCCCCTGGATGCCAAGGAGCTTACAGGGTTAGGTAAAGCAGAAAAACAAAGCTTATGTCAGACACCAAGAACTCAATACTACAGAAAACAGAGAGGAGAATAAGAAGTACAGGGGTGAAGTCAAAAAGGAAATTAGGAAAGCAAAGAGAGGGCATGAAAAGATATTAGCCAGTAAAATCAAGGAGAACCCAAAGATGTTTTATCAATACATTAAGAGTAAGAGGATAACTAAGGAAAGAATAGGGCCTATAAAAGACCAAAGACGTAACCTGTGTGTAGAGGCGGAAGATGTGTGTATGGTTCTTAATGAATATTTTGCAACTGTCTTCACAAAAATGGAGGAAGATGCACGCATTGTAGTTGAGAGGAGTGTGAAATATTGCATGTGGTAAACATAGGGAGAGAGGAAGTATTAAGAAGATTAGCATCCTTGAAAGTGGATAAATCAGCAGCGCCGGATGATATACCCAGGCTGTTAAAAGACGCCAGGAAGGAAATAACGGATGCTCTGATCATCATTTTCCAATCCTCATTGGATGCAGGCATAGTGCTGGAGGATTGGGGGACTCCTGGTTTTGTTTAAAAATGGAGCGAGGGATAGACCAAGTAATTACATGCCAGTCATCCTAACCTCGGTAGTGGGCAAATTATTGGAACCAATTCTGAGAGACATGATAAACTGTTATTTAGAAAGGCACAGAGTAATCAAGGACATTCAGCATGGATTTATTAAGGGAAGATTGTGTTTGACTAACTTGATTGAATTTTTTGAGGAGGTGGCAAGGAGGATTGGTGATAGCAGTGCAGTTGATGTGGTCGACATGGATTTTAGCAACGCTTTTCACAAGATCCCACAAGGCAGACTCGTTGAAAAAATAAAAACCCATGGGATCCAATTGAATGTAGCAAGCTGGATACAAAATTGGCTCAGTGGTAGGAGACAAAGGGTAATGGTTGACATGTATTTTTGTGACTGGAAGGCTGTTTCCAGTGGAGTCTGCAGGGCTCATTGCTAGGTCTCCTGCTTTTTGTGGTATATATTGATGATTTTGACTTAAATGTAGGGAGAATGATCAAGAAGTTTGCAGACAACACAAAAAATAGCCAGGTGATTGATAGAAAGGTGTAAACTGTAGAAAGATATCAATGGATTGGTCATGTGGGCAGAAAAGTGGCAAATGGAATTCAACCTGGAGAAGTGAGAGGTGATGCATTTGGGGAGGTCAAACAAGGCAAAGGAATATCAATAAATGGGAGGATGGTGAGAGTTGTAGAGGAAGTGAGGGACCTTGGAGTGTATGTCCACAGACCCCTGAAGGTAGCAGGATAGGTCGATAAGATGGTTAAGAAGACATATGGAATCCTTTCCTTTATTATCTGAAGCATAGAATATAAGAGCAGGGAGGTTATGCTGAACATATATAAAACATTAATTAAGCCACAACTTGAATAGTGCATGTAGTTCTAGTCACTTCATTATAGAAAGGATGTAATTGCACTAGAGAGGATACAGAAGAGATTTATGAGGATGTTGTTGGACAAGAAAATTTCAACTATGAGGAAAGTTTGGATAGGTTGGGGTTGTTTTCCTTGTAACAGAGGAAGCTAAGGAACGATTTGATTGAAGTGTACAAGGTTGAGAGGGGTCTGGATAGAGTGGATGGGAAAGACCTATTTCCCTTAGCAGAGAGGTCAATGACTAGGAGGCATAGATTTAAAGTGATTGGTATAAGGATTAAAGGGGAGATGAACAATTTTTTTTTCACCCAGAGAGTGTTAGGGATCTGGGACACACTGTTTAAAAGGGATGTGGAAGCAGAAACCCTCAACTCAGTTAAAAGGAGCCTGGATATGCACCTGAAGTCCCATAACCTGCAGGGCTATGAACCAAGAGATGGTTTGACAAAAATATAATAATTTTTATAATATTTTTCTGGTTATTGTAAGGTAAGGTTTATGGGTATAAGTATAGGTGATTCTGTCTGTGTGATCTAATTACATTTGGAGTCAAGTAAATTGCAAGCTTGGAATCATCAAAAGAAGCTAGGTGTAGAAATGTGTTTGATATGCTAATGAGTAAATATGGATGCTGGCTTAGCATGTAACGTGTGAAGAGAATTTGCATTTTTTGATGAGGGAAGGATTGTTGGATTTCAAAGGGATGTTAGTCTGTTCACAACTAGCCAGATAAGCAAGGCTAAGGAGTGTGTTTATTTTTCCCAAAGGTTACTGACAGTATTGGCAACATGAAAGTTTTTATATCATGAGGAAGATACAATTTCAAAGACATATGGAACAATAAAATTTACATATTGAAGAGAGAGAAACATGTATAAAGGAGAATGAAAGGCTATGTGAGCCATATAAGATTTAACAAGAGTGTGTGAAACAGCCTTCAAGAAGTCTCCAGCCATTTGTGCATAAGTCTGCTTTGTAAAGTAACTGAAGATGGGGAAGCCATTTGGAATTCCACTATCAAGTGGGTATTGTGTTAACTTGCTGGTTTTGTTTTAAATCTAAAATCTATTTTGGACTGTTGCCTTAAAGGGGGCAGCACCTAGCCTCAGGGAGATGAGTGCGCTCTTTTGCGTACATGCACTCTCAGCTTAGGGAATCCCTTCCCCCCACCCCCCACCCCACACAGGGAGCACATAGTGCTTACTAGCAGGCGTGACGCCGGGCGGGCCTTAATTGGTCAGCCAACGTAAAATGGCAGCACGCCCCCAATCAGGGGCACTGATCGGAGGCGTGCCTGCACGCGCCCACTCCTGGACTCCCCCCAACCCCCCCCCCAACCCTCGCAATGGGGGGAAAACTGTGCCCATTATTTCTGAATTCAGTGCACACATCTTGTAATATATACAAATTGTAAAACTGTTGTGATAGCATGACCAAGTTTCCCTTGTGTGCCAGGCAGACTAAATCCGCATCATCTGCCACATCACAAGAATGGAAAATGGGATTAGGCTGAGGTGCTTGTTTTTGGCCGCTGCAGACATGATGGGCAGAGTGGCCTCCTTCTGTGCTATAAATTTTTCTACGTTTTCTAAATTTTCTAAATATCTTAAAATGAGGAATGTGCAGAGATGTGGGGAGGAGTGCCAGTACATGAATTGTTCCTTAGGAGAGCCAGTATTGACATGATCAGCCTTCTTCTGTGCTGTAACAATTCTATGATTCCTTTAAGCCTGTCAGGTGAGATGTCAAATCTTTTTTAAAGTTATCGGTCTCTATGGGGATTGTAACAAAACATTTTTTTAATTGAAATTTGAGCCTATAAAAGTGAGGGATGTTAATGGAATACTTCTCACTTTGAACACCCAGTGTCAGCATCAAGTAATTGTTAGTCAACTACTGCACAGTTAAGTGCAAAGTAAAGCTCCTCTACTCTTACCGAAGAATATAACATAATCTTGTAAGAGCATCTCCTTATAAATCAGTATGACTTCTCCACTTTTCCCCACCAATCATCCTGTGGCCTTACCTCAATGCCAATTGACATTGAATTAATGAATGATTTTTTTCCCAAAGAATATTTTCGTTCTGAACTGGATTGAGACTTCCTAAACTTATTTCAGATAGAACGTTTACTCCGTTCATCAGAAACTAAATATTTCTCGAAAGATACAACAAATGATAGCGTGGAAGTAGTTTTTAAAACAGTGACTTTAAATGAAAAAACATGGGGCAGAATTTTCAGGTCGGTGAGCTGGAGCAGGGCCCGCTCGCCGATGTGTAAAATGAAATGTGGTGACGTGCAGCCCGATGTCACCACGTGTCATTTAGATTGTCAGTTTGGCGGTGAACTGTCAAAGGCCTATTAAGGCCATTTAGAAAGTAATTAAAGTTGTTAAGAATGCTGCCTGTCCAACTTTAAGGTGGCCATCACATTTTTCATCCCATGGGTGGGAGGAGCTTTCATGAAGAGTTTATTAATTAAATTAAAAATTTTGAAAAACTTAATGGACATGTCCCAGCTCATGTGACAGTTTCACAAGAGGGGACATGCCCTTAAAAGTTTCTTTTCCTTTATTAAATTTTTCAGAGCCTAAGCTAATCTCCCTGAGGCACCTTTCATAGAAAAATAACCTTTCAATTTTTTTGTCTCTTTGGGCTGGATTTTTCCGTCGGCGGGGCCCGCTCGCCGACACGCAAAATGACGCGGGATGATGGGGGTTCCCCCCGACGTCACCCCGCCCCATTTAAATTTTCAGGAAGGCGGGGACACAGCCAAATCAGCTGTGCGCCCGCCGACCTGTCAATGGCCAATTGAGGCCATTGACAGGATCATTTAAACAATTAAAGGACCTGCCCGTCCAACCTTAAGGCCGGTGGGCAGGCCAGGAGCCCCAGCGGCAAATAGATAAAACATGAAACCTCATCCACCGGCGGGATGAGGTTTCATGTAGGGTTTAAAAAACTTTAATAAAGTTTTAGTGAAATTTATTAACATGTCCCATCTTGTGTGACATTGTCACATGAGGGGAACATATTAAGGATTTTTTATTTCCATTTTTTCCATTGTTAATGTTTGAACAAGTGTAAAAAGTCTCCCTGAGGCAACACTTAGCCTCAATCTCGCATTTGGGGAATCCCACCCCCCCCCCCCCGCCCCCCCCCACCCCCCACCGCACAGGAAGCACATAGCGCTTCCCGCCGGGCCTCATGCTGGGTGGGCCTTAATTGGCCCTCCCACATAAAATTGCGGCGGGGCCCACTTCTCCAGCGATGACCGGCTCCCCGCCCCACCAGAGATTGGGTCTGGCACACCCGCCCGTTCGGCAGAAAATTCTGCCCTTTGCTTCTAAAGCTGATCATAATTTTATGGTCCCTTGTTATCAACTCACCTCCGTGCCTCAGGGAGATTTCTGCGCTCTTTCACGCGCATGCGCGAATGAGCGCAGGCCCCGACTCAGGGAATTCCAGCCCCCGCCTGCACAGGGAGCGCACAGTGCTTCTGGGTGTGCGTCACGCTGTCACATAATTGGTTCGCCCATGTCAAATGGCGGCACGCTCCCGTTCGGGGGCGCCGATCAGGTTGGCGCTCCCTCCAGCCCGTCCCTGCACAGCCCCCCCGATGGGGGGAAAATTCAGCCCATGGGATAAGAAATTGGGGAATAATTTTCAAATTTTATACAAATTTCTTAAATGGCTTCTTTATATTTTCAGGTTGACATTGCTTCTAGAAATGATGACCTAGAAAGTGCAAAGCGTTCATCTCGCATTACCAGATTATTAAACCTTCTATCAACAATAATTGGGATTATAATCTTCATTGTAGTTATAGCTTGTCAAGTATACTGGTCATAAAGGCCTAGAAATTGGTTCATGCTAGCACAAACTGACACAAGGAACTTTTCCTACGAAGACCCATCTGATGTTGGATCTCGGACCTTGTTTGCACGATGCCAGGGAGCTACACAGTACGCTGGGCAAACAGTTAAGATGCCAGAAAGTAGTATTTGAATTTTGGGCCACTGCTAGTAGTGGCCTCAGATAGGTCATAGGAGAGAGGGAAGCAATCGGGAGCAGTAGAGAGGCATTCAGCAGGGCAGTAAGTGGTGGCTGGCAGCAGCTCGTCATCTTAATGTGGAGCACAAAGGACGCCTGAAGCTCCCTATTTCACATTTCGGTTAAATTTTCTTTTCACATAACATATATTTTGGGTCACAGCTTTAGCAGTCCCTTTATGTTAATTGGTTACGTCATACATTGAGCATGTTTTCCTAAATCTAGGCGGCAGTCAGCCCAATTTTACAAAGAGTGTCTCAACTAGGCATTAGACTCCCCGTTTTATTTGTACAAAGTGTCGGTTCTGGATGCTTAATTTTTGTGTTTACCCCTGCTTGCAGTTGCAGCCATATTAGGTACTTGGTTGCCCACCTTGAATCTGATAAACAGGCATGACATCATCAAATTTCTAGGCCAAAATTTCTACACTATCTCTCATGAAATGCAGTAATGGATTCATAATTATTAAGTCTCTTGAATTAACATTATCACACACACAGGATGCGGAGTATGCTGACAGCTGGCATCCTGGCCCATAATCACTACTCATTCAAAAGTTGACTAATAACAAATCAAATCCACATAAATTTGAATTACTGAATAATGTGGTGATATGTAGGCAGTGTTTGATTCTGAGGGTTCAGAAGATGATTATAAACAATGAGGTCTTGTGTCATGATTTCAGAGAAATTTTGGTACAGGTGATCGTTTCAATCCATCATACCTGTGCATTGCTAGCTCCTTAACCAGAGCTACCTACCACAACCCCAAATTCTTACTGTTTGCCCATATCACATTATATGCTTGCCCTTCAGTTGTTTTATTCTGCTACATTTTGATTAACTTCGATAGCCACTTGTGCTAATGTAATCTGTATTTCACTACCTTTCATAGAAAAATAACCTTTCAATTTTTTTCTCTCTCTGCTTCTAAAGCTGATCATAATTTTATGGTCCCTTGTTATCAACTCACCAATCAATTTTCCTCTTAAACTTGTTCAGAATTTAGCCTTCTGTTTGGTCCCCTTTATCCTCTGTGCTATTGTGAACACAGCACAAATTTTCCAATTCTATCATCCTTAATATATCCTTTCATTTCTGGGGTATCCTCCAAATCAATCTACTTTGTATCTTTTCCGATTTCTGTAGTGGTTTCTGTGTTGTTGCTTGAATCACTAAATTACAACCTTTAATCACTGTTAATCATTTAACAGTCTTGATAAAGGAAGAAATGCAAACATTAAATATGACAAATAGCAATTTGTAAAGTTTGTCGATTATATTTGTTTAAAAGAGATTAATAAAGAGGCTATTAAACCTGTCTTTCTTCGGAATTTCTTTTGTACTCGTCAAGGTGAAGGAATTTAGTGCTGATGAATGGAATCCTTTCCTCTTTAAGCTTTCATTTTCATCATCAAGTACTGCCCAGCCAAGTATATGGTTAGGCACTCCTACCATTCTGTACAACCTCATAACAGCAGTCCCCTCTGCACCATTGAGATATTTTCTACACCAACTGTTCAATGACCTTTGCATGAGATACCTAATTCAGTGGCTATTGGTATTACTTATTTAATGTAGAAACTACACACACTCAAGCCATTCAAGATCTGTGTAGTCAATGGATAGAGAAAACCTTTCTGCTTGTCAAAGGTTATATCTAATTTACTGTATCATCCAGTTCCAAGAAAATCTTCTCTTCCTTGTCCTTATTTTGCATCTCTCTGCTCAGAAACAGACAAATGCTATTTGTTTACTAGTCACCAGGAGGTATAAATCAACTCATTCTCTGGTCTTCCTTCCCTGCGAATACTTTTTTTAAAGCTACATTTGATACTTTCCTCTAATAGCATTGGTAACTCATCTTTTGGGAAACAGTTTTTATTGGCATAGAGTTAGTAACTATTATATTCTATAGCAAATGTATTTTTTAACTTTTTGTAATGTGTATTTATTAAATGCAAATTCCAGAAATACATAATGGCAATGTATTTTTTGAAAATGTATTTTATCTTTAGTGTAACCAGGTCTGTATATAATGTTCCTGTGTGATAACTGTAGGAAATGCATTACAATTTTTAATGTATCATAAATATCTGTTTCATACATATCCGTGACAAATCAGTGTTTAGTTTTCCAAATAGTGGCTTTTTGGGTTGCAGTCTGCTTGTACACGGGACTAGAAGATTTTAATTACCAAGTGTTTGTGAAGTGTTACTCATGCAGTAGAAATGAAATACTTGGCTTTCTGCAATTTGAAAAAAAAGCAACAAATCTAATTTCAAGCTAGGTTGTTATCCTGAGGCGAGCAATAATTAATTTTTCATGTCAGACGCATAGCCGATATAGTGTCAAACGCTGGAACTGCACCAAGATTCAGGGTGGGAGGTTTGCTGAGTGAGCAATCTCCAGAGGGCGGCTGGCACAATTTATAGGGATGCAGCCACCTAAAGGTAACTTCTTTTTTAGCTTTTGTAAAGGTTTAATTATTTTAAATGTGTATACTTTAAGCAGAAAAAAGGCTCTTTCATGCAAAAAAAGTAACTGACTAATCTCAGCAGCTGGCAAAATAAATGTAAAGGCAGGAAATTAAGTCAGCCAAATATAATGGTTGGTGGTTGAAGGTAATGTGCTGCTCTATAAGGTGCAGTGCACTACTTAGCACTCAGGAACACCCTCCCATGAAATTTCCTTTGACTTAACAAAACCAACATAATGAAAATTGGGCAGATTCTATAAAAGGCATGTAATCCATTCCACTAGATTACCAGCCAGGTGATGAAGACAAAAATCTACTTTTCTAAACTTGAGTGCGATTGTTTAAATCTCAGATTTTTTGGTAAAGCAATTCATTCCATATGTATTATACAGATGTGGTGTTTTAAAGCCAGCAACCTCAGGACTGGGTCTGTGCCAGATTTTGATTCTTGCCAGATTTTGGGTCAGGTGGTTCGGATTGGGTGGTTTGGGCCGGGTTGGGTCAAGGGTCACTCAGATCATTTGGACCACAGGAAAAGGCAGGCACTCAAAGCTGATAACTAGTTGGTGCACCACCCTGCCAATGCAGCACCTAGCCTAACAAGCCAGTAAGTTATATGGACTCAAAATGTTAACCCAGCTTCTCTCTCCCGCAGATGCTGCCAGACCTGCTGAGTTTTTCCAGCATTATTTGTTTTAATTTCAGATTTCCAGCATCTGCGGTATTTTGCTTTCACTTCAAGCAGTAAGTGATTTTATTCAGATAATAATGATAAAAAATTTATGCATGTCAGCTTAAAAAAAATCTGGTTTTTGGACATCACCAGTTTTTAGATAGCTGGATTTCAGACACTAACTGTATTTAAATCAAATAGCTATTGGTCTGGACCCATTCACCGGTGCTTTTCTACTTTTGTTTATTTATTATACGAGCCCGTTCCAATAACAAGGAGGGCTGGCATCACCACAGTTTTCAAGGCCAGCCCCTCCCCCTCAATGAAAAAATTTAGGATCATAGATTGATGCAGCACAGAAGGAGGGCATTTTCTCCGAAGTGCCTGTGTTGGCTCTCTATAAGTGGTACTCAGCTAGTCCTACTCCCCCACTTTTTCCCTATTGCCTTGCATATGTTTTCTCTTCATACATGTTATGAACCCAAAGTAAATGTTCATCTATTCAACTATTGTACTCCCACGGGGATAACCTGGAAAGCACGCACAGAGCACCCATCCGCTTAATTCTATTTGTATCAGGCATTTAAAGTTGGAGACAATAATACTATAAACAACAACCTCGCAAGTCACTTGACTTCAAACACACTGGCGGGTGGGAGGGGGTGTGGATCCCATGGGGCTGAATTTTGGCGTCAGCAAGCAGGGGGCGGGTCCCACTCTCCGACACGCAAAATGACCCAGGGCTCCGGCAATCCCGCCCCATTTAAATTTTTAGGAAGGCGGGGGCACAGCCAAATCAGCTGTGCGCCTGCCGACCTGTCAATGGGCAATTGAGGCCATTGACAGGATAATTAAAACAATTATAGGACCTGCCCGTCCAACCTTGGTGGGCAGGCCAGGAGCCCCGGCGGGCTTCTGACAAAACATGAAACCTCATCCACCGACGGGATGAGGTTTCATGTCTGTTTTAAAAAACTTTAATAAAGTTTTAGTGAAATTTATTAACATGTCCCATCTCATGTGACATTGTCACATGAGGGGAACATGTTAAGTATTTTTTTATTTTTCCATTTTTAATGTTTGAACAACTTTCAGCGATCTCCCTGAGGCAGCACTTAGCCTCAGGGAGATGTGTGCTCTTTTGTGCGCATGCGCGAAAGAGCACACTCTCGCATTTGGTGAATCCCCCACCCCACCCCCCCCCCCACGTCCGCACAGGAAGCGCATAGCCTTAATTGGCCGGCCCACTTAAAATGACGGTGGGGCCTGCTTCTCCGGCGGGGATTGGCTCCCCGCCCGCCAGAGATTGGGTCGGGTCGGGCCCGCCCGCCCGGTTGGCAGAAAATTCTGCCCATGGAGTCTCATTGCTTCACATTTTAATTGTTGTTAGAGTTTCAAAAGAATTTAATTTTTAAAATTCTTCCTTTCTGACTCTTTTACTCTTAAAACAATCTTTCTTTTCCTCTCTTTATTTTTCTTTCTGTACCTGATTTGGCATCGAATTCACCCACATTAATTTTCACTTCCTTCTCAGTCCTTTGTTGTTAATTTAACAATTTTTCAATCTGCTTGGATAAGGAGATATGCAGTTGTTTGCCCTGTTCACTCAGGTTCCAGATGCTCAGTTTCTCTCACTGCAATGCTATCAATTCTACTTTCTACGCAAAAAATCATCATGATTAAATGATGAGAAGTCTAAATAATGGTGGATGCGATTCATTGTGCTGCCACAGCAAATTATGGACTGATGATGAAGTTATACAAGATATGAGTTAGGCCACAGTTAAAGTAAAGAGTAGTTAAGGTTTCAGGGTGATGACTATGCTTTGGAACTGACGATAGGTGACCGACCCGAAACATTGGCCGGAATTTTCCAGCCCCGACACGCTGGGTTTCCCTGCAGCGGGGCCGGTAAGCCATTGAAATCTCCGTTCACATCGGCAGGACCGGAAGATCCCGCTGGCGTGAGGGGCTGGAAAATTCTGGCCAACTCTGTTTCCCTTTCTACAGATGCTGCCAGAACCACTGAGTATTTCCTCCATCATTTCATTCTTTTATTTGAATTCCAGCATCCACATATTTTGCTTTTGCTGTGCCCCGCAAAAACACAAAAAAATGCCTTTATCCTGTCCATGAAGTAATGTCTCGAGGATGATGATTTACAACTTAGGAATGGTGACATAAAACATGGTACTCATGTTTTAAATAACCCTTTATGCTGTTGTGCCACACAGTGGAATCATCCCAGATTTGCACTAAGTGTGGTAGTGGGTGGGTAAAACGATGTTTCACTCACCGGCCGTGATGGTGGGTTTTCATACCATGTCGCCAACCTGCCACATTATTTATGCATTCCCTGGAAACATGCCGTTTCCATGGCGGGTGGGCTCTCAATCATCCACCAGGCTATCACCATGCCGTTTCACCACACCATATTTGATGTCCAGCCGCATGCACACATCTCAGTGCCTCCAGCCCCCCAACCACTACAGGGAAGATGTCCACGAAAGGCAAAAATACTGCAGCCCCCAGGTTTAGCTGTGTGTCCCTGGAATGCCTTTTGGATGCCTTGGAGGCCCGTCACGATATCCTGTACCCCCTCTGGCCACAGGATGGGCAGCGTGACCAAACAGACTTAGGAGGTGGTGGCAGCGGTGGTCAGCAAAAGATAACAGCAACCCAGTACCGCAAGAAGATGAATGATCTACTCCGCTCCGCCACGGTAAGTCACTCCTTTCACACTCAAATCACACACTCACAAACCCATCACACATTTACCAGGATCTCACTCACTGCCAGTTCAAGGGACATCACCATTCACTCTCTCATACACACCTTCACTGTCCTCATCCCGTCCATGGGACCACTCACCATACCTATAGGCATACCTATCATCTGGCCTGGCAGGTGTCCTGCTTACACTCTCTCCATCTCTGTTCACGTAGGACAAGCTGGCACACAACAAAAGGGAGAGGTCACAGACCAGTGGAGAAAAGCCTGAAATCAAGGTCTTCACGGACTTTAACAGAGCCATCCAGCTGACTGGCCACGATCTGGACCAGTCCCTTGCTGATGGTGAGGTCGGTGCTGCTCTACCAAGTGAGGATCCAGCAGTGCAACATCCATCAGACAACCATGCCGTGGGTGATGTGTCCTGTTTCACAGGCCACTGCCATGCACTAATTATCTCCCCTTGATTCCACAGCCACATCTGGGAAATAGCCAACAGCCCATGATTCAGGGCCTCCAATCAAGCCCTGAAGAAAACTCTGAACCTGAAGGCATACTCCTTGAAGTTCTGTCAGATCGCTCACCCATACCCTCCACCAGGGCAGAGACACACACCTCAGTGGGACCTAGCTTTAGAATAGCTTTGGGATCACAAGCTGGTGAGCATATCACACTGTCTGATCCACAGCTGGTGGCGGTTGGGACTTCCCAGGTCTCTGGCACTCAGAAGATGGTTGGAGGCTAAAGATTTGCTGAGTCTAAGTCAAATGATGAGCCTCTGGACTCGGTCATGTCACAGTTGCTGGAACTGCAAAGATAAGCTCGAGAACATCAGGAAGGGATGTCCACTGCACTCCTCAGACTACAAGGCACGATGGAGGAGTTCGTCCACCATCAGGCTGAGGTGATAGCGCCGGCATGCCAATTCACCGTTGTCAACACTGGTAGGATGACGGCTGCCATGGAGACCTTGGTCCAGGATGTCGCTCCTGCACTGCTGCACAGGCTCAACTCCATTGCTGATGCCATAGTTGGCCTCCAACAGTGTACACAGGAGAGGGTTGCGAGGCAGCTCAAACTCACTCTAGCATTTGTGGACGGAGGCTTGTGATATCTCACAGAAGTCACCTGTAGAACCCTGAAAGGAGCCGCTGGCATAGAAATTGAGTGGCACTGTCACTTTCAAGGCCACTGGCAGTGGATGCTCTCCATGTCCCCATGGTGCCAACTCCTGCAGCAGGTGGCAGATGTGACCGACTAGTTCCCTAGATATGCACAGTCTTCAGCAACACTGGTTATCAGTCATCTGCAGGGATGATAGGCAGTGTGTATAGACCCTGGATGTTGCTAACCAGCGACTGCTCGCTGTGGCTCTTTGGCGGCATGTGCGGGAGCCCCAACCACCCCTTCCTCCTGAGGGTGCTGCTCCTCCCTCTGCACAGCAAGACATCCAGTCTCTCTCCTCCATCGTCTTTGCTCTCTGTACGCCACAAGGCATACAGCTAATTCACCAGGCTCCATGATCCTGATGTACTCCCCCTGCTGGATAAAAGAGAGAGACACGTGGGTTAGCATGGGTGTACTAAGAACCAGTCCTGGTTAAATACGAAGGCCCCTTAATGCATTGCAGGGAATGCTGACCACCACCCTGGATGGCAGGAGAATAGTGCGCTGCATAGCTGTCCGAAACCCCACTACCTCTGCCCCACTCTACCCTACCGATTCGCGGCAGCTTTGGCCATCGGACTGTAGACTGTACTTTCAGCTCAGGTCCAGGCATTCTCCTAACCCATGCTGCAAGGCTGCACTGTTAGCTTGAACAGGGACACTGGTCCAAACCAGGATGCTGACATTGCAAGGGACTGTGAGCGTCTCCAACAGTGACTGCTCCATGGCCAGCTTTAGCGAGGAGATTGTACAATGTGTTCAGTCGTCCAACTGTTCTGCAGTCCATTAAAATGCTCATTACTTTGCAGTCTGTGCCCAAGGGGTGAAAAGATCTGGAGCACCTGGTGGCATTTTCATCCCTCTGCGTTGCTTGAGTGGGCAGATAAGCTAGAAGCCCAACTCCAATCATATCAATGGCTGCGCCTGAACTGTCTTAGTTGCAGAGGAATGGTCAATTTATATCAGGTGCCCCTCATGCGTGGTTGCTTCCCTCGCCCACCCCACCCCATCCCCCCCCACCCTAAATGCTTGTGTGCCACATTCAACCACAGTGCAGCCCTAGCACCCCCACCCTCCCTGCCCCACCAAGTCACTTCAGCTGCACTCCCCACCCCTACCCGCCTCACCAAGCGACCCTGGTGTGCGCTGCGCAACCTTACTGTGTACTCATCTCCAAGTTCCTCTCAAAGTGCAGCCCGCCAAGGGCACACTTTTTATATGCTGTTGTAAAACACATTGGCGTGCTCGCCCACTGACGTGGGCGGACAATCCAGCAGGGAAGGACGATTCCGGTGGGCTGGTCTAATAATGATATAGAGATATATTACAACAAGGTTCCTGATGTCCAATGGCGGGCGACGCGGCCTGCCATCGGCGGGCTGAGCAGGCGATCGTCCTGAAACCGATCACACCATAGTGTCCGCTCACGCCACCGAACATGCCCAACGCTGGCGGGCACAGAAATTCCCATCCTCAGTATAAGCTTTGCTAATTAGAAATTTAACGGCACATTTAGGAAATAATACCAGAATTATAAAAGAAAACAAAAGAATAAATCAGAAAACTTTTTTTTAAAAGTCCATCTGGCAGTATATGAGGTGTGACACTAGGAGAGAGAAAAGAAGAACTTTAATACACTTTATTTGGAAATTTCTTTGTATCATTTTTACATCACAGCACACGTATTATAAAGAACTTTCATTTGCATAGTGTCTTTCACGGCCTCAGGACACCCCAAATTTCTTACAGCCAAACAAGTACTTTTGGAGTATAGTCACTGGGTGGAATTTTCCATGCTCACTGGTGTTGCAAGCGGACAATATGGCAGGTAGGCCAAAAATTGGTTCTGAGATGTTGTGAAGGCAGTTTGCAATCATCCGCTCTGCCTGTCAGTGGCGGGCTGCACTTCCCACCGTTGGACATCGGGAACCTCGTCTGCATATCATCATAAGCCCAGCCTGCCGGAGTCATCCACCCATGCTGGATCATCCAAGCACACCAGCGGTAAAACACACCAGCGCAGAACACAGCTTGACAAGTGCAATGCGCAGAAGTCAGGACTTACAGTCAGGGCCTTATTCACATCGTGGACATCCGAGGAGTAGAGGAAGTTGGAGCCCAACAGTAACGGGACCCTGGAGGAATGTCCATCGCATGCTGGGTGGATTCTCATGGACATGGCTCTGCCACAAAGGAGTTCATGGAAGGTGGAAAGTCAGCGTTGAGGATCTGCTCACAATGGATGATCACTGACGGGGGGTGGAGAGGAAAGACCAGCTGTGTTTTGGAGAGGTAGATGTACCGGGGGTGGGAGAGGACGTTCTGGGATCGACTGGGAGAGGAAGGTGTGTCAGGGGGGGGGCAGGGGAGTGGACGGTGGGGTCAGGCTGTTTGGTGGGGGAGAAAACAAAGTTGTCAGAGCAATGATGCTGGTGGGGGAGAATAAAGGTGTCCGGAGGGTGAGGTTGGGAGCAGGGCAAAGGTGTCAGGGGTTAAGGTTGGGAAGGAGAAGGGAGTACGGGGGAGGAAGGAGTAACAGGGGAGGAGACAGCAACTGGGGAGGTAGGAGTAAGGGGGGAGCAAGGTGTAAGGGAAGGTGTTCAAAGGGAGGAAGGAATCCGCGGGGGGGAGGAAGAAGTAAGATTGGAAGGAGGAGTCAGGAAGGGGGAAGGAGTAAAACTGGAGGAAGAACTAAGGGCGCAGGAAGGAGCCTGGCGTGGGGGAAGGATTGAGGGTGGCGAAGGAGTAAGGGTGGAGGAAGGAGTCAAGAAGGGGGGAGGGCTGGGGATGGGAGTGAGGAGTCCTGGGAGTGGGGGGGAAGGAGTTCCGGGGTGGGAGGGGGCGGTGGTATCTGGTGATGGAGGGGTGGAAGAAGTTCCAAGGAGGGGAAGGAGACTGGAGGGGGGCATATTCAGATGAACATGCAACGGAGGGCTCTGTTGAGTCCATGACTGGCTCCTGGGGAGTGAACTGAGGGTGGGCGTGGTAGGAGGAAATGGTGAGAATGATTGAGGGCAGAGTGAGGCGGTCGGATAGGAGGGTGAACGGTATCGGTAGAAGGGACAGCGAGGATGGTTGGTAGGGACTCGGAGGCAGGCTCCTCCTAGGGGTGGGAAAGGGGTAATTGAGGAGGTTAATGTGGATTGGGGTGGGATTTTCAGGAAGGAAGGGAACGTGCATGTTCACCTGGACATCCCCGAAAGACAAGTGGTTGGCAGGTGACGGTGGGGAGGTGGAAGGTGGTGCCAGGGGGAAAGGACATGGGCGACTGGGGAAGGGGGAAGGACGGGAGAAAAACTGTACATACGAACATATGAATTAGGAGAAGGGGTAGGCCACTCGGCCCCTCAAGTCTGCTCTGCCATTCAATAAGATCATGGCTAATCGGATTGTAATTTCAGCCCCTCATTCCTGCTTACCCCTAATAACCTTTCACCCCCTTGTTAATCAAGAGTCTATCTAGATCTGCCTTAAAAATATTCAAAGTCTCTGCTTCCACTGCCTTTTAAAGAAGACAGTTCCAAAGACTTAGTACCAGAAAAAAATTCTCCTCATCTCTGTTGACCCCTTATTTTTAAACAGTGACCCCTAGTTCTAGATTCTCTTACAATAGGAAACATCCTCTCCACATCCACCCTGTCATGACCCCTCAGGATCTTAAATGTTTCAATCAAGTTGCCTCTTACTCTTCTAAACTCCAGTGGATACAAGCCTAACTTGTCCAATCTTTCCTCATAAGATGTCCCAACCATTCCTGGTATTTGTCTATTAAACCTTCTCTGAACTTCTTCTAACACATTTACACCTTTCCTTAAATAAGGAGACCAATACTGTACTAATACTCCAGATGTGGTCTCACCAGTGCCCTGTACAACTGAAGCATAACCTCCCTACTTTTGAAATCAATTCCCATCACAATAAACAATAACATTCTATTAGCTTTCCTAATTACCTGCTGTACCTGCGTGCTAGCCTTTTGTGATTCATGCACTAGGACACCCAGATCCCTCTGAATCTCAGAGCTCTGCAATCTCTCACCATTTAGATAATAAGCTTTTTTATTCTTCCTGCCAAAATGAACAATTTCACATTTACCCACATTATATCCCATTTGTCAGATCTTTGCCCACTCACTTAACCTTCCTATGTCACTTTGTAACCTCCTTACGTCCTCTTCACAATTTACTTTTCTACCTATCTTTGTGTTATCAGCAAATTTAGCAACCATTCCTTCGGTCCCTTCAGCCAAGTCATTTATATAAACTATAAAAAGTTTAAGCCCCAGCACTGATCCCTGAAGCACACGACCTGTCACATCCTGCCAACCAGAAAAAGACCCATTTAAGCCAACTCTCTGCTTCCTGTTAGCTAGCCAATCTTCTATCCATGCCAATATGTTACCCCCTACACCATGAACTTTTATTTTCCACAATAACCTTTGATGCGCCACTTTATGAAATGTCTTTTGCAAACCTAAGTACAGTACATACACCGGTTCCCCTTTATCAACAGCACATGTGACTGCTTCAAAGAACTCCAATAAGTTGGTTAAACATGATTTCCCTTTCACAAAACCATGTTGACTCTGCCTGACTCTCTTGAAGTTTTCTAAGTTCCCTGCTAAAGCATCTGTAATAATAGTTCCTATGTTAGATATTAGGCTAACTGGTTCCTACTTTCTGTCTCCCTCCCTTTTGAATAAAGGAGTTATATTTGCTATTTTCCAATCTAATGGAACCTTCCCCGAATCTAGGGAACTTTGGAAAATTAAAACCAAAGCATCAACTATCTCACTAGCCACTTCTTTCAAGACCTTAAGGTGAAGTTCATCCGGACCTGGGGATTTGTCAGCCCGCAGCCCAACAATTTGCACAATTCCACTTCCCTGGTGATTATAATTTTCCAAAGTTCCTCCCTCCCTTCAATTTCCTGATTTACAGCTATCTCAAGGATGTCCTCTATAGTGCAGACTGAAGCAAAATACTTGTTTAATTCATCTGCCATCTCCTTAATTTCCTTTATCAATTCCCCAAAAGCACTTTCTACAGGACCAATGCTCACCTGGTTAACTCTTTTCTTATTTAAATATCTGTAGAAACTCTTACTAATCGTCTTCATATTACTAGCTAGCTTTTCTCTCATACTCTAACTTTTCCTTCCTAATTAATCTTTTTGTCCTTCTTTGCTGTTCCTTATATTGTTTCCAATCTTCTGACCTGCCACCTGTCTTTGCGTAATCATGTGCTTTTTCTTTAAGTCTGATACTGTCGTTAACATTTTTAGTTAGCCACAGATGATTGGCCCTCCCCTTGGAATTTTTCTTTCTCATTGGAATGAATATATTCTGTGTATTCTGAAATATCCATTTAAGTATCTGCCACTGAACCTCTATTGACCTATCCCTTGACCTCATTTGCCAGTTCACTTTAGCTAGCTCTGCTTTCATGCCCTCATAATTGACCTTATTTAAGTTTAAAATACTAGTCTTGAATGCACTCATTTCTCCCTCAAAATGAATGTAAAATGCAATCATATTATGATCGCTGCTACCTAGGGGTGCCTTCACTATGAGGTTATTAATTAATCCTATCTCATTGCTCAATACCAGGTCTAGTATAGCCTGCTCTCTGGTTAGCACCAGAATGTGTTGTTCTAAGAAACTATCCCAAAAACATTCTATGAGCTCCTTATCTATGCTGCCTTTGCCCATCTGATTTTTCCAGTCTATATGTAGATTAAAATCCCCCATGATTATTGCTGTACCTTTCTGGCAAGCTCCCATTATCTCTTCTTTTATAATCTGTCCTACCACGTAGTTACAATTAGGGGACCTGTACACCACTCCCACAAGTGACTTCTCTTTATCATTTCTCACCTCAACCCAAACCGCTTCTATATTCTGTATCCTGAACTTAGGTCATCCCTCTCTAATGTGTTAATACCATCATTAATTAACAGAGTCACCCCTCCACCTTTTCCTAACGTCCTGCCCTCCCTAAATGTCACATACCTTTCAATATTCAGGTCCCAATTGATATCATCCTGTAGCCATGTCTCTGTAATGGCTATTAGATCATACTTATTTATTTCTATTTGTGCTATCAGTTCATCTGTTTTGTTTCTAATGCTACGTGCATTTAGATACAGCAGTTTTCGTTTTGTCCTTGTTCCTACAGGGTGAAAAAGATAGAAAAAGGAAACAAACACCTCCTTCCCCCCATCACCCCCTCACCAAACTCCAAGGGGAGAATATACTCCCCGTTGGGCGGGCCGGTCGGGAGTGGGCGCGCAGCCAATCGCCGCCCGCAATCGGTTGCGTGTCACCATTTTATGTGGGCGGGCCAATTAAGGCCCGTGATGCTCAGCGCTCCTGTGCAGGTAGGGGGAGGAGGGAGAGTCGGGGCCTGCGCTCTTTGGCGCATGCACGCGAAAGAGCGTAGAGACCTCCTGGAGGCAAAGAGCTGCCTCAGGGAAATTAATTTCATTATGAAAAATGGAAAAAAAGAATTTAAAAAATTACTCAGACGTGCCCCCTCATGTGACAGTGTTACATGAGCTGGGACATGTTTATGTATTTCAATAAAAAATTTTATTTCATTTATAAAGCCTTAAATAAAATCTCATCCCGCCCGGGCTCTTCCCTTGCCCACAACCTTAAGGATGGACAGGCAGCCCAGACAATCAGGTCAATTAGTTGATTAATGGCCTTAATAGGCCTTTTGACCGTTCGGCTGGCATGCAGCCGACTCCGCAGCGTGCCCACCGAACTGAAGATCAGAATGACGTGAGGTGATGTCGGGACACATGCCCGATGTCACTGTACGTCATTTTACACATCGGCGAGCAATGACCAGAAGATTCAGGCCCAAGTCTTCACTCAATTACCTCAGCTTCACTCCATTTGCCAAGGCTTCAGCAAAGAGCCCTAAATTTATAGTAAACTGAACTGGGGCTACAGTAACCAGATACAACCGGTTAGCTAATTAATCACTCAGCTCCTTCAGCTGAGAGTGAGTTTACCCTGTCTAAACTGCAAGAAAGAAAAAACTTATTCTGCTTACACAGTACTTTCCAGTTACTGCTAATTACAGATGAGATTGGATTTTAACAGCAAAATTTAAGAACAAAATTAACACTTAAAACTACTCTTCTCACCAAACTCCAAGTCTTCACTCAGTTACCTCAGCTGCACTCTGTAGCAGGTCTGCTAAATCGAAACTGAAATGAGAGTCGTGGTGGTGCTACATGGGAGTGTGATCAGTGGGTAGACAGAGATGCTGGTCAGCTCAGATGGACAACTAAAGGTGAACCCCAGCAGGCAACATTGAAAATGTTCAGGGCATTGAGATGAGTGTGATTCAGGAAGGATCCATGGGCATGGGAGAGTGCTTGCACGAGGCTCCGATAGACCCTGCCACACACACACACTTCTCCCTCCAGAATCTCTAATGGTCCAGCTGCATGCAGCTGAACTGCTGGTGGGGAGGGTGGGGGAGGATGCAGTGGGAGGACTTGCAGAGCCTGTCAATGAAGCTGAACAATGCCATTACACATTATTCAGTGAAAGCGAATATATTTTCAGATTGTAAAGCAACAAAACGTGTTCACCCGTACAACCAACTGTGATCATAATTCATTAACTTTTGAATGCCTTAGACTTCTAAGCCCTGATATCCACAGTAGGGATGGAGACAGCTTGTGCAACGGCTGGCCCTGTTGCCTCTGATGTCTTCGGCGTGGGTCCTCTGGAGAGCCAAGGCATTGGGGGCCCCTGTCCTCCTGTGGGCCAGCTGCTCCCTCTGCAGGTGACAGAGGATGAGGTTGAGGCAGTCACAGGCAAAGGGGACTAGGAGGGAGCGGACAGCCTCTGAGGTTCTTGAGTGGGTAACCCAGGGGTGTCCAGCTGCTGTTCCTCCTCCCTATGGCTGCCCAAGGGCCCTGGCCTGACTCCTCGAGGAGAAGGAGCACCTGGAGGGATGTCAAGGTGCCCCATTTCCCTCTCGCATCGTCACTGCAGGAACCCACCCATGGCTACTGTGATGGAGTGCAGGTCTGCACACATCTCTGTTCTGCTGGACCAGGGTCACCATGGCATCCATGATCCTCCCCATGGAGACCTCAATGCACGCACATGGGGGCACCACTTCACCAGATAGCAGGTGGACGCACTGCTCCAATTCATGTGCCACTCTGTTGAAGGTTTCCAATAGCTCTGCATGATGTACCCCTACCTTCTGCAAACTCTCCATGATGCGTTGGAAGGCCGAATCCAGAGGCTCGCCATTTGACTTGGACCTCACAGATGCTTCTTCCCCAGCATTCCTTCACGTGCCAGGGAGCTCGGCTGAACCTGCCCCCTCCTGCTGCGGACACGAGTCTGTGCGGTGACCACCAGATTGTGAACCCGAGCTTCCCTAGGTCTAGGTCCCACTGAGGTGTGTGTCTCTGCACCGGTGGAGGGTGTGGGTAAGCGCTGTGACACATCTTCCAGGCTGCTTATTTCCAACTCTGCAATGGAGGAGGAGTCCCCTTGGCTGGAGATTAGGACATGGATGGAGCTGAGGTCCCATTGGCTTGAGGTGAGGACCTGGATGGAGCTGAGGACTGCCTGGCTGAGGGTGTCGGTCACTTGGCAGCGCTCCCTGTGAATCAAAGTAGAGATAATTAGTGCAAGGGAGCAGAGTCAAAAGCAGGAGAGAGAGCACTCACATCTGCATTGAGAGAGGGATGGTGTGGCGCAGGATCCTCACCTGGGTGTTTGCCACCGATCTCGCCATCACTGCAGGCACGGTCCACATCCTCAGCAGTCAGTGTGATGGCACACTCCTCAAAGTGAGTGAGGGGCCTAATGTGGGCCACTCCACCCTCGGTCTGGGACCTCTCCCTGCTGCTGTGAGCCAGCTTCACCTGCATGAAAACAGATGGAGAGAGTGTGAGCAGGACACATGGCACTGCACGGAATGTTTATGTGGTGAGCGGAAACATGGACGGGATGAAGGCACGAGCTCGAGAGGTTTTGAACCTGATAGAGATGTGAGGGTGTGTGTGAGAGTTATTGGTGTTGTCCCTTGAAATGCGAGATCCCTGTGGATGTGTGATGGGTTTGTGATATGTGTGAGTTGAGAACAATAAGAAGAGTGACTTACCCTGGCAGGATGGAGGAAATCATTCATTCTCTTGAGGCACTGGGTGGCTGTCCTCTTTTGCAGGGCACTGGAATTAACCACATCTGCCACTGCCTCCCAAGCGGGATTGGTGAAGTTGCTGCCCCTCCTCCAGCCAAAGCTGGGGTAGAGGACATCATGGTGGGCCTCCACTGCATCCAAAAGGCCCTCGAGGAGCGTGTCATTAAACTTGGGGGCTGCAGTCTTCTTGCCTTTTGGGGCTATATCTTCTTTATAGCACTCCTGGGCTGGAAGCACTGGGAGGCATTCGTGCAGCTGCACTTTAAATATGGTGCTCAGCGTGTTGAAGCGGCGAGGAGGTAGCATGGTGGGCGACTTAAAGCCTGCTTGACATCAAAATGGCATATTTCCTGGGAATGTATTATTAACGAATGGGATTGGGACGATATGGCGTGAAAAGCTGCCATTGTAGCCGAGGGGTAAAAGATCCTTTTCCCCCACCTGCTACTGCACTTAGTGCAAATCTCGGACCATTCCGTCCACTGTTGTGGTGCACGAAACACAGCAGTCATGTGCGTCGCAAGATACTACAAATAGCTATGTAATAATGACCAGACAATCTGGTTTAGTGATGTTTTTTGCAGGCTAAATATTGGCCAGGACACTGCAGAGAACTCTTCTTTGATATGGCGGCAAGGGATCTTTTACATCCACCTGATAAGCCAGTCATGGCTTCAATTTAACATCTCTTCTAAGAGATGACAACTCTGACAGTATGTCACTCCCTCTCTACACCAGAGTGTCAGCCTAGATTTTGGTCTCAAGTCTCCAGAATGGGGCTTGAACCCACAACCTCTGACTCAGAGCACAAGAGTCTTACCCACTGAGCTACTGCTGACATTTTCATTATTTTGGTTGTACTATTTTGTGGTTTCTAGCAATTAGTGTTTAATATAAATGGGAAACAAATCCGCCACTGAAATATATGCCACCAACTTCTGTAAGATAGGTTGGTGAGTTCAAATCTCTTATGTCAGTTTGTACTGAGAACAGAGAAGCTAACGGTGTCAGAGGACCATTCACGCTGACAGTTAATGTGCATCCAGATGACATAACATAGTGCAAAATCTCAGCCACTGACATGAATAGTTGATGGAACAGAGCACTGATGTTTGAAATTGCCATATTCTAGAATGTGAGGAATAAAGGAGGCAAACAAGTGACAGTTTAAGCAGTTGAAGGAATGCGTCTGTAAAGGCAGGATGAAGGTGGGCAAATTAACGAGTGTAAATGGAAATCGGCACAACAGTGAGAGAGAAAGCCAAATGTCTAAGAAGTATTCTGTAATAAAGAGGGACAGTAAATAGTTTGAAGTTTACATAAAGGAGAGTCAGGGTCCTCTATGTTTATGTTTAATGAGAAACAGATGGGAGGGCCAGTTGAAGCAATAATCAATGCCTTTGCTCCTATCTGGCTGCTCAGAACTTAAAATAGTTCCAAAGAAATTAGTGAAGAGAAACAACCAAAAAAAAAGAAACTGCTTATTCGGGACTTGACTGTAGATTGTGAAAGCATTGTTAAAGGCAAATTATGATAAATTTGAACAGACACTCGCTAGAAATACTGCAAAAGAAAATTTGCGAGCTCCTATTCAGAATGGCGGTGGGGGTGGGGGTGGGGGTGGGGAGGGGGTGGTGCAATGGGGGACAGGCAGGGGGTGGTCAGTCAAAAAAAAGCAAGATTTGGAAAACTCTGCATAGTTACTACATTTGTGTACAACATGATAACCTAATTATAATTTAAAATACAATCAGTTCACATTACAAATTTCCATCAAAGAATGTAAACACAAGAAATTACTTTCTACAGTAGTTCATTAAATCAGCCTACAATTCTTTTACAGAGTTGGAATTTCTAAAATAAAATTTGCTATTTCTTAACAGTGGAAAATTCCGCCTAAGTTACTTAATTTGGGTAGCTTACTGAGTTAAGGCAATATTAATACAATTAATCAAATCAATTTTAGTTGTTAATGGAATTAGGTGTGAATTGAATATTCAAATTTGTCCATTCTACCCAAAGTAATACAATTAGTGTTATTATGATTAAGGCTTTCTACAGGCATTTGTAATGGAAACCTATTTATATATAATGGTATTAAGGATTTCGAAGCCAGTATATGTAATAGCTATTTATATAAAATGGAAGGTAAATCTAATCCAACCAACTACAAGCCTAAAATCAATAGCAAGTAAAATAATGGGAACTATTCTAAGGGGAGAATTTTCTCCCCGGTGGGGGTGGGGGGGGTTGGGCGGGAGTGGGCGCGGGTGGGCGCGCAGCCAATCGCTGCCCACGATCAGCTGGGCGCCACCATTTTGCGTGGGCAGGCCAATTAAGGCACAGAGCTGCCTCAGGGAGATGAGTTTGGTTTTTTTTAATTTTAAGGAAGAAAAAAACATTTTTAAGACATGTCTCCTCACGTGACAGTGTCACATGAGCTGGGACATGTCAATGAATTTTAATTAAAAAAGTTATTTAATTTATAAACCCTTCATGAAATCTCATCCCGCCCGTGGATGAGGTTGGATGATAAATGCGAAGGCCAACCTTAAGGTTGGGCGGGCAGCTCAATTAATGATCTTAATTGGAATCTAAATGGTCTTAGTAGGCGTTTGACAGTTCGACGGGCGTGCAGCCGACTCCGCTGCATGCCCACCAAACTGAGGATCTGAATGATGTGCAGTGATGTTGGGGGACACGCCCAACGTCACCATGCATCATTTTATGCGTTGGTAAGTGGGGCCGGCCCCCGCTTGCTGACCCGAAGATTCTGGCCGAAGGTTTGGAGGATTACCTTCACGGCAAGAGCTTAAAATGCTTGACAGGATTCAGAATATGAGAATTTTGCTTCTCCTTAGATGCTATTCCAAGTAGATAGCTTAACTCCCAATGAAATGGTTTCTCTGAACTTCCAGAAAACATTTGACACATGAAGGGGTTTCAAAAATATTTGAAAATCACAATGCTGGAAATAAATTGGTCAAGAAATAGAAAACAAAGTGTACTCATGAAAGGTGTAGTCTAAAGTGTCAGAATGGAGGGAGATATTGCCCCAATACCTGGACATGTTTCTTGCTACTATACCTGTGGAATGCTGCATACATTTCTCAATAATAACCTTAACAAGCAAAGGGTTCCTTTTTCACAGTTCCTGTCAATGTTCATTTATTCATTTTTAATTCATTTTTGAAAGTAAAAATCATTACCGCCACAATAAAAATGGACTAGAAAAGTGTTCTCTACCTACTTTACACTGTTTACTCGCATCTTATTTTGCTGAAATACAACACCATAATTCCCTAATTTCTTGTGTACATCATTGTATACCAAAAGATGCACACAACTCAACAAAGAAATGCAGAAAAAATATATTTGGCATTGGGCAAAAAATTAATCTAGGAATATGAACAACCACTCTCTGATAGACAGTGGTTTAGGCAACTCTATTATGGAGGCGGAACCTATAAAAGGGAAGGAAATACATACATTGTGAATACAAATTCCTGCAGAGTTAAAGAATAAGAAAACCCACTATAGGATAATTCAAAATAATACCAGATCAGAAGGAAATTAATATTTTGCTGTATTTCTTTCAAAACTTTTCTTTCCCTTCCTTGCAGGTCTCCCAATGCGTGCATCATTTCAATGGTGATAAAGGTGGGAAGCTGACCTGTTGCACGAATTGTACACTTTCCAGTCTTGTGATAGCCATTATCACAAAGTGCTCCAGCTAGACCAAGCTTCCAATTATCCTTCCCTAATTTCCTTAACATTGAAATGTTTTCATCCTTTTTGGGGGCTCTACTTGGAACATAGCTTTCATGAGCATAAACAAATTAACCACCATTTTAGAATGTATTGATAACAGCACACTAGCATATCTTTAATAGTCAAACTGACCTTAAAGTCAGCACTTGTCTTGGCTTCACAGCAGGAATGTCCATGTTTTATCTCTAGGATCAAAAAGGTGCATATATTTGAATAAAATAACATAAATTTAAATATATTTCCCACTAATTTGCATAGATCTTAAGTTGATGATACTACTAGTTCTTGGCGATATGATTTAGGATTTATCTACCAATGAAACAACAGTGCTAAACAGACCTTTTCAAACTTCAATATACATAAAAATCAAATGGTAAAAAAATGACAGGAAAATGTAAGTGCAAATAAGAATGAATTCCCTGCGCTTTGAAAGTTACACGTCTCCTTTGGAGAACCACACAATCCTAAATTATATTTTTACGTATGTTTCTATTTCCAGGGGCCGCCCATAATAATAGGAAGTGGAATAATTTGAAGACTCACTGAAGAATTAGTTGCCAAAAAAGCACGACCATACTACTGTAGAACTTACTTCGTGCACAAGAAAGACTGAGAACATCACACAACTTCAGTGGAGCTGGGTGATGAAGCGCTCACAAAAACACACAGATGAACCAGTGGCAACCTACTTAGGCTGGTCCATTTTCAGTGCAGTCTTTTGTTGTCTTCCATTTGGACTAGCAGCAGTGGTTTATTCTTGTAAGGTTAGTTGTCCAATCTCATGACTTTGATAAACTTCAGGCTATTGTCATGGGGACAAAGAAAGATTGAAACCTAAACATTTTAAACTTCATGAATTCACTGTTGTTTATACCTCAGCATTTTACTTAGAAGAGGTTTTCAATGAAAGTTGTACTTCATAACACATCAATTGACATTTAAAGAAAGTTTTGTGGAAAAATAAGTGATTTAAATTCCTGGATATTATCCTTTAGATTATTGGAGCTATACAAATATGTAAGAAGGCATACATATACGTTGTTTGATAGATAATTCAGCTGCCTGTAAAATTTTCCAAAATTCAAGTAACTAATCCACTTTAACAATGTGTAAATGTGTGCATTCTAAAAAGAAATAACAATCTAGGTTGGTGATCAGTAACTTTGGAAAGAAGCCTAAAAATGTAGAGAAGAAAATGTTGTAGTGTGGCCAATTTGTACTATTAGTAACAGAGTTAATCCGCAGACAGCTTCCTAAATGGAAACATTACGTTTATTTACAATGTACTCAGGAGACACCGAAAGGCAATGGTGTATGTTGGTACAATCCTTTGTGGGTATTAATTGTGACAAATTCCTGGGATGCATTATCCAACTCTAGTTGTTGATAAGCATGACTCATGTCAAGCTTTGTGTACGTTGTCCCTCCTGCCAACTTGGCGTACAGGTCTTTGATTTTTTGAATGGGGCGCCTATCCATCTTGGCTACTTTATTAACCATCAGTCTGTAGTCCCCGCAAATTCGGATGCTTTGGTCGGGTTTAAGGACGGGGGCTTTGCCCACTCTGAGAACTGAACAGGGTGTATAACGCCCAGTTTCTCCAGCCTGTTTAGCCCAGTGTTGACTTTCTCTCGCAGGGAATATGGCACCAGTCTCGCCTTCATGAAGCGAGGGGTTGCTTCCGGATCCACATAAATCTTGGCCTGCAGGCCCTGGATTTTCCCCAGTTTGTCCTTGAAGATGGTGGCGTACTTTTTAAGTAGCTCTTTAAGTGGAAACAATAAGTTTATTTACAATATACCCAGCAGCAACTACCATGTGCGCTTTCAACTCCAACTCTACCTCTACATTGACTGCTGAGGTAGTCCCCGCTACTCTCTTATTGGTTACTACAGATCATGTGATCTTTCCTAATACGTATTACTCTTAAAGGTACATTACACACTAAATAAAACCATAATTACTACAAGGATGTACTTCAGCAGTGCACTAGAAATGTTCTTGGCCTGAATGGTATCAATATTCAATTCTAGCTGGAGCTCCCCCTCCAAACCCATTCTTGTTGCAAGTTCTTGACCCGAGTCAAAAAGACTGATTTCTGACTGGAACTGCCTTCAAATGGGAATTAATGTAGGAGCAAAAGGCATTTGCAAAGAGCTTGATATCCATCATGAAAGCATAAAATGACTGTCAAACTCTATGCAGCTGAGCTCTTATTCCATCACTGCCATGACATAGAAAAGAGTTATTGACTTGTAGAAGACCATGGATGAAGCGGCACCTTGACAACACTTTATGAGCGAGCTCCAAAACAATGATGGAGCAAGCATAGGGCAGAGGTCTCTCATCAACAATGTAACAGTGCCACTGAACATCGAACACTCAGATAGAGGACATTGTTGCTAATGGATTTGAGGCACTGGTTGAACACTTAGAAAGAACAGTTTCAGCAGATTTCACTCTTACGTGAGACACCATTTGGACTGCTCTCTTACAGTCATAGGCATTCAACAGGAAGACCTTTACTCAGATTATGGCAAGAAAAGATCCAAGGAGGTTCTTACTATAGCCCAGCTCCTCAAAAGAGTGCCACAGAGCTCCCAGTTGACCACCTGCTACTAAAGTTAATTATTCTTACTCTGTGTACTACGCTGCAGAGTAAGATCGTGGAGTTGGACAAACTCTCGAGAGAAAACACTGGTAGAAAGATTAGGAACAGTGGCACAATGGAAGCAGCACATATTAAATAGAAATCTTTGGGTGGATTTTAACTCTCAGCAAGTTTCTGGTGGGGGAGTCAACTAATTTCCTGGCCGCCTGTGGAAGAATGGGGCTATGGTGATTTAAGCCTCCGAGGACAGGCAATAAGCAGTTGTTTGTTTGCAGATAAGTGAGTGGTCCTTGGTAACTGTAGTAATTATGGTTTTATTTAGTGTGTGGTGGGGTGTTCACCTTTTCTTTGATAGCATTTCATCAGCGCCTCCACTGTGTCCCCTCTGTTATCGCCCATGACAGATAATACCTGGTTCTTTAAGGCCTCATTTGTGCCTCTACCAAGTTTTTGTTCCTCCGGTAGGGTGGAGCGTATATGTAGGTGTAGGCACATTAGAATTAATTTTCTTTCTTCAGCATCGTCTAAACCGTGTACCCCTCTCTGTTGCCATCCCCGGGCGCACACGTCCCAATATCTTTCACAATATCCCTCAGTTCTTGTACCCCAAGTGGGGTGGAATATGTCATATTCAGGCCGGCTGGCCCCTGGCCATCTGCCCCTGCTTGTGCTCTAGTGGTTACAAGGGGGGCCATTGGGACAGACGGTTTTTCCGGCTCTGGAGCATATGCTGGCGGTGGATCCTCTGGTGGAGGTTCCCCATCACCGCTGCTGTATCTATCCGCCCCGTCTGCTAAATCTATATCCCCTTGACCGTTTTCTTCACCTCTTCCGGGTGCGAAAGCACACAGTATGCCCCTCTGTGCGGCTAGCTGATCTTGCAGCCTCACTATCAGTTTCTGACACTTTGTGTGATCACCGGAACTGCTCCTCTTTTCCCGAGCTGCTCTGTGAATCACATTCCTAGCAGTTTTTAAATCACTACATCGTTGTTTCCATCCCTCCGCCTCAGCTTTAGCTGCTTGGGCTTCTCCCTCTCTCTTATTTTTTTCATTAGCCAATTTTTCACACTGTAACTGATATTGGTTCACGTGCATCAAATCCGCACTTCTCTGTCCCTTTAAATCAGTTACCTTCTCACTAAGGCAGGCTATCTCCTCACGGAGTTTTTTATTCTCTCCCTCTAGTCTGTCTCTCTCCCTCCTAGCCTGCTGTCGGCATTCTATCCATTCCTCAAATAAACATCCAATCGCTACGGACTTCTGTATCTTTTTAAATTTCTTTTCTGACATCTTTGTTTGTGCAATTCTCCAAAGGGCCTCCCCAGCGGGTTTTCCCTTGTCACCAATGTGACCTGCATACTCCTGGTATTGCGGCCACTTCCCTATTACGTATTTTTGGAGGAGTCTCTTCCAGTCAAAACAATCCAAGCCCCCAGGGCTTGGAGATTCCCTTTGATTCGTCATCTTATGTTAACAGCTATGAATTAACCCAAACTCTTGTTCTCTGTGTACTTTGTCAACTCGGTTCGGCTTGAGTCTCCCAATGACTCAACGGAGAGATTTATCCTCGAGCCCACCCAGGGACGCCAAATATGTTGCCGGAGGTCACCGGTAACAGTTATTGGCTTAGTACAAAGAGGAGAAGAGTCAATTCTTTCTTAACTCTAAATTTGCTTTATTCACGTCGTTAGATCAACTACATATAGCTTATACGTCTGGTTAAATATAGACAAGCAGTTTACAGCAGGTTATACAGTTTTACACCCAAACAAGCCCTGAGACAAGGAAAACAATTTGATTTACAATTAGCACCGATCAGGTCTCGGGATCAGGCATCAAACCAAAGCAAAACAGTGATGCAAATCGACTTCACACAAAATGATGATACCAAACAACATGAGACGCCACAAAATGATTTAAAATCGAAACTGAAGACTTAAATCAGGAATACCAGCCCCAAAGAGCACAATTTTAAATTGGCTTAAAATGGGGCAACTGAAAGCAAGGACTTACTATACGATGGTTGGGCAGGTGGCAATTCACAGTTGTCTAAAAGCAGGAAATCAGGAAGGGAAGGTTGGTGTGAGGGAAGGTGAATGGATTGGAAAGCAAGTGGCCAAAATCATACCATCTGCTGCTTGCTCATCATGCCACATTATAAGATGAGGGTGAGCTAAGTGTTGAGAAGGTGACATGCTATCATCTTCAGCCTTCTCAGTGATGCCAGAAGTCCCCGCTATTGCAGCCATTATGGAAAAATGGAGACACTGCTCCTCCACTGGGCTCAGAAGATGTAGGTGTCCTTGTAACTAACCTGCTCTGCTCTGCTCCCAGTAGTTATGAGCAATCGTGTCCTGTAGGAGAGAGAGGACAATTCGTGATTGTGTGCACTTTGTTTGGTTGATGTGCCTGCTGCAGCGGAATAGCTAAAGGTATATGAAGCAGAGTTCAGAGAAGATGCACTCCACTCATTCCTGGGATGAGGGGTTTATCTTATGAGAAAAGGTTGAAGAGGTTGGACCTATACCCATTGGAATTGAGAAGATTGAGAGGTGATGTTATTGATTGGTTGGTGAGAAACTCACTAATCAGTTTTCTGTTTTGGATACTGTTAGTATACTTTAGGTTGTTGGTTCCTCAGAGGAGTGCAGTCAGAGCCAAATTTGTGGCACCACGAGAAGCTCAGCTATACAGGAGGGGATGAAGAAGAGTGGAAAAGCAGTAGTGATAGGGGATTCATTAGTTAGGGGAACAAACAGACATTTCTGCTGCTGTAAACATGACTCCAGAATGGTATGTTGCTCCCTGGTCCCAGGGTCAAGGATGTCAACGAGCAGTTGCTGGACATTTCTTCTGGGGGAGGGTGATCAGCCAGAGGTCGTGGTCTACGTTAGTACCAATGACTTAGGTAGGAAAGCGGATGTGGTCCTGTGATCAGAATTTAGGGAGCTAGGTTGAAAATTATCAAACAGGATCTCAAATGTAATAATCTCTGGATTACTCCCAGTGCCAGGTGCAAGTAAGTACAGAAATAGGAGGATAAGGCAGATGAATGCATGACTGGAAAGATGGTGCAGGAGGGAGGGCTTTAGATTCCTCAGACACTGGGACTGGCTCTGGGGGAGATGACACCTGTACAAGCCAGACAGGTTGCACCTGAACTGAGTTCCTTGCGGGGTGTTTTGCTAGTGCTGTTGGGAGGGCTTTAAACTAATTCAGCAGGGATGTGGGAACCAGGAGAGAGCTTTAGAGAGGAATACAAGGTGGTGCACAAAATGCTGGGAGAGACAGATAGCACTAGTATAGATAATAGTAAGTTAACAGGTGGAGTCAGAGTAAGGGAGAAAGTCATGAAGTCTAAATCAGGGTTACTGAGTATAGTAAATAAGATTGGGGAGTTACAGGCATAGATTGCCATGTGGAAATATGATGTTTGGTGATAACAGAGACCTGGCTCAAGGAAGGGCAGGACTGGGTGTTAAATATTCTTGGGTACAAGGTGTTCAGAAAAGATAGGAAAGGAAGAAAAGAAGGAGGGATGGCAGTATTGGTTAAGGAGAGCGTTGCAGTGCTGGAGAAAGAGGATGTCCCAGAGGGTTTAAGGACAGGATCAATTTGGCTAGAGCTAAGGAACAAAAAGGATGCAATTACATTGCTTGGTGTAGTCTATAGACTGCCAACTAGTGGGAAGGATGTAGAGGAATAAATCTGCAGGAACATTACAGAGAGATGCAAAAATTATAGAGTAGTTATAATGGGGACTTTAATTACCTGAATTTAGACAGGGACAGTGGCAGTGTAAAGGGCAGAGAGGGGCAAGAGTTCCTAGATTGTGCTTAGGAGAATTTTCTACATCAGTATGTGTCCAATCCAACAAGAAAGGATGCACTGTTGGACTTGGTTCTTGGAAATGAGGTGGGCCAAGTAGTGTCAGTGGGGAAATATTTAGGAGACAGTGATCATTGTATCTTAAGGTTTAGGATGATGGTAGAAAAGGACAAAGTGCAACCCAGAGTAAAAATAATTAACTAGGGGAGAGCCGACCTTAATGGGGCAAGAACAGAGCTGGACCGGATAGACTGTAACTAAAGGTTGGCAGGAAAAACTTTAGCTAAACAATGGATTTTTGACTTGATGGCAGCATCCTGTTAGTGGCAAATACTACTTGTGTTGCTGCTGCATAGAAGCAGCGTGAAACAGCTAGCTTCACCTGTTGCTCAAAATCAAGCCAAAAAGACGTTCTGCCTATCACACAAATGAGTAATGTGGTATTTGAATTTCAGTGCCAGTGTGATGCTAGGTATGTAGGTCATACATTTCAAAGACTGGCAGATTATATCAAACAGCATGTCCCAGCTGCTGTTCACAGCAGGCAGGGTACAGAGCATAGGCTCCAGGCTGACACACACTGATCTGATAATGGGTTGGAGGCATGCCATATGATTGTTTGAAATTTTTGATTAATGCTCTGTGTCAAATCTTTTCAGGAAAAGCAAACCCACAACGCCCGCAAGAGGACCCATACAGGCACGGGTCTACTGAATAACGAAGCTGTGAATCCTTTTAAAGAGCAAGTGTTGGCCCTGCTGGATCCTGACGCCTCCAGGAGTATAGGCAGAGGCAAGATTGGAGGAATGCCTGGATCTAGTGAAATGGCAAAAAGCTCAGACTGACTGAGAAGGGGAGATGGCTACTGGAGGTTTCATGGAGAGCAGGCATTATACAATGTGGCTGGTGAATATAGTTCACACATTGGAACCTTGACATGCTTCATCATCTGAAGCTTCACATCAGCATTCAAGGATTCATTGTGTCTGCGGAGTTTAATCATTCATGTCAGACAGTGAAGCAGTTGACGTGCGTCGTGTTATAGGGCTGATGTGGCAAGGTATTTGATTCCCGATTACCCCCTCATTGATGACTCCCTGTTACAAGAGAAGCCTCTTCAGCACAACCCCTACCAGAAGTCGTCCAGCCACCTTCCTCCTCTGAGGAGGAACCCTTGGAGAAGGCAGCACCACATCCTCTCACAGCACGCAGCACCATAGCGGATACTGGCACGTTGGCAGGGAAGGTTGCGTTGGAAAAGGGTCATGCACACACTAGTGAAGGCACTTCACATTTGCACGTGCAACTGCTGGAGAGTGTGGTGGAACAGGCCTCGGGCAGCTGGAGGAGTGTCTGGGGTGATCCGGAGACTGAATCTGAGCCCCTGGAGTCGCCCATAAGGCGGCAGATGCTGGATGTCCAGTGCGAGCTCTGTGAAGATTTGGCGAATATACCAGTGGGGTTGCGTGCTCTGGCACAAACTGTGGAGGTGTCCATTCAAGCCATGTGAGCTGCTATCACCCACTCTTCAGAGTGCCAAGCTTCCTGCATGGACAGACTGGTGACTGTCCTGGAGAGGAAAACCAAGCGGATTGCAGACACAATCATCGGGATGCACTCCAACCTGCACAGCATCATCCTGGCTGTGAACTCAGGTGCAGTGACCCAGGGCAACAGGAGAACTGGGAGCTTGGTCACACACCCAACTCTTGAAGCCTCACCGTTTGGCAGGGAGGATCAGCAGGTCCTAGTGGTGAAGAGTGAGCAGCAGCTGCCTCTCTGCGTCAGACCTGGGCACACTCACAGGTGTCATTAGCCATCTTTTCAGTGGATAGCCCTTGTCACCTCGTAGCCATCCCTCCAAGGAATCAGGGCCTGTGCAAAGGTCTGGAATCTGTGAGTCCCTAAGGTGTAGGCATCATGACTGCTGCCCGGGTACCTGGCACACACCTGCATAATCTGCTGATTATGGTTGCACATTGAATGGGTGGAAGCCCTTCCTGGTGATTAATGTGCATGGCTGTCCAGCAGGCGCCCTTATGGTAATGTGTGGGCAACCATTGGCTCCCTATACCCTGGGGAAACCTGCAAATGCTGCAAATCGTCAGGCTCTATCCATTTAACTTGAGACATCCCGTGTGAAGGAGATGTAATTTCCAGCCCTTTGGAACATTGCATCTGTGAAGACCTTTATGCAATGGTGTGCAGCAAGCTGTGTAAAGCCACTAAGGTCTCCACAGTTTGCCTGGAATGAGCAAACTCATTCATTCGTTGCAAAGAAGTTCAGTGTGAGAGTGACCTTCAATGTAACAGGCATTGGGTGGCCCCCAGTGCAGTTGGATGAGGTCTTCCCTACAGGCATCTCACATAGTGATGTTACAGTAGCTCTTGAAAGTCTGGGTTTTCTCCTGCACTGACTCCCAGTCAGTTGCAGGTAGCTAAATCTCTGCCTGTAGAGTCTAGGGGCAGCATAAGATCGTCTGCGCCTCCACTGAGAGTCTCTTGAGTTCCTTCTGACTGTTGGGGTCTGGTGCTACCCTTTCCCCTTCCTGCAATGCCATAGAATCCTGAGCCTCCCCGTGTTCCCTTCTCCTCCTAATCCTTCTCTCCTCCTTACTGGAGGTTGTGTCTCCAACTAAGACCACAATATCCATTTGTCTCAGAGACACCCCTGGGAAATGGCCAGGGAAAATATCACTCAGAAGAGCCCTCTGAATCAGAGGAGAGTCCTCCAACTCAAACAATCACCAAATGGTCAGTCTGCCCATTCACATGAGCCCTGCCTGCAGTCACTGAAATGTTAACTGCAAAGCTGAGACTCTAGTCTAAGCTGCACTTGTAAAAATCACCCAAATAAGCTTGGCATAATTCTCTCTAAAGGTGCATTATTGCTTTCAAAGTGTATTATTGCTGTCAGTTGGGTTGTTAATTACCTTAATTACTTCCTCAATTGACAGTTAAATAACGCAGTGGGTTTTCAACTATTTTGCTGAACCCACATGGTGTATTAGCGCAGATGATGTCAGAAATGCCACTCGATGTCATCATGCCCATTATTACGTTCAGCGCTACAGGGAACGCTTCCGATCTGGGAGAGTATTATTCAGGCCAATGTTTCCCACACTGTGGGTCACAGTCTCAACTGGGGCTGCAGAAACACTGACTGGTGTCGCGCAAAATAAAATCACTTTAATCTCATACTGGTTGCAAAATGTAAGACTTGGCAGCATGCATACTATATTAAGATTTGGCATCAAGGCCGAGCAATCATATTTCTGTGTGGTGTTCGTTGCCGATACACCACATCCATGTAGTCAGTGTGTTGACTTCTGAGGATTGCAGTTTTTCTCTGGTTGTGCCTGCAGTCACATGCATGTCTTCCAAAAGCCATATCTACACAATTAGTGTAAGTGAGAGTCATTTTGATAATTGCTTCTAACATCATTGACAAATTTTTATGTAGTGCTTCTACCTCCAGCAGTGAGCCATCTGATTCTGTTGCAAATGAGAAACAAAGAAGTAAGAAACGTGTCCGTAACGATAATGGTCTAGATCTTCCTGTCTCTGGATTGTCAGAGATCTGACCTACCCCCCAGGATACATCATGGGACCTTCGGAAGTCCCAATGCACTGACTCCATGGGAATTGCCCAGGAGGTTTGAACTTCCCCTGGGCAATAACCCTGCTCTGTGAGACCCACTGAAAAGGTCTCCAACTCTGAGTTAGAGTCAGAGGGTGGAATTTTCAGTGCCCACTGGCATCGGGCATGTTCAGTGGTGTGAGCAGACAATAAGGTGAGATGGCCAAAAATCGGTTTCAGTTTGCAATCGTCCGCTCAGCCTGCCAATGGCAGGCCGCGTTTCCTGCCGTCGGCGTCAGGGACCTCATTGCAATACATCTACATATCATTATAAGGCCAGCCTGCCGGAATCATCACCCCACGCTAGCTGGTCTGAACACGCTGGCGTGATTGCACACTGATGTGTTTCACAACAACATATATAAGGCGCGCACTTGGCGGGCTGCACTTTGAGAGGAACTCGGAGGTCAGTGCACAGTAACATTGCACAGCCCTCGCAAGGGTCGCCTGTTGGACTTCAAGGTGCAGGCCAGTTGTGGGGGAGCAAGGGCTGCCCTGCGGTTGAGGCAAGTTGCGGGGGGTGGTGGAGGACTGCCCTGTGGTTGAGGCAAGTTAGGGGGAGGGGGTAAGGGTTGCCCTGTGGTTGAGGCAAGTTGTAGGGGGTTCCAAGGCTGACCTGCAGTTGAAGATAGCGCACAAGCACGTGCTGGGGTGCAGGGGAGGGAAGCGGCTACGTATCAGGGAAACTTTGTATACAGTGACAATTCCTCCACAGCTGAGACAGTTCAGATGCAGCCACATTGACATGCTTGGAGTCCGGCCTCTAGCTTATCTGCCCACTCAAGCAACGCAGAGGTATGAAAGTGCCACCAAGTACTCCAGGACTTTTCACCCCTTGGGCACAGACTGCAACCTAATGAGTGTTTTAGTGGACTACAGAACAATTGGACGACTGCGCACATTGTACGTGCATGTCCTTGCTAAAGCTGGCCATGCGGCAGTCACTGGTGGAGGTGCTCACTCACAGCCCATTGCAAAGTCATCATCCCAGTTTGGACCAGTCTCCCCCATGGTTCAAGCTAACAGTGCAGCCTTGCAGTGTGGGTTAGGAGAATGTCTGCATCTGAGCTGAGAGCACAGCCTGCAGTCCAGTGGATGAAGCTGCTGCCAGTCAGTCAGGTGGAGTGGGGCAGAGGAGGGTGGGGTTTTGGGCAGCCATGCAGCTATCCAAATGGTGGCCAGCACTCTCTGGGACCCGTTAAGGGACCTTCAGACTTAACCAAGGGAGGTTGTTAGAACACCCAAGCTAACCCATGCATCTCACTCTTTCATCTTGCAGGAGGAATACATCAGGGGTACGGAGCCTGGTGACCTAGCCACGAGCATACAGAGAGCAGGGACAATGGAAAAGAGAGCTAAGGAGGTGCCTGGCTGTGCAGAAGGAGGAGCAGCACCCTTTAGGAAGGAGAGATAGTTGGGGCTCCCACAAACGCTGCTGAAAAGCCACAGCGAGCCATCACTAGTCAGCGCCTAGCTAGACCCAGGGTCCATAGATGCCGATTTTCATTCCTGCAGATCACCGAGAACCAGTATCACTGAGGACTGCACATGTCTAGGGAACTGGTCGGCCATATCTGCCAGTTGCTACAGGATTTGGCACAACGGGGACATGGAGGGTACCCACTGCCAATGGCTGTGAAAGTGACGGCGATGCTCAATTCTATGTCAGTGGCTCCTTTCAGGGCTCCACAGGTGACCTCTGTGGGATATCACAAGCCTCCACCAACAAATGCATCCATGAGATCACAGGTGCCATCTCCACGAAGGCACACAACTTTATGCATTTCGCCTGAGACCAAAAAAGCCAGGGTGAAAGAGCGATTAGATTTGCCTAGATCTCAGGTGGGAAACCTGTGGGAAATAAGTGCAGGGTTTCATAAACTGCACTCATGTGGTGCCCAGACCTCCATCACAACAAGTAGTCAACTATGTCAACTGCAAAGACTTTCATTCACTGAATGTGCAGCTGGTGTGCGACCACCAGAAGTGCATCCTGCAGATCAGCACCCATTTCCAGGGGCTGTACATGACTCCTACATTCTCAGTCAGTCACAGATCCCTGACATCTTCCAGGGTCCGCAGAGGCTGCAGGGATGGCTCCTCAGGGACAAGGGCTACCCGCAGAGGACGTGGCTGATGACACCCGTGCAGTGGCCTCAGACTGCAGCACAGTGACGGTATAATGAGGCTCATGCTGCAACTCGCAACTTGATGGAGCAGACCATTAGGATGCTGAGAAAGTTCTAGTGCCTGGACTGGTCTGGTGGAGCCCTGCAATATAGTCCACAGAGGGTGTCACACATCGTCATCGTCTGCTGCATCCTTCACAACCTGGCATTGCAACGAAGAGAGGAGCTGGCTGAGGAGGAGATGGAGGAGCTGGAGGTCTCCTCTGATGAGGAAGATGTCAACGGGGATGAGGATGAGGAGGTCCTCAAAGGTGATGATGATGGCAATGAAGCCAAACAAGGCATGCTCACTTGGGAGGCCTTCATAGCTGCTAGATTTGTGGACGTTGATGATAGCATGCAGTGAGGAAACCCCATAGATCTTCACATTGCATCTGTGAATGTTTGACTCCAGTCTGGCTTGTGGTAGCGCCAATACCCTCTGTGATAAGCTCCTGTCATGGAAGCCCTAATAATCGCTCAATTCCAGGAGGATGATGGTGACATGCAGTGAGGACACTCCACTGATCTTCACATAGCCTCTGAGAATGTCTGACTCTTGTATGGCCAAGGACAGCTCACTTGTGCTCTGTGATCAGGGTCATATCATGGAGACGCAGCTGTGAAACTTTAAATGCACCTGATCCTTTGTCAGCCTTCAACACCTGACCCCTTCAGGAGCCCAGCGTCACTCGTCACAGATGCTGATAATCTGGGGGCCAGCCCCACCTTAAAGGTGCTGAGAGCACACAGAGAGAATGATGGAACTCTGTGACGCCTGCCCACGACATTCTGGCAGCAATGACAAGCACCATCGAGGTGTAGGCATCACTAATGTGTCCAAGGAGTGTGAAGCCGGACCATCACTGTGGTCTAAAGGCTGCACAAAGCACAGGGAAGAGGCCCTGGACTGAGACACCTGCATTTATTTTGTGCAGGAACCAAGGTTTCACATCAGAGTAACACAAACACTGCTCATCAGAACAAGGAGCCATAGGCAGGGCAAACATTCTTGGGAGTTCATTGACAATAGTGAACAGTATGTACAAGTGATTAACACCCATGCCCATGCTGTGTAACTACATCTTCTTAACTTTCCTAACCCTGCCACTACATATTGGTGCTCCCCAGACATCCACAGCGAAGGTGGAGGCAGCCTGCTGACTGCTATGCCCTGTCTGTGATGAGCTTGGTGGGTGTCCACTGGAAGGCCAAGACCTGGAGGGCCCCAGCCTGCTTTTGGGGTCTTGCTGTGTAGCAGTAGCACCCTCCTCAGCCTGTGGAACTGGAGCTGCTGGGGTCACAGGAAGAGGGGATTTGGATGGGCCAGGCACTCTTGGAGTCACCTAGATGGAAGGGCCCAGGAGGGACACCTGCTGATCCTCCTCCCTATGGGTGCCTGAGGGCCCCTGAATGACTTCTTGAGGAGAAGGGGTAGCTGGATTGAGATCAAGCTGACCTGCACCCCTCTCACATACACACTGTTGGAGGCCAACTACGGCGTCAGCGATGGAGTTCAGTCCTGGACTAAGGTCTCCATGGCGGCCGCCATCCTGCCAGTGTTGACCTCGGTATGTTGCAATGCCAACGCTATCACCTCAGCCTGAAGGTGGACATACTCCTCCATCGTGCCTTGCAATCTGAGGAGTGCAGCGGACATCCCTTCCTGATGTTCCTGAGCTTGCCTTTGCAGCTCCAGCAACTGAAGTGTGTCCAGAGGCTCCTCATCTGACTCGGACTCATCAGATTTCTGGCCTCCAGCAGTCCTCTGAGTGCCGGATACCTGGGAAGTCCCTGCCACCGCCTGCTATGGATCAGAAAGTGTGATGTGCTCACCAGATTGTGATCCCGAGGGTACTCTATAGATAGGTCCCACAGAGGTGTGCGTCTCTGTGCTGGTGGAGGGTGTGGGTGAGCATTGTGATGGGTCTTCAAGGAGGATGCCTTCAGATTCCTCTTCAGAGGTTTCTTCGGGCTTGATTGGATGCCCTAGGTCATGGACTCCATTGGCTGTTTCCCAGGTATGCATGCAAAAGCAAGGAGAGATGAATAGTGCATGGCAGTGGCCTGTGAAACAGGACACATCACTCACAGCATGGTTATCTGATGGATGTTGCGCTGCTGGATCCTCACTTGGTAGAGCAGCGCCGACCTCACTGTCAGCATAGGAACAGTCAGGACCCTCGCCGACCAGCTGGATGGTTTTATTTTCAAAGTCCATGAGGACCTTGATTTCAGACATTCCTACACCAGTCTGTGACCTCTCCCTCTTGTTGTGTGCCAACTTGTCCTGCATGAATAGAGATGGAGGGAGTGTAAGCAGAACACCTGCCAGGGTAGATGATAAGTATGTCTGGCATGTGTGGGTGGTGAGTGGTTCCACGGGCAGAATGAGGACAATGAAAGTGTGTGTGAGAGAGTGAAACCATGATGTCCCTTGAGCTGGGAGTGAATGAGATCGCGGTGAATGTGTGATGAGTTTGTGAGTGTGAGTTGAGAATGATGGAAATAGCGACATTCCCTGGTGGAATGGAGATCATTCATCCTTTTTCAGCACTGGGTGGATGTCCTGCTTTGTAGGGTGTTGGCGCTGACCACCGCTGCCACCACCTCCCATGCTGCATGGATGATGTTGCTGCCCATCCTGCAGCCAGAGCAGGGGTAGAGGACATGCCGATGGGCCTCCACAGTGTCCAAAAGGCGCTCGAGGGATGTATCCTTAAACCTTGGGGCTGCAGTCTTCTTGCCTTTCGGGGCCATGTCTTCTGTGCAGCAGTCCTGGGATGGAAGCATTGGAGGTGTGTGCGCATCTGTAATTTAAATATGGCGCCTGGCATGATGAAGCGGCGAGGTGATGGCATGGCAGGTGAATGAGAGCCTGCCCGCCATCAAAATGGCGTGTTTCCTGGGAATACATAATTAATGCAGTGGGATTAGGGCATGAGAAGCCGCCATTGTTGCCGGCAAGCAAAACGTCATTTCTCCCGCCCGCTACCACACTTCGTGCAAATCTGGGACGATTCTGCCCAGAGATTTGAGACGGTTCCAACTTACTTGAATAGTTACCCAGGAAATGTTGGACAAAAAAATTCTAGTCTAACTCCTGGGTAACTATACAATTGACCCCACCCCTCCTCCCCCATCGACTCCCCCTTCGAACCTTCAACTATCTACCTTAACTCACCCACCCTACTTCCTTAACCACTTACCTCATCTGCCCTACAACATTCGTCCACGAACACACTGGAAAGCTGTTCAAATGTCCCAAAGCTTTTGAGTGTGTGAGTAAACAATTACCAGAATACGGCAGCTAGTGACATAAAAAGGGGGCATGGCTTCTGCTCGGATTCCCTTCACTGATGTCTCCGAGATTTCCTGTGCTGAATGAGTTCTGCAGCATCCTCTGTTGGAAAATCGGACGAAAGTAAGTGTGTACCTTTTTGTCTGATCAGGGTCAGACATAGGGGCTCCAACCGTGATCAGAAGATTTGGGCCAATTAAGCTTTCCTTGATTATGAGTTCATGAATGTTTTTGACAAACCTGAATAAAAGCCAAAAAGTTTCATTTGACTCAATGTGCTGTCCAGCGAAAGTGTGAAACCAAATAAGCTTAAGCGACACTTGTGGCATCTGGAGTGGCGTTAATTTTCAAGTGTTAAAATGGGGTTGTATTGGAAAATAGGTTTGGGAAGCACGACGCCAGGAGCTGGTCCCACCCATAGAACTGGTCACGTCCCCAGGCCAAACTGTCATCGCAGCAAACTGTCTTCTAACTTCGCCATTTTTGGGTCTTTAAGGAGGCTCATTAAAATGAAGTTTGTTTTTCAATCGTAAGTGCACAAATGGGAATTTTAAAAATCTTTTAAATTTGTTTTTAATTTACTACTGTAAAATAGTAAAACTAGCAAATGACTCCATGCCCTTTTTTTAAAACAATTTTCAATTATTCAAAATCGGGTTACACACGAGGGATGGAATAGACATTGATTAAGACACATTTTTGTGACAGTTTTATGAACAAAAACGCATCAAGTTACCACACTTAAATGTACCAAGGAATATTTTTCAAAGCAAATTTTCAAAGAAACAGGTTCCACAATTTTGCCAGATTGCGATGGTTCATGGCAGATTTTGGCAATATGCAAATGAGTTTGAGCAGAAACTTGGGGAAAATACACTTCTCTAAACGTTTTCCAAAGCAGAAACCCCAAGGCTGCTGGGTTTCTTCTACATATTACAGTTGGAATTACTGAATTTAGCACTGTGGCTCTCATCTCATCAGTTACACATCTTTGATACTTCTGAAATTAATCCACTAATGAACTGCTACAAGTGAAATATCCTATATTTTGTAGATAACATGGTGACTAACTCACCTGAAAATAGAAGGAAGTTCACATGATCATCACACAATATTAGCAATGTAATAGTAGCAATGAGTACCTCATTTAATGATCTGAGGATTGATCATAAAGTTTATTCTGAATTGATAAAAATCAAAAATTTGGATTTTTTAACCTGTATTTCTTTTTTCTTAAGTATAGTCATGATCTCCATAGTTTGGGTTTGTAGGAATACTGTCTGGTCTGATACTGAGAAGTGCAAGACTGGTACCCGGTTTGACTCCTGGTTTGTACTGAATTAGCTGATCTCAGCCCAAAAGTGGTGGAGGCTTGGTAATTAATTGCAGGGGTGGGGAGCTGGCATGTGGATCCAAATTAATCAGCAATTTTACCTCCAATTCTCCTGATCACATGTCAGTGAGCCCTGCTGGGAAATTGTGTGTGTGTGCACAAACAGCCTCAGTTTTGTTGTGCCTCAAATAGCCTGTCGACACTCACAGAATCTAATTATTTTGGAAGAATTGTCATTAAGACAAACTGCAGAGGCCCATCGGCACTCATGAAGCAATGCTGTGGCATCAGTCACGACCTGTAGGTAGGGTGGGGTGAAAATTGAACAAAACAAAACAGGAATCAGCATTCATTTGGACCACAATGTGTAGTATAATCTGAATAATGAATTGCCATCATATTTACTGATTAGCTTATTATCATGGAAGGTAATTAAAATCTTGGCATAAGTGCATAGGAAATACATATTCAAATTACTTATCATCTGTCATTAAAATTTATTTAACTGTGCTTTCAGGCTAATGGAGCTCTTGATTATGGAAACATCGAGGAAGCCAGGGGTGCCTCGAGGACTGCCAAAAGATTAAATATAACAGCATCTGCATTCGGAATCGTTATCATTGGAGCAGTAATCATTTATGTTGCTGTTCATAATCTCCCAGAAAAATCTCATATATAAAGCATTTTATTTTGCTATTGTCTGTTTAAAAAGGATGATCGGGAAAAAGAGATGTTGCTATGTACACCAAATTATTCTTCATTGTGAAAAATATGCCCAGAAACTTCATATTTTTGATTCACTACATTGCATATAATACGTATTTAATATAGCTCAACTGGAATATGTTTGAGCATCTGTTATATGCAACTTCATAAAATATATATTGGCAACACAATATGGTGTAGAACTTCTTGTCTTTTATTTTGCAGTTTAGTTTTAAAAAATGTATTCACTCTGTCCACAATCAGTTCACTTGTTTGGAGTGTGTACCACCTATAAGATACACTGCAACAATTCACCAGGACCTCTTCGACAGCATCTTGCAACCCCCCGGCCTCTATCTCCAAGGAGGAGAAGGCAGTAGGCGCATAGGAACACCACCATTTTCAACTTCCCCTCTGAGTCACACACCATCCTGACTTGGAAATATATCGCCGTTCCTTCAATGTTGCTGGGTCAAAGTCATGGAGCACCCTCCTTAAAAGCACTGTGGGTGTACCTACACCACATGGACTTGCAATGATTCAAAAAGCTGGCTTACCACCACCTTTTCAAGGCAATTAGAGACAAACAATAAATGTTGGCCCAGCTTAAAACAACCATAAAAATAACAAAGTTATTTATATTTGTACACAGAGTCAGGTTATCCTCATGTTACATTTGCCTGGCAGTCAAAAATAATAGATGGCTTGTACTAACAGTATAATAGTTAAAATGATGCAACTGGGACAAGTTTTGATTCTGTTCCTTTTTTTTAAGACTATCGGATACACTGTCCATGTGAATTCTTAAAACTTGTCAGAATTCTACATGTATGGTAATGTTCCCAAGTCCACTAATCAGGATGTTATTTTTTTGCCTTCATAGGATGTGGGCATGGTTGGCAAGGTCACCATTTGTTACCCATGAATAGGGTGTCTTGCTAGAGGGCAGTTAAGAGTCAATGATATTACTTTGTATCTATGGTCATATGTACACCAGACGAGGTAAGGATGCAGATAACCTTCCCCAAAGGGCACTAGTGAACAAAATAGGATAATGATAGTTTCTGTGAATAGCTTTATAAGTCCAGGTTTATTAATTGAATTGAAGTTCCATTGCCAATGTTGGGATTTGAACCCATGTCTTCAGCACATTAGCTTGGGCTTTTGGATTCTGTGATATTACCACTGTGCTACCATCTCTCCCTAAGAGAATAATAACTTGATTATTGTATATTATAAAGATAAGTGAGATTAATGCTGTTATTGTTGCTTAATTAGATATTTTAAATTGTAGTGTAAATTAATAATCACATTTGATGAGATTATCTGAATTCTAATTTTAGTTTCAACAACTTAGTTGTCAGTATTCAAAGGAAGATAGTTTTTTATCACCTTATTCAAGGGCACATTTTGTGACATTCAGTTTAGATGAACATTTAAACAAGTATTCAGAGATTTGTTGTTTTAAATTGATGCATAGAGAAAATTTGCATTATACTTATGGAGAAAATAATGTATGGTTTCAGCTGGCACAAGCTGTTTACTTCTACATGACTATTATTCATGAAAGCAAAAATGATAGAAACTTTCAGAATTGTACGAAAGGTTATGTAAAGGTTGCAGGTTTGTCTTTACCCATGTCTGAAATCGATGTTGACTCTTCCAGGCCGAACTCCAAGGTGGATAATATGGCTGCTTACTTATCACTAAACCTCCCAAGATAGATGTTCTGGGGCTGGGAATGGAGTTTTCAGAAGTCTGCATGAGGAGACTTGGCTGGGATTTTCCAGCCCTGCTGTGGTAAGACCCACCGTGGGGGTTACGGCGGGCTAGCCATTGATCCGGCGGTGGGCGGGGCCAGAAAACCCTGGCCTTTGGCTTCAAGGCTATGCCATAAGGCAGTGGGAAGGGCCCTGTCATGGAAAGGGAGGGAAACAAGTGGCAGTGAAGCAATTTATTAAAAGGGCTTCCCCTGACACTGCTGCTTCCTCCCTCACCTGGCTTGGATCTATCCCTAAGCCCACCTACCCTTGAGGCTAACTCAGGGTCTGATTGAGGCAAAGGGAAAAGAGATTCGTGGCAAGATCTTATCAGCCATGACCTTATTGAATGGCGGAGCAGGCTCGAGGGGCCGAGTGGCCTGCTCCTGCACCTAATTTGTATGTTCATAGGGGAAGTAATGGCAGTAACCAAAGAAAAAGATAATCAACAGGATTTCTTTAGTAGGAAGATAGGGAAAACTCTATGATCTAAAAAAAATAGTCAGCAGTAGTTTAAGTCTGTACCATGCAGGATTAGAGCCCCCTCCCCCCACCCCACCCCACCTCACCTCACCTTACCCCTCCACATCCATGTTGGGCACCTCCCTACTCCATCCCTTAAGGAATAGGAAGAAATATGGCTAAGTGGGCCAACCATCCGATACCTGTTTCAATTTTGTTCAGACACTCAGGCTGCATTAAGGGGAAATAAGTCATTGACATTTTTTTTGAGTTCTTAATGAGCTAGTACACTCTTGGAGCACTGGCTTCAGGCAAATTGCACAAGTTAAGAAAGTGTGAAGCTGCATCAGGTTCTTGTCAGGGGAACTGTGCCTGTCATTCAGGAATTTAAGCCACTAATCGCACCATAATCACAGTTTAGTATCTTAATAAGTAGGACAAAGGATGGACCTGTTGGCTCCTAGAACAAATCAGGAGCAATTTTCACTGAGTATTTTAGACGCTGAAGAGTTAATGCCCAAGGTGACCAGGTGAGGATGGCTTCCCCCTTTTCCCACTCCTCATTTCACCACAACAGGCTACAGACTTCAGCTGTGTTATACCCACATTACTCATGACTTTTTGCAAGATTCTGGACATAAAATTCGTGCTCTGATCCGATTAGGTATCAGTAGGCCGCAGCCCATACTGGGTAAAGAGCTGAGTGAGCCTCTAAACTGCTACTTTGGCTGAGATATTTCTTAGGGGAATGGCCTCTGGAAATCAGGTAGCCACATCCATGATGGTCGGAAGATACTGGTAACCTCTTTTGTTTTTGGCAGGTACAGTCCAACGACACACTGCTGAATGGTTCCCCAAAGGCTGGTATGGGAATTAGTGGAGCAGATTTTATTGCAGGTTGGGGCTCACCCACAATCTGGAATGTGTGGCAAGTTTTACAAAGCTCCACCTCGTCCTTGTGGAGGTATGGCCAGTGAAAATGCTGGCTTATACGGGTTTAGTTTTTTGGATGCCGACGTGTCCAGCCTTTGGAATTTCGAGGGCTATTCTCAATATTTCCCTACGGCACCTTTGTGGCAACACTACCTGGAGGACCACTGTTCACTCTTTGCCCACAGGTCTATGAAGAGGCCTCCACTTCCTCATTAGCACATCATTTTTAAAATACTAGCATTCTGGAACTTGGTCTGCTTTAGCTTCAGTCTGGGCAGTCCATGCTAACCTTTTAAACATTGGGTCAGCTTGTTGAGGCTCAACCAAGTAACACATGCTTAACACTTCCTTTGGTTTGTCTAAATCTCCGAAGAAAGTTTCAGATAGCCACAGGGTCATCCATCTGCAGTGCCTCCTCTGACTTGCTTGGCCATGGATCAGGTCACCACACAGCAATAGAAGATCCTGCTGACCTTCTTCTGTAACTGCTCTGTCTCTCTAGCCTCATTTGGCCTCTAAGACCACTGGGGAAACTCGTACCCTTGCCCCTGCTAGGTCATTACCGAGGAGCAGGTCGATCCTATCCACAAGTAAACTAGGGACAACCCCCATGGTAACAGGTCCTGAAATAAGGTCACACTCCAGGTGTACTCAATGTAAAAGTATGGTCATATACCTCCCTCCAACACCATTCACTAATACTTTGGCATTCAATGTGCAATGTAGAAATGTCATGCCTATGACGAGCAAAAAGGATTGGGTGGCCCTTGTTTCCCTAAGTATGACTATGAGCTTAGTTGCCTCATAGATCCACTTCTCCTTTAGACTCAAAATCTTAATAACTCTCAAGAATTTTGTTAAATTCTACCGCATTCACAGCAGTGTCTACAGGGATTTAGTGCCAAGCTTAGAACCACACCCTTGTCTGCTGTGCTTTTCATCCCTTTGCCTGCACTGGTCTGGTGTATTCTGACAAAACCAACAGATTTTCCCTTTAACCTCCAGCATTCAGCTCGGAGGTGACCTGCTTTATTACAATGGAAACACACAGGCTTTCGGGCATCACTCCTGTACTCAGCACGTTCCTTTTGGTCTGAGGAGGGCCCCCTGTGTCTCTACCTTTACCTTCCCACATGTGGCTGCTCATTCTCCTATCACCCTTCTATCCCTTTTGTGTTTTTGGAGGTGACTGGAGAAGGATTTCCCTTGGGACAGGGGTCTGTTGAGAAGCTAATAATCATCAGCTGGAATTTCTGCCTACCTGGCTTTTGAAACATTTGTTCTCCCATATGGGTTTTTATAGAAAGGAGAAGAGAGTTTATGAACTCCTCAAGGTGAATCATATCTTTGAGGCTCTCATAGGTGGGTCCTATCTTAAGTGCTGCATCCATTGGTCGAAAGTGAGTTGTTTAACCCTTTTGAACTCAATGTAAGTTTGCTTGAGCCATTTTCAGAAAGTTCAGAATTTTTGGTGGTACGCTTCCCATACCAGCTCGTATGCACTCAGGATGGCATTTTTGGTCATCTTATAGTTTGACAAACTCTCATCAGGCAACAGGAAATAAACCTCATGGGCTTTCCGTGTTAACCTGCTTTGCAGTAGAAGGGTCCAGAAGTTTATTGGCCATGTCAACTGCTTTGCAAGCTTTTCAAATGAGACAAAAAAAATGCTTTTACATCCTCTTCATTAACTGTGAGTACCTTAAGAGCTCAACATTCGGTCCTGAGCTAGGGGCAGTCTCCCCACTAGTGGCGTCCTCACCTGATACAGTGGGCCTTTCGCTATTCATTTTGAGTTGTCTTAGTTCCCTTTCTTGATTTTTCCTCTGGAAAGCTCATTTTTTCTCCCTTTCCTGGAACTCCCTCTCCTCCTTCCATTCCTGTCATCTCGTTTTCTTTTTCATGGAATTCTCTTTCTCATTCTTTTTCTTGCCTCTCTCTTTCTTTTTCTTTTGCTTGGAACTCTAGTCCCAGTCTCTGTTGCTCCAGCTGTATTTTTGCAAATGCTAGCCTGACAATTTCAGATTCTATGCATGTCCCTTGTTCTTCGAGTTCAATTGCAAAATGGTTGACCACAAATTTTAGGATTTTGGACACTTATCTCTAAATGCCTAGCTACACTCTTTAGCCCTTCAATGGATAGGGCTTTTAAACTGCCCCAAGTTACTTCACCCTTTTGTAGGAAGGTACTGGCCTCAAATGTGGACTTTCTTAGTACTCTAGCACTAGAAACCACAAGAAAACATGTTTGGAAGTTTTTAAATATTTCCAGGGATCAATTGGATTTCCTGCTTCCGATTTCTTGTTTGTCTGTGGGTCTGATCTCGGATGCAGCTCCAACATTTCTGTTGTGACTAGGTGAGGGGATAGGATGGCTCCCCTCTTTCCCTGCTTCTTAGTTAACAGCAACGTGTTTTTCTTTTTTAAAAAAGGAAATGCTTGCCAATTCAATGAGTGTTTAACTGTTTACGTGCCATGACTGTAAAAGCCACATACAGACAGGTTTCCTTTTTTTTTTAAAAAAAGGGATATTATTTATTGTCCTTAACCCAGTCTAAGTAAAATAATGAAAAGGTCCCACACACACACACTCAAAGTGCCCACATACACACTCGAGTTCACACACAACACACACACACACACACACACAGATTACAGAGTGCAAGGATAGATTAAATAATTTAAAATCCAGTAAAGTTAAAGGTCATACCCATCTCAAATGTTGGTGACTTGGCTGGCTTCATGTTGAACTCAGTGGTCCTTCTGGGTTTGGCATCGAGGTGTGAAGCGGCTGCTGGTGATACTTTACTCTCTGCCGATGCATGGGGATAGTCAAGCAGCAGACTGGACCCCAAACTTGTAAGTTGGATGCGGAGAGGCACAGTAAGACAACCCATTCAGGATCTTTCTTCAGCATCTCTTGTGCTTCTGATCTGTGGCCAGCAGGGGAACAGTTTCTTAAAAACACAAAAGAAGGTTAGCTAGCTTGTCAATGACCCCATGAGTTGGCATGGGCTGGCACTAAGCTGGCATAGGATCTGTAGGAAGGCCAAGTGAGGTGGGTGGGGGTATTAGATGACATGTAGGGTATGAAGGGCCACTGCCCTTTTCTTTTGCACCCTCCATGCCAATTCATCCAGTATCGACCATGGGCGGACCTCAGGAACCATGCTGAAATGAAATAACATAAAGTTCTAAATATCCATTACAGAGTTCACAGTATAATACTTCCACCTTCTCAAGGGCAATTAGGGATGGGAAATAAAAATACTGGCCTAGCCACCAATGTCCATGTTCCATAAAAGAAAAAATATCCTGAAAGGCATTCAAAACATTTAAATCCCTCAAGCCCTTAATCCCCCTTATCAAATCAAACAGATTTGTGTTCATATCCCCACATCAAAGTCAACTAATGAATAACTCAACAGTTTAACAGTTCTGCAGACTTCATCCGCCCTTATAAAGGTTTGTAACTGCCACATTGCAGAAAAAAGCCCTTGCTCCAGTGAAAATGAGGTCTATTTGACCTAAGCAATGAGTTCAAATGGCCCTGCTGAATTCAGGATTCCCACTTGTGGGAGTCACATCCCGCACCACCCCCCTCCTTTGCACACCCCCCCCACACCTACTAGTGAAAATAGACACTCTCAGAAATGTAGGCGGGACATCTGGATCCGGGTCCTACCTGCCATGTTGGAAAATCTCCTGAGACTCCATGACTCCGAGAAAACCCAGGCCTATGTCAAGACTTTGTTAACACTCAATTAATATTTCCTCTGGAAATTCTTTGAGGACTTCACAGAAAAAGACTACATACTACATTACTCCATCTTATTGAACACATTAAAGGAGTTAGCAGGAGAAAAGTCTTGGCCATGGATATATTTCTAAGGTCCCTCTTGGCCAAGAATAGGAGTTGGAGTAGGAGATGAGTCTAGGCATTGCAGCATCAGCAGCTATAGGCGAGAGGGACAGGCGGCGAAAGAAGACAAGGTTGCATTAATCCCTCATTTGGGTAGAGGACATCCTCCTTCACCTCCTCTACTTGGACTTTCTGTGTCACATCTGAGAGCTTGTGCAGCCTCTCCCTTGGTCCCTTTCCATCCTTCAACATGCTGCTGTGTGACAGCCAGAGAATTCCACACCTTCAGCAAAAGTGGGAATAAAAGATCCCACATAGACTGCATCACAAAAATTGCATATAATCAGCACTTCAGTGCTGGTTTCTGGTTTAGCACCTCCAGGCAAGTTCAACTTATGGTCATCAGCAATTAGAGCCAAATTTTTGTGCTGAATCTAGACTTTCAAAGAGCCAGGACTTATTAGCACAGCAACCAATTAACATCTGTTTTCATCCTTTGGCCAAAATAACTCCTATAGTTCTTATACCGCAGATCTGCTAATCAAAGAAAAAAATGAAAGCTCCATAAACCACAGGAAAGAAGATCTTTTCATATAAGATGAAGTTTATTCAGCTGTCATGGGACACTGAGATGAAGGATGGAGGTTTTCAGCTCCAGAACACATCCTGTGATCCATACACCAGGAAGCCTGCCTGGAAACAGCCAATTGAAATAATGCCAACTTTGCGATTTCTTCAGTTTGAAGAATTGCCTTGCATGACAGGAAGCACAGAAATGATCTCCACAATTAAAGGGACCAGTTATAAGAAGGTGCTTTCACTCTGCTTTACAAACACTCTGCTGTGAGGTACTACAAGGATCAGTGCTTAAGCCCCAGATATTCATAATCCATGTCAATGATTTGGATGTGGGGAGACCAAACAAAATTAGGTGAATGTGAATTGGGAAGAGGATGGAAAGAGACTTCAAGAAGATTTAGCTAGGCTAAGTGACTGGGCAAGAACATAGCAGATGGAATATAATAAGGGAAAATGTGAAGTTATCAACTTTGGTAGGAAAAACAGAAATGCAAAGTATTTCTTAAATGGTGAGAAATTGGGAAGTATTGATGTCCAAAAGGGCCTGGGTGTCCTTGTTCATATGTCACTGAATGGTAATATGCAGGTGCAGCAAGCAATTTGGAAGGCAAATGGTATATTGGTCTTTATCACAACAGGATTTGAGTACAGGAGTAAAGGAGTCTTGCTGCAATTATATAGTGCCTTGGTGAGAGTGCAGTATTGTGTACCGCCTTGGTCTCCTTACCTAAGGAGGATATACTTGCCACAGAAGGAGTGCAATGAAGGTTCACCAGATTTATCCCTAGAATGGTGTTATTGTCCATTGTGGAGAGATTGAGGAGTCAGGGCCTATATGTTTAGGAGAATGAGAGGTGATCTAACTGAAGCATACAAAATTCTTAAAGGGCTAGACAGGGTAGAGGAAGGAAGGCTATTCCTCCTTGCTGGGACAGTGAGGACCAGGGGGGTCATCTGGAACCAGGGGACACAGTCTCAGAATAAGAGATAGGCCAATTAGGACTGAGATGGGAGGAATTTCTTCACTCAGAGGGTGGTGAATTCTTTGGCATTCTCTACCCCAGGGCTTTGGAGGTTCAGTTCTTGAGTATATTCAAGACAGAGATCAATAGATTTCTAGATATTAAAGATATCAAGGGATTTGGCGATAAAGTGGGGACAAGGCATTGAGGTAGAAGATCAACCGTGATCTATTTGAATGGCAGAGCAAGTTTGAGGAGCCAAATGGTCTACCCCTGCTCTTATTTACTATGTTCCTATGCTCCTAGATCTCTATTACTTTCATCCATGCTTGCTCCATTGCCACTCCTTGCCAGTTTCATTTTGCAGAATATGCCATGGGGAGAAAGCATTACACTGCCAGGTCATGAATATCAACCCATAACATCAAGCGTTCACTCAGAAAACAAATTGCTAATTCAGTAGATAGGACACAGACTGTTTTAAATTATCATCTTTCTATCTGCCCTCTCTGTTCTAAGTGTTTAGCATTGAAATAACTGTAGGCAGGTGAACCTGCCCTCCCCTTCCACACTCTAATTCCTGAGTCAAGCCTCAACCCATCTGGGTGGGGTAAAATGGCCAAGGCTCTCAACTCAATACAATTCAGTATTCTTTTAACATTCATGCTTTTTATTGTCCAAAAATCACACCAGCGACAATGTTTGACACAACCGCGCATGCACTTCTCGCCCCCCAACAACTTCTGATTCTAACATCTTCATTCTTGTGTCAATTCCACATCCTGGATTTGTGAATAGCCCATTAACATATAAAGGATGGGGAATATTGTGGGCTTATCAGCATCATCAAGATTGGTGAATGAGCTTTACCCTCTGAAGCAATTTTGGAATTAATATTTCCAAAGGACATGGGTGCCAACCCAAAAATAATGAAACCATGAGCATAAGCCAGGTATTTTTGTTTTTGTTTTGGATTTCCAGCATCCGCAGTTTTTTGCTTTTATCTAAGTGTTATTTAGAGTTTGGCTACAGGACTTCAACAGTCAAAACAGTCACTTTAATCTGGATAAACACATGCTATTTTGTGGTCTGACTGCATCAGCTATCGCTTGGCAAACACATCCATAAAGTCACATTATCAAGTCTCTATTTGTACCGATGATACCACCAAACACATCTTCCCTTCACATCCCCAGCAGCATTCCACAGGGATCGTTCCCTCATGGACACCCAGGTCCACTCCTCCATCACCCCCTACACCTCAACCTCCTCCCACGGCACCTTCCCATGCAACCGCAGAAGGTGCAACACCTGCCTCTTTACTTCCCCTCTCTTCACCGTCCAAGGGCCCAAACACTCCTTTCAAGTGAAGCAGCATTTCACTTGCACTTCCCTCAATTTAGTCTACTGCATTTGTTGCTCCCAATGCGGATTCCTCTACATTGGAGATACCAAACGCAGACTGGGTGACCGCTTTGCAGAACACCTTCGGTCTGTCCGCAAGCATGACCCAGACCTCCCTGTCGCTTGCCATTTCAACACTCCAGCCTTTTCTCATGCCCACATGTCCATCCTTGGCCTGCTGCATTGTCCAGTGAAGTTCAACGCAAACTGGAGGAACAGCACCTCATCTTCCGACTAGGCACTTTACAGCCTTCCGGACTGAATATTGAGTTCAACAATTTTAGATCATGAACTCTCTCCTCCATACCCACCCCCTTTCCGATTCCCCCCCTTTTTTTCCAATAATTTATATAGATTTTTCTTTTCCCACCTATTTCCATTATTTTTAAAAGTATTTCCATCCATTGTTTTATCTCTACCGTTTAGCCTTTTTCGATTCCTTCCTTTCACCCCACCCCACCCCCACTAGGGCTATCTGTACCTTGCTTGTCCTGCTTTCTACCCTTAATTAGCACATTCCTTAGATAATATCACCACCTTCAACACCTCTTTGTCCTTTTGTCTATGACATCTTTTGGCTATCTCCACCTATCACTGGCCCTCTATGCAGCTCTACCTGTCCCATTCCCCACCCCTCCCTTTAACTAGCTTCTACTTCACGTCTTTTCTATTTTTACTTAATTCTGTTGAAGAGTCATACGGACTCGAAACGTTAACTGTTTTCCTCTCCGCAGAGGCTGCCAGACCTGCTGAGTTTTTCAAGGTATTTTTATTTTTGTTTTCTATTTGTATCATTTCAGTTCAGTTCCCAGCTTTCTTTATTTAGAGTTCAGATAAAAACCTTGTTGATTCCTGGGGCAGAATGTGCGAGGGCGGGCCCAATATGCCGGCACATAAAATGACGTGCGATGACGTCGGGCGTGTGTCCCCCGATGTCACCGTGCACCAGCGCAATATTTCAGGAAGCGGGTACGCTATGAGGATGGAGATGCATCCGCCTTTAATTAAGGGGCCAGTTAAGGCCCTTGAGGCACAAATTCAATTCAATTTTGTGCAGCCCGTGTGATTTTCAGGGCGTCGCATGGGCACAACGGGCAGACGGGTAGGCCACATTTTCAAAAACCTCATCCACGGGTGGGATAAGAGGGGTGAGTGGGCTCGCGATTGCGAGTTGTTAGAACTTTAAATTATAATTTGCTGCTGCTTGCTTGTGTGAACAGGTCATCTTCATTTCGCTTCAGAGCTGCTTTGACAGAAACAACAGGCTTCAGTTCAGGACTCTGGAGGAGTCATAACACTTGGGGCCTTCCAGGTATCAGACAGCCTTCCCTTACCTTGGGAATGGGGATTGTGGCCTCCGCTGGAGGCACCTCCTCTGAGGAGGAAGAGAGAGCCAGAAGTGGGAGGAGGCTAGGTGTCCCTATTCAGCCTCCAGGGCAACAACCTGTGGGAGAAGAGGTGCAGGCACAAGGGTCACAGGGCCAACAGGAAGTGCAAGGTTGAAGGGGCCACAGAAGATGCCACTTGCCTGCTGCCAGGGTTTACAGGTGGCGATGCAGCTACCTCAGTATGTCTGAGGTGCAATGCCGAAAGAGGCTCCGCCTCAGTGGCTTTGCAGCGATTGCTCGGTTCCCCCATGTCCAGGGTGCAATCAACTGCACACATGTGGCCATCAAAGCACCAGCGGGTGAGCCGGGAGCCTTTGTCAACAGGAAGGGCTTCCACTCCATGAACGTGCAGATAGTGTGTGACCATAGGATGTAGATTCTGCAAGTCTGTGCAAGGTACTCAGGCAGCTCCCATGACGCTCACATCCTGAGACAGTCCCAGGTGCCGAGGCTCTTTAGTGCTCCTGTCTGTTTGGATGGATGGCTGCTGGATGACAAGGGCTATCCCCTCAAATGGTGGCTCATGACGCCTCTCTGCCATCCAAGAACGAAGGCCAAGCAGCGGTACAATAGGAGACGTGCCTCCACAAGGGCTGTGGTAGAGAGAACCATTGGTCTTCTCAAGATGCGCTTCCAATGCCTGGACCTTTCAGCGGGCGCACGCCAATACCCCCCAGATCATGTGTCACTGATGATTGTCCATTTTGGCAGGAAGAATAAAAGAGAAGCATATTATCTAAATGGTGAGAGATTTCAGAGCTCTGAGGTGCAGAGGGGCCTGGCTGTCTTAGTGCATGAATCACAAAAGGCTAGTATGCAGGTACGGCAAGTAATTAGGAAAGCTAATAGAATTTTATAGCTTATTGTAAGGGGAATTGAATACAAAAGTAGGGAGATTATACTTCAGTTGTACAGGGCACTAGTGAGACCACATTTGGAGTACTGTGTACAGTATTGGTCACCTTATTTAATGAAGGATGTAAATGCGTTGGAAGCAGTTCAGAGAAGGTTTACCAGACTGATGCCTGGAATGGGTGAGTTGTCTTATGAGGAAAATTTGGACAGGCTAGGCTTGTATCCACTGGAGTTTTGAAGGGTAAGAGCAAGAGCGAGTGTTGCACAGGGCAACGAAAATGCAGGCATTGATGGACTTCCCTGTCTCCATGAACTAACTGGGAAAAATGCAAGTTTTAGAGATATGTGGGTTCTTCTGCAAGTTTGTCCCAAACTTCAGTACTTTAACTGCCCCACTGATAGACTGGTTAACAGAAAATATAAACATAGGTAGTGTGGTCAGAGAGGTGTCAAACAACTTTCACGGGCCTGAAAGCCATACCAACTAACAAACCGGTAATGGCAGCTCGAAATTTTAACCAGCCTTGTAATGTGGCAATTGATGCTAGTGACATAGGGGTAGGTGCAGTCCTGCTCCAAGGTTATGGATCAAGCATCAAAGGAACAACTGGGTATTTCTCAAAAAAAATGAAGAGACACCAAAAGAGGTATTCTACTATCAAGAAGGAAACTGTAGGGCTGTTACTTGCTCTCAAGCACAATGAAATATGTGTCCAAAATGGATATAGAGACACCTTTGTCTATACAGATCACAACCCCCTAATATTTGTGGAGAAATTCAAAACCCACAATGCAAGGCTGTTTTGATGGAGCCTGCTTTTGCAACTCGATCACTTAAAGATGTGCAGGGCTACGGGGAAAAGGCAGGAGATTGGCAGGAAGTTAAAATGCTCAGAGAGCGGGTGCTGACACAATGGGCTGAATGGCCTCTTTCAGCAGTGTAACAATTCTGTTATTCCGTGAAGATTACATACATTGCAGGTGTTAGAACCAGATAGAGTTTTAAATAATTTATATTTGTAATTGTGGGTGTTAAGAACAAATTCTAGCTTTTAGCTTAATTTATACTTTTTTAATTTGTGTGTTAAGGAAGGTGAAACCTGGGTTTGGTTTCATTTTAGACATTTTTTCCAGATAGAGTCAGCAAATTTGGGGCCCTTTTTGTATACATGCATTTTTAATGAGGTTCCATGACACTTGAAGTGAAAAGATGGGTTACTAAGGGTTAGTAGTTTAGTGCAGTTAAAACAAAAACATGAAGTAGAGAAAAAAAACTGTGTTGTTGCCTAGCAACAGGGGTCCTGAGAGAGACCCACAATACACAGAGAGAGACAGAAAGGTGGTTTAGTTAAATTGGTATGTGTATACCAGAGAGTACAAATGGAAAGGTCTAAGAATCTCTAGTTGGAAATGATGCCAGCCTGCTGAAGATATGAGTTTAAGGAACTCATATGTATTGTTCTAAAGTTAAAGTAATAGTGAATTTACAGTGAGTTTTCTGGATATCTCAAGGTATATACTAATTGTGGAAGGATTGCTAGTGAATAGTGTGATGACTCGGCAGATGACGTGTGCTAGGCGCATCAAGTCCATGAGGGAAACTTGATCCCACTATCACAACAGCTTTGCAATTTGTATTTATTTTAAGATGCGTGCCCTGAATTCAGAAGTAATAAGTCCACCAAGACTTGAGATTTTAAAAAAAACTAAAATTAAAATATTTATTAAGAAAAGATGTCAAGCACATACATAGGTCCACAAATTACTACTAAAGAACTCCTAAAATCCCTAATTAACCTGGTTTCCAGTTAGACTCCCTTTAAGGCAACAGTCCAAAAATAGAATTTAAAATAAACAGATCCAGCAAATTTACACAATACCCTGGACTGTGGGGTCCAGAGTTGCTTTCGCAAGCTTCAGTTTCCGTGGACAGCAGGCTTAATGCACAAATACTGGAGGCTTCACACACTTCTGTTCGGTCTTACAATGCTTTCCCCTGACACCTAGCCTCATTCTCCTTTATATATGTTTGTCCCTTTTTAATATGTAAGTTGCATTCTTTCCAAATCTCCCTTCATCTATCTAAAAATGCAAATTCCCTTTACACCTTACATGCTAAGACCATGTTCACTCATTAGCATATTAAAGACACCTCTACACCTTACTTCTTTTGATAACTTCAACTTACAACCTGCTTGGCTACAAAATGTAATTAAATCACAGGCTTCCACTAATGCACCAATGAATGAAGAATTAGCCAATTGTGCTAAATCAGCAATAGAAGCAACTACTGCTGTGAAGTCAATCATCATAAAGGATGGACCTCTGATTTGAAGCAGACAAGTTCTAGAATGTTAGCAGGGGTGGGTGGGAGGGAGGTTAAGTGACAGTTAGTTGAGGGATATACCTGTAATGAGAAGATGAAGTTAGTCAAAGTGAAGAGAGGTGAAAACCACAAGAACAGCTGAGAGGAAAAACGAAAAAGACTGGTGAATATTTAATCAGAAAAGGAGAAACACAAGATAGAAAGAAAGTAAGGTACTAATAGGATGGAAATAAATGGATAACAATCCCTAGTTATTTTCTGTGAGTTCTATTGTATCTCCCGGCACTTGAGAGCTTGAAATTGTTGTAACCAAAGAAACAACTAAAGAACGCATTTCCATAAGGTCAGCAGGAGTAGGTTGATGCATTGATGGAGCAAAGGAGGCAGCAGGAAATACACTTGGTGATCCTGCCAAGGGTGTTTTGCAATAAAGATATAATTTACAGGATGAGTGGTAACTTCCTCCTTCTTGTGTACAGAGCAAGGCTGACATGGCAAGAAGTAAGCAATAATGTCAACATGGTGTCACATTCAGGGAAGTACAGATAAAAGTGTCTGATGTGAATAAAAACCCAATGATAAGAAATTAAAACTAATTTAAATGGCATAAACATGCAATGTTAATCAGTATTGCTGAATTCCGCTTAGCAATTTATGGGCAAAAGCAAAATATTGTAGATGCTGAAAACCTGAAACATAAAACTGAAAATGCTGGAAATGCTCAGCAGATATGATACAATCTGTGGAGAGAGAAACTGAGTTCAAGTTTCAGGCTCGCTGGCATTTCATTAGAACCAAATGGACATTGACTTGAAACATTGAGCCCGAAGTTCACATCAGCAGCTCTACAGAAACCAATCTCTCTCCTGGGGGTGCGCGGTGTGCTGTCAACTATTTCTGGCACGCTCTCTTGTGAAGGGCGCTCATGCGAATGTCCCTATGTGCCTCGGAAGCAGCTGAGCCAGTGCCAACTGGAGGTCACACAGCCCAAGCAGTGGCATCCATTCTCCTTACTTGGGCCATGCAGGTTCATTCATGGTTAGTACATGGTTCACCAAAGATCCAACATTCAGTTGCAAGAGGGACGCAGCACTTTCCATTTAAAGAGCAAGGCATCCAACTTGCAGGCAAGATAACATTGAAGAATTCCTGCCAATGCAAAGTCTGAAAGTTCTCTGCAGTGTTTTTGGAAGAGTTGTGGTGAGTTTCTGAATTTGAAAGGAGTGTTGCTGCATTCTCACAGGGAATGTGGAGAATTAGGTGACCTTTCCACACAAATACTGCAACAGATATGGGGGCTGCAATTGCCGTGCTTTTGGGTCTCACAGGTGGGTGCATATAGCAGCATGAGAGGCTAGTGGAACTGTGGTTAGGAGATGTCATGTGAAAATGTATTCACTGACCTCGATCACCCTTGTAAGATGTCTTGTGGCACTGCCGCCAGATCCTCAGGGCCAAACATCAGGAATCGGCCTCCTTGACTACCTGCTCCTCATGCCTTCTGAGGGTCTGCTGGACACCTGCAGAATCATCACATCTCTCCCCATATCCACCTCCCCACAAAGGCCTACAATGCTGCATCTGTGATTGGGGAGCCCTCTCTCTGCCCTGGTGTTCAATTTTCCTCACGTAGAATTGCAGCATTAGCATTCAGCAACAGCTTCCTATAAATCAATACAGCTTCCCTTGAAAAGTGACAGATTGCCTTTAAGAACAGAAGGTTGACAGCACCACGTGCAATCAGCACAATGCTGCTTCAATCCCTGCTATGTGCAGAGGCAGCCAACAACACTGCTATCAGGTAAGTGAGATGGTAGCACTTAATTTCTGTGCTGCCTACCTCCAGCAGAAAGACTGAGGAAAGGTCGCAAATCACAAATCCCACGACAATAAACAAGGGCAAACCAATTTTAGCTCATTAACTTTGCTTCTCTCTTTACAATTAATTAACTTCTGCTGAAGGGCTTCTATCAGAGGGAAAATCTCTCATTCTGCTTGCACAAATCCTAATATGGCATGTTTATGCTGTTCACATTAATGCTCATTTCTTACCTTAATGATTTCATTCATGGCAGATATCTTTTTTCTCTCAAATCCAGACTGCAAGACAGCTTAAGCAGACTAGCACCATACCCTTTCAAGGAAGCAGCAGTTTTCATCTTAGAAGCAACCTAGAGAAGATTAAGGCAATGAAGCAAGAAGCGATGACTATGGTCAAGTTTTATACTATAATGTTCAACTTGTGAAACTTGGTTATTAAACAAAACAGCTACCTACACATATTCATTGCGCAACATTGCTGAACAGCATGTCCCACCAATGCTTGTTGCCAGAGATTTCTGAGGCTGTATACTCAAATGTCACCTTCTTCGTTTCCACAGAAATGTCAGAAGACTGATGCTAGTCCCTACCAGCAAAACTTTAGAACAATGATTCCTCATGACAAGCACTTGAACCAAACATCAGTCCACAAAGACATTGGAGGGTCCCAATACAAAGCCTGAGGAAGGAACTCAGGATAGGGCTTGAAGTGTGACCAAGAGAGGAAAAATGTTTTAGGGTTAAACAAAAAAGAACTATCAAACTGTTTCTGAGTTGAGGCTAATCACAGCTATGAGCAGTGCTCTATCACATTGAGATTCATGCCCAGTGCAGGTAATATGCATAAAAACAAAAAGCTAAAAGCTACTGCGGATGCTGGAAATCCAGAACAAAAACAAAACCAGTGAAGCCCAACGCAAACTGGAGGAACAGCACCTCATCTTCCGACTAGGCACTTTACAGCCTTCCGGGCTGAATATTGAATTCAACAACTTTAGATCTTAAACTCCCCCCCCCACCACAACCATCCCCACCCCGTTTCTCCCCCCTCCCTTTTTTTTTTTCTTTTCCAATAATTTATATAGATTCTTCTTTTCCCACCTATTTCCATTATTTTTAAATCTAAAACTAAAACTTTGTTAGTCTTTCCACCCCACCCCCACTAGAGCTGTACCTTGAGTGTCCTGTCTTCCATTCTTAATTAGCACCTTTCTTAGACAATATCACCACCTTCAACACCTCTTTGATCCTTTTGTCTGTAACATCTTTTGATTATCTGCTCCTATCACTGCTTGCTTATCTCCACAATCACCACACCCTCAACTTCTCTCTCTCCCCCCACCCCCCCACCTTAAACCAGCTTATATTTCATCTTTCTCCTAACTATGCTTCAGTTCTGCCGAAGGGTCATGAAGACTCAAAACGTTGACTGATTTCTTCTCCAGGTAATATGCAAACAGATGATGAGGGAAAGAGTCAGAACATTTAAATGAGTCTGTTGTAGCCAGCAGTGCATCCTGTAAGTTCTAAGCACTTGTGCCAAAGTCTATACACAATTCAGATGTGTGCATTCAATGAGGAACAGCAGGGAGCAGAAATCCACTTATCTGTATTTTTATTAGTTCCTTAGCAGGGAAAATGTATTACATGGGTATACTTAGATGCTGACACTACAGCACACAATGTCAGCCCCCCAGCATTATTAAAATCAAGTTGGACTGCAGTGTGATTTAGCAAATTAATCTTAGCCTTTATCTAGCTTTGCACGTTTGTTTTTGCATTAGGTTTCTGGTGATATATGACTGTTGCTGCCACCATTTTATTAAACATCCTTTCCTTTTCAGAATCCATTCACAAAAAGAAAATTGAGCAACTGTGAAATCATATGTCAAAAACTAAACTTGCCAACCAAACTGCAACAGAATTGAAACCATGGCATTCAGTAACACTGAACGAACCATCTAAAGATGTCACTGAGGTCAAACTCCCAGAGTTATGAAACTCCACAGCTGAGAACATATTTAGGCTGGTCTATTTTCAATTCGTTGTTTTGTTGTTTTCCAGTTGGAATAATCGCAATGTGTTACTCCTGTCAGGTTAGTGTTCCATACTTTACTAAACTTTAGTGTTATGGGGAAAAAATATGAGCACAAATTAAATTTGGCTACATGAACTATTATTTGTTCAATTGTTTTATGTAAATTTCGTAGTAATAGTACTGGACTAGTAGTCCAGAGGCCTGGCCTAATATTCTGGAGACTTGAGTTCATATCCCGCCATAGCAGCTGAGGGAATTGAAGTTCATTTAAATAATAAATCTGAAACTAAAATAAAAATTAGTTTCAGTAATGATAATTATGAAACGACCAGATTATTGTTCAAACACATCTGGTTCGCCAATGTCCTATAGGGGATGAAATCTGCTGTCCTTACCTGGTCTGACTTACATGTAATGCTCGAGCCACAGCAATATAATTGACTTTTAATTGGCCTCTGAAATTGCCTAGCAAGCCACTATTGTATCAAACTGCTACAGAAATAGACTGCAGCAGTTTAAGGAGGCAGCTCACCACCACTTTCTCAATGATAATTAGGGATAGGCAATAAATGCTGGCCTAGCCAGGGATGCTCACAGGATGTTTTACCCTCTTACTTACAAAACCATCTTAACCCATATTATCTACAATTATATACAGTTCATGCCATTATAAATTTAATCTTTGAGGAGGTTTTCAGATTCAGGTAGAGCGACACAACTCTACAGCTGGAGGTTCTTCCATTGGATCGACTTGCACAGGAACTGCAGCATCAGGGACATCCTTAGACAATGGCAGTTCAGAATTATTTACGTCAATAGAGACATCTGATATGTCTATTCTTTGTCAATCTGGCACCTCAGGAGTCGAAGTTTTGACTTTGATTTCAGGTGAATTAATTGATTGTCAGAGGGTTTCTCGACTTCTGAGATGATCCACATGTTTCCTAACAATCCTGTTTTCCACTTCTACCTGATAAGATAAAGGTCCTGTTTCAGAGGCAATTGTACCAGGGACCCATCTCAAGTCCAGTTGCAAAATTTCGAACAAAATCTGTCTCTCCCACAGTAAACTTTTGACTTTTACGTTGAGCATCATGATTAATTTTCTGACTGCCCTGGTTTCTCTCCACCTTCCCCTCTAAATTAGGGAATACAAGACTCAATCTCGTACGAAGTTGGTGCTTCATTAACAATTCTGAAGGTGTTAAACCAGTGGTCGCCTGAGGGGTTGTGCGATAGCTGAGCAGGAATCTTGAAATTCATGTTTCTAACGTTCCCTTTGTTAATTTCTTCATGCTTGTTCTAAAGGTTTGTACTGCTATTTCTGCTAACCCATTGGACGAGGGATGATACAGTGCTATTCTGACATGTTTAATGCCACTTAGGTTCACGAATCTTTGGAATTCGGTGCTAGTGAAAGCATTATCATTGTCTGACACATCAACTCAGGTAAACCATGAACACAAACTCTGGCGCAGTTTTTCATTGGTTGCAGGGAAGTGGATGATCTCACTACAAACACGTCCATCTATTTGGAACGTGTGTCGATAACCACAAGAAACATAATACCTAGAAATGGATATACACAGCCTATATGTAGTCTGTCCCAGGGTCAACTTGGCCACTCCCTCAGATGCAGTGGAGCTGAAATGGGCAACTTCTATTATTGCTGGCACTGGAGGCAGTGTTTCAACATTTTTTCTATATCACTGTCTATAAATGGCCACCAGATATAACTTTGTGTAAACATCTTCATTGTTGAAATACCAGGATGCGCGCTATGAAGTTCTTCCAGTAAAGCTTCTCTTCCTTGCACAAGGATAACAACTCTTGCTCCCCATAACAAGATACCATGTTCACAATTCTGCTTGGATCTACGTACAAAAAATGGTTTTAATTCTTCAGGTACTTGTGCATTTGACCATCCTTGCAATACTTGTTCACAGACTCTTGCTAAAATTGGTTCTCGATTTGTTCAATTCTTTACCTGTCTCACGCAGACTGGTGAGGAGTCCAGAAAACTCAACACAAGTACTACCTCTTCAGGTACTGGAATATGTGTAATACTATCTGGCAAAGGGAGACAACTGAGGGCATCTGTATTTGCTATATGGACACCAGGACAGTGCATAAAAATGTACTCATATGCCGACAAAATTAAAGCCCATCTTTGAATTCTAGCAGGGGCTATCGGTGGGATTGCCTTATCTTCACTAAACAACCCTAACAGTGGTTTGTGATCTGACACTATGGTGAAGTGTCAACCATGCAAATATTGCCAGACCTGCTGAGTTTTTCCAGGTAATTCTGTTTTTGTTTTGGATTTCCAGCATCCGCAGTAGTTTTTTGTTTTTATCAAATATTGATGGAACTTCTTTAGATAAGCCCTCTTTTTCAATTTGTGAGTATCCTTTCTTGGCTGCAGAAAGGGTTCTGGATACATATCCTATTGATCTTTCAAATCCATCCTCCATCTTGTGTGACAATACTGCTCCCACTCCGTAGGGAACTGCATCACAAATGAGTATCAATCCCTTTGATGGGTCATAGTACACTAGCAGACATGATGATTGTAAAAGCTCCTTAACTCTTGTGAAGGCTTCCTCTTCCTGAGCCTTCCAAGACCATCTGTGGCTCTTCTTCAATAATAAGTGTAAAGGGGTTAACACTGTTGATAGATTAGGTGAGAATCAACCGTAATGGTTTACCATGCCCAAAAAAGACTTGAGCTATGTGACGTTGGTAGGAGGGGGCACTTCCATGATTGTCCTGACTTTCTCCTCTAATGAATGCAACTTTTGGGCATCCACTCGATGACTCAGATATGTAACTGCCTTTGCTTGGAACTTATCTTTTTTTAAACGAATGCCAGCCTCCAAAAATCTCTTCAGAACCTCTTCCATGTTTGCCACATATTCCGCTTGTGTTGATCCTGTGATTAGGACATCGTCCAGGTGCACTATAAATCCAGGAAGTCCTTGTAGTAAGTTTTCCATAGTTCTTTGGAAAATCGCACAGGCTGATGACACACCGAAGGGTAGGCACGTATATTGTTACAGGCCGTTGCGCGTGTTTATGGTGACAACTTCTTGATGTGTTGTCCAGCTCGAGCTGTTGATGCGCATGACTCATGTCCAGTTTAGCTTAGGATCTTCCTCCTGCAAGTTTAGCATACCAATCTTCAATCTTTGGTATTGGGTATTTGTCTAATTTCGCAGCCTTGTTCACCGTTAACTTATAACCCCTGCAGATGCAAATGGTATGGTCTAGTTTCATCACAGGGACTATAAGTGCTGTCCATTCTGAAAATTGGACTGGCTGTATTATTCCTAATTTCTCCAAACAACATAATTCTGCATCTATGTTTTCTTTTAGAGCGTAAGTCACAGGTCTTGCCTTAAAAAAACCGGGGTGTTGCTTCGGAATCCACATATATTTTGGCTTGTAGACTTTTGATTTTCCCCAACTCATCTTGGAATACTCTGTCATACCTTTTCAGCAACTCTGGAATTCCTCCTGTCTTGACCTAAAAATTTACCAACTAGTTTAGTTTGATTTCTTTCAACCATTCATGGCCCAGGAGTCTAGGTCCTTCTCCAGTCACCACAATTACTGACAGCTGAGCTGTCTGTTGCCTGTGTGGTACAGGTACAGAGGTGATGCCTTTCACCTGTATTGCTTCTCCTGAATATGTTTTTAATTGAGCAGCGGTTTTCTCCAAACCCAATGGCTGGGTACCTTCTCTGAGGTATTTAAAGATGTGTTCCCCCACCACTGTGGTCGATACTCCTGTGTCAACTTCCATGAGCAGAGGTTTTCCATTTGTTTGAAGTGTTACAGTGGTTGGTACAGTTTTCCTGGGCTCCAGATTGTGTAGTAAATTACCGTCAGCCTCAGTAACTCCTGACTAAAGGACTATATTGTGCACTTCATTTAAATTGACCTGATGTCTGAATGGCTGCCTTGTTCTAGTCCTGCAGTGTTTAACAATATGCCATTTTATGTGGCAGGAGTGGCATTCTGCTTCTTTAAATCTACAGACTTTGGGTGCATGATTTCCCCCACATCGGTAACACTTAAACTTTTGGATTACTGGTGAGCTGCTTCCAGTATTTCTTTTTATTTTTCTAGCGGTAGGGACCGTATCCCGCTTCACGATTGCCTCCCTGATCTTTGCGCCGTGCCCAGTGGCAGGCTCCCGCCCTCCCTGCAAAATGGTGTCATGTTGCACGCTCTGCAGAGCCTGCAAGTCCCCCTCAGCACTCTCCATTTTGCCAGCTAGTTATCTCCATGGTGCGCTTCAGGTCTATCTCAGCTTCTGCAAGCAAACAGCACTGAAGGGCGTCGTCGTTTATGCCGCAAACCAACATGTCATTTATAGTATCACCGAAGTCACAGTGCCCCATTAACTTTTTCAACATCACGATGTATGTTGTGATCGACTCACCGGGGGCCTTTACTCTAGAGTTAAACTTGACCTTTGCATGGTCATGGAGGATTTAGGCTGAAAATGTCCTTTCACGAGCTTGACTAGCTCAGTGAAAGATCTGTAATTTGGCGCATTCGGAGCCGTCAAGCTACGGATTGGCTTATACATTTTGCTCCCACAGACACTTAGAAGAAATGTCTTCTGTTACTCTTCTGCCGTTATTTCATTAGCTACAAAGTAAAAACCTAATCGCTCAATGTAGTGACTCCAGTCCTCGACGGATGAGTCGTACGGGCCAATTCTACCAGACAGGCATTGCTGGTGATTATACTTCTTTTCTTTCTTTCTCACCTTAAAATATCGGAAAACTCACAGCAGTGAGGTGAGGTGCTGTGTTGGTGCTATTTACCCTTGTCACCAATTGTAATAAGTTTGTAATGCAGGGCTAGTTTCTTATAAGAAACAGTAATCTTTATTTACAGACTCCAGATGAGGATACATGCTTCTTCCAAGACCAAGGCTAAAAATCTCTGACTGATATGTATACAGTGAGGCCTTTGAGTAAAATCTTACTGTGCTGTATGCGATTGCAATGTTTATGTTATTTGCTTGTTCTCCTGAAGTTTCATTTAGGAAACTCTCTCAAAAATGATAAAAGTATTTGAACATAAAATAAATGCTAGATATCACATCTACACATGTTGGAATTCAAAGGTGCACAACGCTGGTATTTGATTTAAATACTGTTAGCTCAAGTAGTTGGTGACATATTATACCCCCTTTACCTTTAAAAAACTGTAAAAGGTGATTATACTATACAGTCATAGAATAAGTGGCTTATCATACATTAAAAAAGGACTAATCATTCTCGGCATCCTGAGTAATTCCCACTTCTTGCTATCTCCTGATTGAACAACTTTACCAAGCCACTTGTATTTATTTATTCTTTTATAGAATGTGGCCATCACTGGCAAGGCAAGCATTTGTTGCCTATCCCTACTTGCCCTTAAACTTGCTAGACTATTTCAGAGGGCAGCTAAGAGTCAACCACATTGGGTCTGGAGTCATATAGCCAGACCACATAAGAACAGCAGATTTCATTTTCTAAAGGGCATTAGTGAACCTGATGGGTTTTTACAGCAATTGATGATGGTTTCATGGCCACCATTACTGAGACTAGATTTTCAATTCCAGATTTATTTGTGAAATCAAATTCTACCAACTGTTGTGGTGGGATTTGAACCCATTCTCCCAAAGAATTCACCTGGGCCTTTGGATTATAAGCCCAGTGACATTAACACAACATCACCATCTCCCCATCCTTCAAATGCCAAGAATCAGCCATAAATGGTGGGAAACTGAAGTCACATATCGGACAGTCTGCAGGTTACCTTCCCTTAAAGGACATTGGTGAACCAGTTGGGTATTTATATCAAAACAATATTTCTATTGATGCTAGATTTTTTTTGTCATTTCCAGATTTAAAAACAAAACTGAATTGAAATTCTCAAAATACCATGGTTGGATTCGCACCCACATTCTCTGGGCAGACTTTTATGTTGTGCCGGGGTTCCCATCCCTCCCCAGTGAAAAAGTCGACAGCAAACCTGCCTCCACTCCACGAGTTCCTCTGCAGCCATTTAACATTCAAAGGACCGTTAGTTGGCCCAGGGTGAGACTTCCGCCCTCATTTCGGGACCAAGTCCCACTTCCAAGAGCTAACGGCCAGTCAACTGGCCAGCAGCTCTTCAGTCCCACCAGGAGCATGGCCACCTCCGGGGCTGCATCCAGTACCCAACAGTGATGTTCAATGGAGCCGGATGGGGAGGTAAGTTGGGGAGGTTTTCAGCAGAGTCAGCTAGGAGGCCCTTGTGAGAGCAGCATGAGCCATAGTACACGGGTCAGGGGGGAGAGGGCAAATCGGGGTGGGGGGGAAGACCTTGGTGGCGGAGGGTATGGGTTCTCTGTTGGGCCCAGAAGGGCCAAAAATATGAGGAATGGGACCTGGCTTCAAATTGTGATGGGGGCAGGAAGAGGCTCTTAAGCACCAAATAATTAGCCACTTAAGGGCCTCAATTGGTCCAAGGATGGGCTGCCTGACACTTCCACTGCTGCACCTAAAATTGTGGTGGAGTTGGGTGCTGGCAGGTAGTTGGGTGGCACAATGCCCATGGCCAATTTTAGGCCCCCTCTCACCTGCCAACCCACCCCACAGGGAGTGCAAACTTCTACCCTCTGGATCAGTAGTGCAGTAATATACCCGCAATATTATCATATCCTTCCAGGATGAATCCACTGCACAGTGTGATACTAAGCTATACATAACAAAAAGGTTCCAAGTTCAAAGATCTATGTTGAATTACTGATTTGATTGTTACTGTGTAGTTCATTGAAAACGTGCATAAATACATTGGACATTAAATGTGTTTCTGTATAACATGGGCAATTATTAATTTCTCATCATTAAAAATTATTTGTGTTTTCAGGTTCGCAGTTCTATGCATATGGGAAACTTTGAAAGAGCTTTATCTGCCTCTAAGACAGCCAAAAAATTGAACATTTTTGCGACTGCACTCGGAATAATAACAATATTTACTTTTATAATTTTTTTTATTCTAGGTAGTGTAAAAGTGTTTTATCTCAAAAAAATTACATAAAAGATTAATGATCATATCAAGTTTATATCAAATAAATCTGTATTATGGAATACATTATGTTTAAGACATTTTTGATTTCCTTATTCACCTTTATTATATTCTGTCCATATATGTGTACATACATAATTGTTGGTGCACAATTTCGAGAAATACAGAACAGTAACTTTACTTGTTTAGAAATTCATTTGTTCCCAATGAGATACTCAGAATATAATATGAATTTTCTCTTTGCATTTACAAAATAATGAACTCTTCTAGAGAGAGTAAAGCATTAATTTCTTTAGTTGTGTGCCATTGCATTAAGTCGATGTTGATCTTGGAAGAGAATAACCAGTCAAGCAACTTGCTACCTCCCCCATTCTCTCCCAACAAAGAAATAGTCCACATTTGAATGAGCCATCTTTCACCCAGAGCACTACTAAAAGGGGAGCAGAACGGTCACTTTCTAACTAAGCCAAAGGGTAAGAGGTAGCACACAGTTTCAAGGGTTCAAATCTCCCACATTATATCATTCCCCATATGGAGTTGTTGGAGATTCATTTCCCTTCCTCCTTACAGTGGTTCTTGGACCCAGAATTACAAGAAAAAAATGCACACAGCAAACAGGGTTAGACAAAACCTTAGTTTTGTTCGTTTATTGAACCTACAAAAACACAGTACAAACCTCTTTACCATTTGACTAAAACTTACAATCACCCACGTCACTGGTCTTTATCGGTGTTGATTGTAGCGCTGGATCTGGAGATGACCAGTCCCCGTCCTTCTTCTCCTGACCGCAGTAACCATGCTTTGATGCTGTCTTTTTTTTTTTACAGTGTTCAAGTCACATTATCACACACCTGGGTCTCAGGTATAGGTTCCATTAACATTCCACTGGATTGTCCCGCTCTTCTCTCCCCCTTTACCCTGGTCCTTTCAGTGTCCTGAGCTAGGCAGAACAGCAAGGGCATAGACAATTCTCCTGCTGTTTACACAACAGAAGCATAATATGATTTCCCTCCCATGGTGAGGGGCACTTAGCTCAAAGCTTATTCAGGTGTAAATGCTTCTTTCATTCTCAGCGGGAACTGCTTGCAATTCATAATTACAGATAACCTGTGTGATTGTCCAGTTTCTAAATCAATTAGTTCGTTCTCTGTGTGAGTCGAGGTTGACTGTTTCATATCTTCCGTTCTCCCTCCTTGTAATATCTCTTTTATACCAGAGATAATACTTCCGATGATCCTCCTGCCGCTGAGTGTATTCACAGAATCTCAGAATCACACTGCTGAAGAGGCCCTTTGGCCCATCGAGTCTGCACCGGCACGTGAGAAACACCTGACCTACCCACCTAATCCCATTTACCAGCACTTGGCCCATAGCCTTGAATGTTATGACGTGCCAAGTGCTCATCTAGGTACTTTTTAAAGGATGTGAGGCAACCCGTCTCCATCACCCTCCCAGGCAGCGCATTCCAGACCATCACCACCTTCTGGGTAAAAAAGTTTTTCTTCACATCCCCCCTAAACCTCCTGCCCTTGAACTAATGCCCCCTTGTGACTGACCCTTCAACTAAGGGGAACAGCTGCTCCCTATCCACCCTGTCCATGCCCCTCATAATCTTGTACACCTCGATCAGGTCACCCCTCAGTCTTCTCTGCTCCAACGAAAACAACCCAAGTCTATCCAGCCTCTCTTCATAACTTAAATGTTTCATCCCATGCAACATCCTGGTGAATCTCCTCTGCACCCCCTCCAGTGCAATCACATCCTTCCTATAATGTGGCGACCAGAACTGCACACAGTACTCCAGCTGTGGCCTCACCAAGGTTCTATACAACTCCAACATGACCTGCCTACTTTTGTAATCTATGCCTCGATTGATAAAGGCAAGTGTCCCATATGCCTTTTTCACCACCCCATTAACATACCCCTCTGCCTTCAGAGATCTATGGACACAACGCCAAGGTCCCTTTGTTCCTCAGAACTTCCTAGTGTCACGCCGTTCATTGAATACTTCCTTGTCAAATTACTCCTTCCAAAGTGTATCACCTCACACTTTTCTGGGTTAAATTCCATCTGCCATTTATCTGCCCATTTGACCATCCCGTCTATATCTTCCTGCAGCCCAGGACACTCAGCCTCACTGTTAACCACCCGGCTAATCATTGTGTCATTCGCAAACTTACTAATCCTACCCCTATGTCGTTTATATAAATGACAAATAATAGGGGACCGAGCACAGATCCCTGTGGTACGCCACTGGACACTAGCTTCCACTCATTAAAGCATGCTTCTGTCATCACCCTCTGTTTCCTACAACTAAGCCAATTTTGAATCCACCTTAACAATTTACCCTGTATCCCATGTGCATTTGCCAGTCTCACCCAAACTTTACATTTCTTTAATCAGTTTATATATTTGATTCCATCACCCCAAATCCCCTTTTTAATAACCCTTCAAGATTCTTCCTTTCTTTTTAGCTTACATGATAATATCAACAAATGCAGTGCAATAATAAATTGCACAATCATTCACACATGTGACGCAACTCGACTCCAAGGAGAAACCTCAAGGTTGAGCTCAATATCCTATCAAAGTGGGGTGACTATTTCTTCAATCTCATCCCTTGTTTTCCTATTTTCCTGTGTGAAGCATAATAATGTTTTTGGGAAAGGTCTATGTCCTTTAACAAATGTATGGGTAATGGTGGGATATCATATCCAAAATGGGTTATGTATTCCTGGAGGTTGGTAAAGTACTGCTCAGCATGAGATTTACTGGGGTGTGATCTGGGATAGGGGTTGTCCTTTCCTGGTCTATCTGGGGTCTGAACAAAGGTTTGAGTCATAAAGTTTCCTTGGATTCGAGTTGCGTTACATACATTTATGATTGTGCAATTTATTATCGCACTGCATTTGTTGAGATTATATAAATCAACCCAACTTTCAACTCCATAATCACTCATAAAATTGCCAGAACCATCTCCTTTAACAGTTTCTGGTGGGCACCACCTGGGCAGCTGTACCTCCGTTAAGTTGAGGATGACAGCTACTACCTCATCATTTACATCATGGTACAACACCTTCCCTGTTGGAATTAACACCAACCCATTCCTAGGTCTAGGTGTTGTTATGGAGCATTTAACCGCTTTATCCTGGGTCTTTGGGGTAATTGGTAAGGGCTTCCTTTTGTGCCTAACCAGTTCAGTAACATTGACTGTATTTGGAGGGTCTGGGACCACACAAGAGTCTAAGCTCTGAGTCCAATTCATTCCAGACCCAAAGTCTTGCCATTGTCGTTTTTAAAAAGTCACCCATTTTTGGCATTTATGTCTCGACTGACCTACACACACATAAACTCCTCACTCCTCCTTCCATCACCTGTCCCAACACAATTTCACTCCCTCCTTAGTTCCCATAATGTGAGTTGTTCTCCAATTTTTCTCAACCCATGGATGCATCACCTTTACTCTCATCTGTCTTTCTTAACCACCACCACCAGCCTATGGAGATGCTTCCTCGACATTACAGACAAACTCATCTGCCCTGTTTCACTAGTTCTTTACTGGCCATGATATTTAATTTTGGCAAGGTACCGATACTTCCCCAAGTTTGTAACCGGTATGATTGGAATATTTAATGGAATATGACCCCAACTAATCCGGCCACTTTCCCCTAAGGAAATATGTAACTACCCTGTCTTCGCCCTGTGTTTCTCCCTGCTTTGATACGATGGGCCCAGCTCCTCCCAAACACCTATAAATAAAAGGCATATCATTGCCCACTCGATCTCCCCGTCCTTCTCAGTTCAGGATTATCAACATGCTCAGCCAGCATGTGTATTTCATCCTCCACACCCTTGATTTGACTCGCTTCGAAAAAAAAGAAAGAAAAGACAACACCGCTCTATGAGAGGTCTTCCCTCCATAGGTCGGACTTAGGTTGCATACGTATTTACACTGCACGGTACAATTACCGCGTTCCCTTTTCATTTTCCCCCAGGTTTGGACCTTTTGTTGCTCGAGGTTGGTGTAGAAGGTGGTGTCCAAGGCAACATTGGTCAAGGTGTCCGACGATTCCTTCTTGCCACCCGGCCTTCTGGGTCATCACCGTCCCACAACATGGGAGGAAGGCTTAGGCTGATTAAACTCATGACTGTTCCCTGTGTCCTGGTCTGTTTTGATCTCCTTTCTTCAGGGTCATAGAGTTTACACTGGTTAATGTGAAACCATTTTATCCATTTTGCTAGTTGGACTGCATATATCATAGGCCTTGCCTTATCCACTATACTATATGGCCCGTTATATAACGGTTCGAATGCCCCTATTCTTGTTTAATTTGTGACCACGACCTGGTCCCCTATTTGCCACCCTGCGCTTTCCGTGGTTCTAACAACACTTTATTCTTTTGGTGCTGACTTCCCATGTTAATAGCAGCCTCTCAATGCACTTTCTTTAGAGTATCATGTAGATCTCTCACAAGACTGTCCCGGGTGCCCTCCCTAACCTGGGTTTCAGTCAGGATCGGTAGCAACACATGAGTGGGAGTCCTCATCACCCTTCTGATCATCAGCTCATGCGGGGAGTGCCCTATACTTTTGGAGATGCTGGCCCTGATGCTCATTAGAACTAGGAGCAGGACCTCATCCCATCTCCTGGGATCCTCTCCTATCTTCTTCCTAAGCCTCTCTTTTATGGTTCTCTCTACCATGCCCAATGATTGGGGTTATGGGCCACATGCCATTTTCCCTGTATCCCTAGAAGTTTCAGGATGGCCTGCATAACCCATCCAATGAAATGGCTTCCCTGATCTGATCACTATTTGGAGAAGCCCCCATTAGGAGAACATGTCTCTCACCAGGATCCTAGCAGTGGTTAATGCTGTAGCTGCTCTACAAAGGAAGTCTCCAGCCACTTGGAGAGGACACCTCCCTCCCCCCGCCTCCCAACAACAGGCAGCGTTTATTGTCTGTTTTTGTGATGGGCAGTGGCCCAATGAAATCTATTTATATAGACTGCCCTGGTCAATCCACCCTTCTAGCGTGGCCAAACGGAACCTTTCTTTGGTGGGGGTCTGGGTTATTCACTGCGCATACTAAGCAGTTATCATAATACTCCTTTACATATTCTCTGAAATAAGACCACCACCCACCTCCTCCGCTTTCTTCCCCATGAGCTAGTTGCATGAATTCTTCCAAGTATTGTACAGGCATGACTCACCTTTCTCCCTTAAACAGAATCCCCTCTTTAACCATTACATCTACTGCTCCAAAGAGTAACTCAATTGGCTCACCTTTCTCATTTTTCCTAATTATTGCGTTTAGAAGCACCTCGTGCGTTTGAACCTGTATCAGATCTGGGGACAAATTTACCTCCCTTTATGGCTGTGATTTGCCCAGATTGGTGCAGGTCCCAAAGTACTCCTTCCCTGGCTCCCCTTTCTTCCAATTCATCAGCCTTTCAGCTGCCCTCCTATTTAGGGTTTGTTTTTGAATGTGCCTTCACCTTCTGAATGTCATAATCTCCTTGCTTATTGCCCATAACACCCAAGATGGTTTCCAGCAGTGAGGCTGTTGTTATGGCACAGTGAATGGTAAATGCTGAGTTGTTCAAATCCCAGAGAGACACTTGAAACAACTGCCACAACTTATTTGGGACCTTGTCGTGTGTGTCCATAGATCTCTGAAGGCAGAGGGGCATGTTAGTGGGGTGCTGAAAAAGGCATTTGGGACACTTGCCTTTATCAATCGAGGCGTCGATTACAAAAGTAGGGAGGTCATGTTGGAGTTGTATAGAACCATAGTGAGGCCACAACTGGAGTACTGTGTGCAGTTCTGATCACCACATTATAGGAAGGATGTAATTGCACTGGGGGGGGGTGCAGAGGAGATTCACCAGGATATTGCCTGGGATGAAACATTTAAGTTATGAAGAGAGGTTGGATAGTCTTGGGTTGTTTTCGTTGGAGCAGAGAAGACTGAGGGGTGACCTGATCGAGGTGTACAAGATTATGAGGGGCATGGACAGGGTGTGTAGGGAGCAGCTGTTCCCCTTAGTTGAAGGGTCAGTCACAAGGGGGCATAAGTTCAAGGTGATGGGCAGGAAGTTTAAGGGGAATGTGAGGAAAAACTTTTTCACCCAGAGGGTGGTAGCGGTCTGGAATGCACTGCCTGGGAGGGTGGTGCAGGCGGGTTGCGTCACATCCTTTAAAAAGTACCTAGATGAGCACTTGGCACATCATAACATTCAAGGCTATGGGCCAAGTGCTGGTAAATGGGATTAGGTAGGTAGGTCAGGTGTTTCTCACGTGTCGGTGCAGACTCGATGGGCCGAAGGGCCCCTTCTGCACTGTGTGATTCTGTGATTCTGTGTGATTTGCAATTTGTATAAATTTCAAAATGTGTGCCTTGAATTCAGTAGTGATAAAATCCCCAAGTCTCAAGAGGTTTTTATAAAACTAAATTAAATATTTATTAAATAAAAGACTGTAAGCACATACATATGTCTTCAAAATACTACTATAATAACTTCTAGAAAAGTCCCCTAATTAATCTGATTCCCAGTTACAGCTCCATTAAGGAAACAGTAAAACACCATAGATTTAAACAGACCCCTGGCAAAGCACACTCTGAGCAGCCGCATTCAAAATGAGTTTCTTTCAGCTCTGGGTCTTTGCAGACAGTGGCTTGAGGTTTACAGAATGAAAGCTTTAGATCTTAGAATCCCTCTTCCTTTACCAATAACTTTCTCTTCCTTTATACATATTTTCCTCTTTGAATGCAAATTCTCATTGTATTACTAGGTTTATTTGAACTTTACCTCTTCTAACAATAAAATCCTTTCATAGCACCAATTTCATTAGCAAGCTTTGGAAAAAAATAAACACATTGTTTGTCTTCTTCTGGCCAGGTGTAATATTTCATCCATTCTTTCGAATGGTTTAGTTAAAAATGCAAATTGCCCCCTTTACACCTCACCTTCTAACTTCCCTATGTTTACCTAATTAACATTTCAAAACTACTTCTCTTCTATAGATCAAAGCCTCTAGACCAGCTTTCATCCAACTAAGACACACACACACATAGGCCAGAATTTTTAGTTCAGCGGGCGGGCGCATGCCTGAACTGACCTAGCATGAAATGACGCGCGATTACGTCGGCCGAGCATGCTGAAATCAACGCGCAGTCACACGATAGTGCAGTCAGCGGGCGACACCAGAGCCGGCAGCCCGCCCGCCGACAATTAAAAGGCCTATTAAGCCCATCAAGTTATCAACTGACATTAATTTTTCACTGCCCATTCAACCTAATGTTTGGCGAGCAGACGAAAAGGCCAAGCAGCCTTTGCAAAAGTAAATATAAATAAAATAAAGACTTTATTTTTTAATTAAAAACATGACCCTGCTCATGTGACAGAGCCGCAGGACGGGACATGTTTTATTACATTTTCCTGTTGTTTATTAATATTTTCACTGTCTTATTTATCTCCCTGAGGCAAAGAGGTGGCTCAGGGAGATTATTCTGTGTTCTCTCACTTGCATGCGCGAAGTTCGCACTAGGCCTACTCGCCCTCCTTTGCCCTAATTGGCCCGCCAGCATGAAATCACAGTGCACTGTCAGTCATGGGCAGCGGGCAGGTTTCTGACCACCCCCACCGATCCCGCACGCCAAGGGTAAAATTCTGCCCATTGACACAGACAGCACTAGAACCCTATTTTAAAATAATTTCCAATGACATTATGAACATTATTATATTTTCTTGACATGACTCCCAGTTAAGGCCCACCCAGCGGGCTGCCCAACGGGACGTGCTATGCACTTCCTGTGCAGGGGGGAGGGGTTCCCCAACTGTCAAAGTGCGCTCGAAAGAGCACACATCTCCCTGAGACTAAGTGCTGTCTCAGGGAGACCGCTGAAACCTCAAAAATAGAATAATAAAAAAATTATTAACATGTCTCCCTCATGTGACAATGCCACACGAGATGGGACATGTTAATAAATATGACAAAAACTTTATTAAAGATTTTTTAAACAGACATGAAACCCCATCCCGCCGGTGGATGAGGTTTCATGTATTATCAGAAGCCCGCTGGGGCTCCTGGCCTGCCCACCAGCCTTAAGGTTGGCCGGCAGGGCCTTTAATTGAGTTAATTATCCTGTCAATGGCCTCAATTGGCCATTTCGCTGTCTGCCCGCCTTCCTGAATATTTACATTGGGTGGGATGATGCCGGGCTCCCCCTGACATCATCCAGCATAATTTTTGCGTCAGTGAGCGGGCCCCGCCCCCAACTCACCGATGGAAAAATTCTGGCCATAGATTTTAAAAGACCCAGGCAAAGAAACATTATACTCTGAATAAGTCGAATTCAAAGTGAGTTTTCTTAACTTCAGTTCTTTGAAAACGGTAGCTTGAGGCATAGATACTAAAGGGTTTTCACACTTGTAAGATCTTAAAATTCCTACGCTAACAGTCAGCCTTTTCTCCTTTATACATATTTTCCCCTTTGAAAGAAAATTCCCATTGTTCACTATGTCTTTGGACTTTATCTTCCTGATCATAAAAACCTCTCATAGCACTAAGTTTTACCAGTAATCTTTGGGAAAAATAAACACACTGTTTCTAAACTTCACCTGGCTAGATGACATATTTCACCCCTCCTTTGAAAACAATCTCGTCTGGTTTATTTAAAAATGTAAATGTTCTTTACTTCCCCCATGTTTACCATGTTTACATCAAAGCCTTCAGACCAGCTGCCTTTAATCCAATTAAGTCACACACACCACTATTACTCTATTTTACAATAAATTCCAATAATTATGAGAATTATTATATCTTCCTGACACCATCACTAACGGTTTCCCATCTGAGAACTTGAATCTTCTCCTAGCCCATGCCACCAAATAGGCGGTACAGGAATTTCTGGTGAACATCGAGTCTGAGCATATGGTGCAGAGGGTTTGGGATTCATTGGGGTGCGTCGCTACATAGGCTACAGCTGCCAGTTCAGCCTGTTGTGCGCTTAGAGTGTTGGGGAGTTTATGGCTTTTTCTATTCCAGCCCCTGGGTCATAAACCCCGCACCCTGTCCTACCTTCTCCATTTATCACTGAGCTGGACCCATCCACATAGATATCTCTATCTGTCGGGTATTCCCTGGCCCGGAATCCCACATCTACATCCCACACTCCTTCTACTGAGCACACATTGTCCGTTCTCAGGCAGATCATTTTCAGGGTTAGCTTTGGGTCCACCAGTTTCTCCACTTTCAGGGTCATTTGGGAGAGCAACAACATCCAGCAGGCAATATGACTGCTACTTACTGTCCCATCTTTCATCCTACCGCCCAATAACATTTGTGCCGGGATGTGACAGGACAATAGGGTCACCAAGGGTGACCCCATGAATAACTGAAAGCAGGGGCAGGTTTACAATGAAACACACAGTGCTGTGGCATGGGGGTCCCAAAATGATGAGTGAGCGCTGAACTGTTGGAAGTGTTGTGGATTTTTGTTAACTGAGGCAACTTTTCTCAGGACTTGCATGTCGTCGATGATTAACAGACCAAACTCTTTTCCCTCAGGCAGAAAGTTTAAACCAGCTGTCAGAGGCATGCAAAGCGCATTGGCATGCGAGTTTAGAGAGGCAAGTTTGGCTCAAGAGTGATTACACAAACTGAAGTCAGAGCTCCTCCCTACAGGTTGTTTTTATTAACCACAAGATGCACAAACCAGCTGAAATTGCTCCAAACAAACCGCTTGTAAACACAATAACAGCAAAACCACAGAATCAGCCTTCTCTGATCCAGTTGGAGTTTTCTTTTCTTGAGAGATTTTGCCACTGGGGAAAATTGATTCTAAATATTAAATTTTATCAGAACATACATACAAAATGACAACTGCACGCATTCGAACAAGGTTGAAATACGTGTCCCTGTGTGAATAGATATAAACCCTCCTGATTCAATCAGTTTGGCGGCACATTACCTGAGTCTTAGGCTGCCATTTCTATAGTGTTTTGAAACCAGAATGTGCAACATTGGAACAATGTCCATAGTAATAGTTGGAAATAAATGGATCACTATTACACACTGTAATGCAAGTCTATGTGGTGAGTACCGTCAATTGCAATTATTGGTTATGAACAGAGTCGTAAAGTTTGCGAAACATCATGACATAAATGTGTCACCTTTCTATCAAGGTTAACCACCAGAACTCAAACAGAAACATGCCCTGGATTTTCGATTAGAAAATATTCACACTGTAAATTGCCAGTGTTATATTATTTTTAATTATAGAATATACAAACGTTCATGGCAAGAAGGGCCAGCACATGAAAAAGAATATGTGCATTTTCAATTTCTCTACAAAACAGATGTTTTGTGGCAAGATCGAAGAGAGCCTCAGGTTAAATTAACCTGGAGACCGCTTGTCGGGAAATTACATGATAACCCACCTCCCAACCCACACTGCCTAACGTACTTCGAGAAATCTATTGTCTGCTTCATATATTGATGTACTTTAAAGGGCAATAAGTTGCGAGGTGAACTCGGGTATAAATTAACCATTTTATAAGATTGAGCTTAACCACAGAGTCTAATCTCTGACCTGAATGTTTAACCTATTCATAAAATCTTGTAATATCGATAAGCATTGGATGGTTTAGATTATAGTAATCATCACTGTAGCGTTTTTCGATCCAAGAAATTGACAACAAATTTAACATCATGAAATGAGCTAAAGAGTCAATACTGAGATGGAACACAGTGCAGGAACAGCAATACCAGAAGAATCGTCACCTTCGTTTCTCTCTCCACGGAAGCTGCTTCACCTGCTAATTATTTGCAGCATTTACGCTAATAATTGAGACATTTAACCATGACAGATCTATTCTCAATCTACAGAAATTGGTCCCTTTCAATTAAATTAATTTATTGCTCGAGATTGCACTGTGTCCCGTTCCGCAGCCAGTCGAAAGCAAACGTTTTTCGCAACATGAGTTGATCAACAGAAGTTCCTCTAGGTTTGACTTGAACTCAAAACCTTGGCATTGCACACCTCAATCCTGCCATTAGCGTACCACGTGCTAACCGATCGCGTCCCACGAGAAGCAGCGCTCATTTGCACACACATTTCAAGTTGTATCATCTTGTTAGAGGCACTAAGTCTTTACAATTGAGTGGCAAGAACTGAGATTGTCTGCAGATAGTGTGCAGAAGTAGTTACATGACTGTGAAAAAGCTGGTGAAATAACCAATGCCCCGTAGTTTTGGGTTGTGCCCGGGGTTGTGGGGTGGGGGGCAAAAATGAAGGCCCCAAAATGAAGCTGAGCACAGGGCCCCACTAACTGTAAATCCACCACTAACTGAAAGTGTTTGGTGGCCCAAAGGATCACCAAGAGATTGTGTTCACAATTCGAATAGCTTCTTTCTACGTCCATCAGGACTTGGGAGGCATAGGCCACCGGTCTCAACTTGCCATGTTGCACTTGGAGAAACACTGCAGTCAAACTATCCCCAGTAGCTGCTACTTCCAGGTAAAAGTCCTGACTCCTATTTATCACTCCTAACACGGGTGCAGTTTGTAGGTCTCCCTTTAGGCAGATAAATGCCTCCTGGCAACTCTCATTCCATTCCCATCCTACTACTTTCCTAAGGAGTCTAAGCAAAGGGGCTGTTGTGGTTGCATAACCTTTGGTGAACTCCTTGCAGTACCCTGTTACTCCCAGAAAGGACCTCACCCCAGATACATCCTTCGGGGCAGGTGGTCACTCAACTGCCCTGGTTTTCGCCCCATCTATAGCTCTCTTTCTTATCCTAATCATCAGTCCTAGAAATTGCACCTCCCCCGCCCAACAAGGACTTTCTTGGGGTTCACCTTAAAGCCTGCCTCTTTCAATAAATTCAATAGTTCAGTGGCCCGTGATCTACTGCACCGTCCGAAAATAATAACGTGGTGTCTACATATTGGATCAGCTGGTTGAGCTGACTAAAACCCTTTCAAGCATCGGCCATGTATTGGTGGAAAATTGAGGGACTGTTGTGAAACCCTTGTGGGAGACACATGAATACTATTGCTCCTTGAATGTAAAGGCGAACGTATACTGATTCCTCCGTCTCAGAGGGAGAGACAAAAACCCAGGTTTCCAATTCCTTCTCTGCCTCCCGATGAAAACGGCACTGTTTCTGAGGTCGGGACATTAGATCATCTGCCTTCACCTCTACCCCCGCTATCCTTCCACAGCCATGTCTGTGAGAAGCAAACACAGTGATGTTATCTCACACATGTGTTCGATAACTTGCTGGGACGCTCTGGACCAATTGTGCCAAGCCAAAACTTCCTTTCGGTTTTATTGTACAGGCACTGGATTTCACCTTTTCCTCTAGTTTATCCAAATCAACTGCTCCCATAGATTGTGCTTTTTCATATCCATGATCACATAGTGAGTCAACATTTTTTTTCATTCATGGGATGTGGGCGTCGCTGGCCAGCATTTATTGCCCATCCCTAATTGCCCTTGTTCAGAGGGCATTTAAGAATCAACCACATTGCTGTGAGTCTGGAGTCACATGTAGGTGTAGGCCAGACCAGGTAAGGACAGCAAATTTAAAGGACATTAGGGAACCAGATGGGTTTTTATGACAATGGTTTCATGTTCATCATTAGACTTTTAATTCCAGATTTTTATCGAATTCAAATTGCACTCTCTGCCATGGCGGGATTTGAACCCAGGTCCCCAGAGCATTACCCTGGGTCTCTGGATTACTAGTGCAACAACACTACGCCATCGCCTCCCCTGTAACTGGTCCTGAGAAATTGATCCTGAGAATCCCCCGCGCTGGGCTGTTCCCACTTTATAAGAACACATTCCCGTTTAGTGACCAGGGGTCCTAACTTTATAGTCAAGAGTATCGATACTGCCCCAGCCTGCTCATTACCTCTAAAACCTATCGATTTAAAAGGGACTTGGCTCGTCCAGGGAGAAGAGGTCGGATTTGGTGAGTGGACCATTGTACTGGAAGCCCCATTGTCCACTAGATACTCCCCCTGAATGGTCTCTACCTTGATATTCACACGCGGTCTGCCCCATTCATCACAGGTATTTGAATTGGCCGCAGCCCTGTCACTGCAGGGTTACAGATGTCTGATGCGCACTGCAGCTTCCAGCTTCCCTTGATCCTGTAGCCGTAGCCTGCTGTAATGTGACCACTAGCAGTTTCACGGAGTCTTCTACCTCCTCTTTCCCTGCCTCTACCGCTCATGGTTTCAACCTTGAGAGACCCTCGTATCCTGGTTTCCACCCTTTCAGAAACCTACACTCTTTGCTCTGGTGTCCCATTTTCCCACAGTTGAAACATGCCTGGGATCTGTCCTCATTACCCCCACTCCTGCTTCCATTCCCTTTTACTACCCACGTCCCCTCTTATTTCATACACCTTCTACTTCTGTTATTTTCTTCCCCTCTATCACATTTAAAAGCTAAACTAAATTTCCTTAACACACTCACCTCCGTATTTGTGTTGTCCTCAGGGCCAAACCATGATTCAGCCCTTGCTCTGATCCGTGGCAAACTGTTGGCCATTATGCCCCTCAGCCGAGGATTCCTGGGAGCCCCCATTAAGTTAGTGCAAACTCCATTTCCTCCAGTCACTTTCAAGTATACGGGCCACAATCTATCTGCAAAAGCATTTGGCACCTCGCCTACTAGCTGCCTGGTCTGCTCAACCTGCAAGAATGGGCTACCTTGGCTATGTCCTAGCGCCACTAAAATCTCATCTTTCAAATGGCCCATGGTGCCCCCTCCCTAATTTAGTGGTTGCCAACAGACTCTGATACAACTTCCTGTCTAGGGAGAACAGTGTCAGTTTCTTCATTTCATCATAGTTACAGTTATTGATACCTCCTTTCTGTTCTACATTGGCAAAATGGACAGAGACGTCTCTTCCATGTTTCAGTTTTGGCGTGGTGGTCAGCATGTTTTGTAGCTGGAGGGATGTATATGGAAGCACATTAACACTCTGCAACAGCGCAGGACCACCATCCACCAGGGGTGGACTGAACTTTTGCTGTCGCGGGGGGATACGTCGGTCTCGGTGAACCCGATACGTCGGAAGCCGGCCAACGCTCACGACATTGGGTTCCATTGCCGGTTCCTTTCCCTTCTCATCCAGTCTTCCCCAAATTTCCCCAGCACCATGAGACAAGCCATACCTCTGGATCCGGATAATGCTAGGGTCAGTTTACGAATTTTCTCGTTACAAGGTCCATGGTCAGCCTCCTCATTGCCCTGACGTTGAGCGACTCTGTATGCCACCTTGATATCCTTTAATTGTCCCTCTGCCTTGTTGAGTCTGTCTAGATTCCGGCATGTCCCTCGCAATGAGCCTGACACTGCCTCTCACATTCTGTAACCTGACATTGTAAGTACTCTATCATATTTCTTGCCATTTCTTCCTGCACTTTCCTTTCCTGTCTTTTACGACTTAAACCTTTTGTCACCCAATTCACCACGGCCCCTCTGCTGCTTGCGCCTTACTCTCCAAGTCCCTTGTTTCCTCTTCTAATTGCTTTCCTCTCTCCATGAGAATCTGGTTCTGTTTTTGTAAACACAGTAGCCAAATCACCTTTTCCTTTGATCTTTTATGGTCGCTACAGCTTGTCCACTCTGCAGCTTTCACCTGTGGATTTTCAAAATGCCTCATTTCTTGCACCCATGGCTCAGAAATGTTTACCTTACTACACACATATGAGGATATCCTAAAATAAAAGCAAAAAACTGCGGATAGATGCAAGGATATCCCACCCTCCATCAAGGGTTTCTTGCTCTTGACGCTGTTCATCATTTCATTCTCGACCTTAGGTCCCTGCTGTGATCACCAAGATCTTTTAGAGAGTAATTTCCCTTCCTCCTTACAGTGGTTCTTGGACCCTTGAATTACGAGAAAAAATTGCATGCAGCAATTTGACTCAACCTTAGATTTGTTCATTTATTAAACCTACAAAAGCACAGAACAAACCCCTTTACCATTTGACTAAAACTTACAATCACCCACGTGACTGGTCGTTACCGGTGTTGATTGTAGCGCTGGATCTGGAGATGACCAGTCCCTGTCCTTCTTCTCCTGACTGCAGTAGCCACACTTCAATGCTGTCTCTTTTTTTAGTGTTCAAGTCACACTATCAGACCATCTGGGCCACAGATGTAGATTCCGTTAACAGTCCGCTGGATTATCCCACTCTTCGCTCCCCTTTATCCAGGTCGCTTCAGTGTCCTGAGCTAGGCAGAACAGCAAGGGCATGGACAATTCTCCTGCTGTTTACACAACAGAAGCATAATATGATTTCCCTCCCATGGTGAGGGGCACTTAGGTCAAAGCTTATTCAGGTGTAAATGCTGCTTTCATTCTCAGCAGGAACTGCTTGCAATTTGTAATTACAGTTAACCTGCGTGTTTGTCCAGTTGCTAAATCAATCATGAGTCAGTTAGCTCATATCTCTGTATGTTCATGTCCTTCAGTTTGGGAGTTAACTGTTTCATATCCTTCAGTTAAAATGACCCTCCTGTCAATTTCTACATTCCCATCATCTGTGGCCACTCTGCCAGCTTGACTGCATGGTGAAAGGGTATGCCTGTTGGCAAAGCCTTGCTAATGCCAAACTGGAATCACCAGGCCATCATACTAACCTTTCACCTCCAATAAAGATTACATGCCTGCCGTCTCTCTGTGGCACGCCTGTCTTTCAATGTACTGCAGGATAAAATAAATACAATACATGCATTTGCTGTTCATAAAAGAACACAGTAAATTATTCTGAGCCACTATCTTGGTCCTTATTGCCCATCATTTGTACATTGCTGACTTGGCATAGAAGCAGCAGGATATTAAGAAAAGAGTACCAGATGCTGAGAAAATACCACAATAAAAGGGAACTAAAGATTTGAAAAAAGATATTGTAGGTCATCCAGAAATATATTGCTGTGATTGGGGGAGAAAAGGGGTTTGCATGGATTTTTTTCTTTTCTAAACATTCTTTCATTATTTGTGTTGTGAAAACCCATCTGCTTCACTAAAATCCTTCAGAGAAGGAAATCTGCTGTCCTTACCCGGTTTGGCCTACATGTGACCAATGTGGTTGACTCTTAACTGCCTCTGAAATGGCTTAGGCAAACCACTCAGTTCAAGGTCTTTGCCAGCAACACCCACATCCCATGAAAGAATTTTTTAAAAGTCTCCTGGCTGATACCTACTCAAGCGATGGTGTTTTATACTTAGATGCTGACGGGGTCTTCCACCAAATTGATGGAGGCGTCTCAGTTGATGTGATGAGCTGATGGGTGAAGAGCCCAGTCTTGGATGCACACACAAGGTTGCATCACATGGAAAGACAGGTGTGCCAGGGAGAGATGAGTTGCCTTGTATGGCAGGCAAACCTCACCACCTCACAACATCAAATTTATTATTTTTTAAAAATTCATTCGTGGGATGTGGGCGTCGCTGGCTAAGCCAGCATTTATTGGTCATCCCTAATTGCCCTTGTTTAGAGGGCATTTAAGAATCAACCACATTGCTGTCGGTCTGGAGCCACATGTAGGCCAGACCAGGTAAAGGTAAACCAGGTGGGTTTTTATGACAATTGGGAATGGTTTCATTTTTTTTTGCATTGAATTCAAATTGCACCGCCTGCCAGAGCATTACCCCGGGTCTCTGATTTACCTATCCAGACGCAATGCAACTCAGCCACTGCCACCCCATATTTGAATCAGCCAAGCAGGCATGTTACTATTGTAATATGTTGATAGTTATAATTTCCCAGGTGCATGCATAAATATTGTAAGACTTCAAGGTGGCCTTCAGGGTTTTTATAGTATTTCATTTGCCCTCCCCTGTCTGCGGATCATTGCAGACAACAGCTTTGGGAATTTGGGAATTATTGGTTGGCAAGTGGACTCTGATTGGTACAGGCGTTGCCATGGAGAATGAGCCAATGATGGTGACTGACAGTCAACATTTGCTAAATAATCCCCAGTGTGATAAGAATTACGCTGACAACCAAATTAAGATTGTCAGCTGGGCTCGTGGTGTGACACATTTGCGTGTACTGGAAGCTACATATGTTAATATACAGGGCCCTGTTTTTTGCAGGGAGAAATAACGTGTACACACATTGCGTCTGTTTCAGCTAAACAAAATAAGTGACAGCCATTTGCTGAATTATTCCTTAGGGCAATGCCTTAACCAACCAGGGTCAAGCTGCCTGGTTTAAATTTCAAACAATGCTTGGTGGTTAACTGTCAGTCACCATCACTGGTGCATTCTCCATGGCAACACCTGTACCAATCAGAGTCCGCTTGCCAACCAATCAGCACTCTCTTCACATACAGTATAAATTGTTCTCTTCCCCATAAATTGGTATTCTTACAAAATGTCCTGAGGAGTGCAAGACATGTCTCTTTTTTTTCAGCAATACTCAGGTGAGGGTTTTAAACAGCTATACCCCTCCACCTGCCTGTACCCAGTGCTTTCTGTAAGAAAAAAAAGCAGCCTTTGAATGGGCAGTTTTATCTCCTACAATACAGTAGTAACTATAACAAACAATATTTAATTAGCTGCAAAGTGCTTTGGCATCTCACATAGTCATGAAGTGCAAGTCTATTTTTATGTGCAACTTAGGCTGCAGCGCTATGCAGAAATTTGCGCATGGTTTACAGAATGTTTGCAAACAATGAGTCCATCATTATTGTTAGTTGTACTTGTAAGTAATTAATGCTAATAACAGTCTCAATCTTTCAAACTTGCTGCACTAGTCTTGTCATCAACAAGGAGTAGCTGAAGTGAATACTATAGATCATTTAAGGGGAAGCTAAATAAGCACATAAAGAAAGAACTAGATGGTTATGCTGATAGGCTTATGTGAACAGGGCTGAAAGGAGGCTCGCATGAAGCATCAACATCAGTTGAACTGAATGGCAAGTTCCTGTGCTGTAAATTCTGTGTAAGATGTTGGAGCTTTCACATTTAAAACTGGCAAGTTCTAGAATGTGGAGGGGGAAGTAATAATAAGGGGAATGAGTGACGGTTGGGGAGTTAAATGGATACATATGTAAGAATGAAGGTAGGCAGACTGAAGAGAAGTGGAAACCTAGAAGGAAAAGCTAGAAGATTGAGAAGTTTTGTTTATTAAGAAAAGGAAAGTCGCAAATAGAAAGCAAGTATGGAACTAATAGGCAGATTAACTCAGATAATCAGAGTGCAGAAACAAAAATAAACATAAAGCTGCCATTTCAGAGGCAAAACATTAAACTGAAAAGAAATAAGAACTATAATGAGGAACAGATTAGATTGAAGGATTATATTGAGGTATAGAATAAAGAAGTACATGTAATATACCAAAGATTATATTGGACAATAGAAATAACATAGAATGTGGTTGATCCACAGAATTGTTTTTTCCAAGTTTAACTTAAGGAAAATATTATTAGAATCAGTACACAGAAGTGATCATGTTTCACTCAATGCCATAATTTAACAGCAACCAAAATGAAGGAGTTGTCATGTGCATTTACTGACTAGAAGCTAGAGTCACCAATGTTATGATTTATTTTCTTGGTAACATCACTAGATTAACTTTCCCTTACTATAATTTTAACCATTAAATTTAAAATGTAGGTTTAAGCTTAAACACTTACTTACTTCTGAATTAAGCAAATCTAATCTCAATTTTTGTTTTCCTTTATATAGGTTTGTCTTTATATTGCTTTAAAACATTGCATGACCATTGTCTGCACCATGTTAAGCACACCTTTCTTTTCAACATCCACCTGTAGTAATAGCAAATGGAACACGAGAAAGAGTGACTGGAGAATCAATTCCCAAAAACTAGAATTGTAAAGAACCTACTTAAAACAGGAGAACTAAAACATTGTGCACAGCAGATTGGGAAGATAATTGGAAGATGAAAAACTCAAAAAAACCTCCAGATCCACCGGTGCAAACCTATTTACTATGGTCCATTTTTAATTTGCTGTGTTGCTGTTTTCCAATTGGACTAGTTGCAGTGTTTTTCTCCTATAAGGTTAGTGCTCCAACATGCGTAAGTTTCTCAAACTTTAGGGTGGAAATATGAAATAATGTATGCATGAATTTCAATTCAAATCAGTTAGCCATTTTTGATCAAGCTGGAAAATAAAGAGATGGACTACTTGAGCTAAATGGCCTCTTTCTGTGCTGTAAATTCCATATCTTACAAATTGTAGTTCACACAGTTAGAGTGTTTGAAAAATGTTCAGTTAATGAAAGTAATCATATGGTTCAGTCTTATTAATTAACTTAAAATGCTCTCATATGCCCATCCTCATCATTATCCCCTTATTCTCTTTCATTTACCATCACCAAACTGATTTCTAAATGCTTATATGGTCTCTGCTTCAATCAATTTGGCAGGAACCATTGGAAATGCTTGCAAAATTGTGCAAATAGACTATAGGAATTGCAAGGCTAAGAAAAACCAAAACCCATCTACTTTGCCTTTGTATCATCTTGATAGTCACATGATATGATGACAATGGAGCAGTTGATTAACCATAGCATTAATTCTTTACCAATTAGTCGACAACAGACCCAAACATGAGATGAGAAAATCCCCCGTAGGTTGAAAGCTTTTGAACCATAGGTCAAAACCAAGTGCACCTCCCAAGAATGCCACACTTGCCAATTGACTCTCTACGCAACTTTCCCAGGGGCTTTGTCGATTTTCTGTTGAGGTTATGGTAGATGATTGGAAGAAATAGATGTAAATTTCAGATTCCTGTTTTTACAAATCTATCAGTCTTGCTGAAAACTCAACTAAAGAAAGATGTATAATAGCTAAAATATATATTTGCATAGAAAAATCCTGGCTCACAAGAGGTTCTGAAATACAAGTCTAGAAATTACTGTTGCTGATATTAGCAGGCATGTGCACATGGAATTCTGTTGTTCACTATTTTCCTGCATTACAATGGCTTGCTGTCAAATTTTCATCTGATAATGTCTTGGGAGCAGCGGGGAGGGAGGTGGTGGGGTCTCATCATGTTAATGGTGCTTTACATTGGGGTAAGAGGATGGCATATTGCTAGTGTCACTGGACTAGTAAACCACAGGCCCAGGCTAGTGCTCTGGGAACACAGGTTCAAATCCCACCATGACAGCCAGTGAATTTTTTAAAAAATTGATTAACAAAATCTGGGATTGAAAGCTAGTTTCAGTAATAATGACAATGAAACTATAATAAATTGTTGTAAAAACCCATCTGGTTCACTAATGTCCTTTAGGGAAGGAAATCTGCTGTCCTTACCTTGTCTGGACTATGTGTGACTCTGGATACACAAGAATGTGGTTGACTCTTAACTGCCCTCTGAAATGCCCCAGCAGGCCAGTCAGTTCAAGGACAATTAGGGATGGGCAACTGTTATGACATGGCAGATGATGTGTGCCAAACAGACCAAATCCACAAGGGAAACTTGGTCATGCTATCACAAAGGTTTTGCAATTTGTCTTTATTATGAGAAGATGTGTGTACTGAATTCAGAAGTAATGAGTCCACCAAGACTTTTAGAGATTTTAAATATTAAATTAAAATGTTTATTAACAAAATAAAAGATTTCAAGCACATACATAAGACTACAATTACTTACTAGTAAAACAAATCCTAAAATCCTAATTAACTTGACTCCCAGTTATACATTCCCTTTAAGGCAACAGTCCAAAATAGATTTTAGATTTAAAATAGAACCAGCAAGTTAACTCACTTGACCATCAAATTCCAAATGGCTTCCCCACTTTCAGTTATTTTACATAGCAGACTTATGCACAAATGGCTGGAGGCTTCTTAAAGGCTGTTTCACACACTCCTGTTAGATCTTATATGGCCTTCTCTTCACATAGCCCTTCATTCTCCTGTATATATGTTTCTCTCTGTAATATGTAAATGCTATTGTTCCATATGTCTTTGAAAGTGTATCTTCTTCATAATATAAAAACTTTCATGTTGCCAATATTGTAGGGAACCTTTGGGGAAAATAAACACACTCCTTAGCTTTGCTTATCTGGCTAGTTGTAAACAGACTAAGAACTCTTTGAAATCCAAAAAATCCCTTCATTTACCTAAAAATGCAAATTCCCTTCACACCTTATATGCATCCATGTTTACTCATTAACATTTGAAGCAAGTTTCTACGCCTAGCTTCTTTTGATGATTTCAAGCTTGCAGTCTACTTGAGTTCAGATATAATTAAATCACACAGACAGGCCCAACTATTATCACACCCATAAACTTACTTCACAATAAACCAGAAAAATATTATGAAAATTATTGTACTTTCGTACACTGCCCACATTCCATGAAAGAATTTTAAAAAGAATGCTTCGGGATGTTGCTAACTTGTTAATAAGCATGGTACAAATTCAATTTCTTTCTTTTTCTTTATTTTAGCAGGTGCAATAACCATTGGTTAAAATAACAGAGAAAGGAAAGATATATGTATCCATTAAATGTTCATTTTCTAATATTGCCACTATAATTTCTAAGTTTTAGTGTAATTGGTTATAGGATAAGTGTTTGCACCAGTCAAACTCACCTGCTCATCTTGAGATATTTTGCACCTACCTGGGAGGGCAGATGAGACTTTAGTTTAAGGTTGAATCCAAGATGATACCTCCAATATTTCAGCACTCCCTTAGTATTGTGCTGAAGTATAAGTCTAGATGTCCTGGCCTAGAGCTTAGCGCTATGATCTTCTGACTCAGAAGCAGGAATGTCACTATTGAGCTAAGACTAACATCTACTACAAAAAAACACACTAACCATGCAAATTCCATAGCAAATTAAGGATGTACATAAAGATTAACTTATTAATATGAAATTAATTTTAAACTGGCATGAATACATGGGCGTTGTAATGTATTATGTGTGTTGTGTAGGTCAATTATTTATCACCTGTCATTAAAATTTATTTAATTGTGCTTTCAGGCTACCAAGTCTCTTGAGAAAGGAAACAAGGAGACAGCCGAAAGTGCATCTCTGGTTGCCAAGAAATTGAACATGGCAGCGACTGTGACTGGAATATTTCTTTTAGTACTGCTATTGATTTTTGCCGGTCTTGGTGGCATGAGGATATTTGCTCATTCATAAAATATTTTGTGTGTTAATCTCACATCTTACTTATTATATCAAATAATTCATATTATGAAGTATATTTTGCTCAGGAGATTTAATTCTTTGTTCTGTGTTCTCCATACTATATACTTCATTAATTCTGCTCTTCTACAGTGCCATCCAATTAAGTATGCAATTACGATACAATTAAGGGGGCTCCTGATGCTGTCAGCTCAATCACAGGACCGACAGCCCTAGAGCCTTAGGAACCCCACTGGGAGAAGTGGGCACTGCTCAGGCAGATAGGAGACCTTGAAGGTGACACAATATGGAGGCCCCAATGTAGGCATAATTTAAACTATAAATTTTGAGGGCCCAAGCAGGTGGGCCGCTCAGAGTGGAAACCCCATCAACAACATTGCTTGGGCCACACATGCTGCCTTTGCTGCGGTGGGCCCCTCTTTGGGGAATGGGAACCCTGGCTTCACACCCCCACACCAGTTGCTCCATGGAGCTCATGGCCTCTTGCAGCATGAGGTTGTTCCACACTGGCAAAATACTGTCCAGCCATAAAAATCACCACAGTTTGGAGCCCTAGTTAATTAAGTTGGCTACCTGCCTCTGTTCAGCAGGGAGTTGATTGGAACCTGGCAAACTTCCCTGGCAGCTATCCTGTGGCTCCCTACCTTTTACCAGTCACCACCCCTGCAAGCCCACAGCCTGGGGCCAGGAAAATTCAGGCCTATGCAATAAATGGGAATCATTTTTGACTTGTTCTAATCTTACAATTGTTAAAGTTAAGATTGATTCATCTCCTTTGCTTAAGGCAATCAATTAACGATGTACATGCAAGCACTTGAAACTCCTAACATTCTCAAACATGCAAGCAATTTATGGAGATGCATTAAGAGATCGTTTTAGACATATACATAATTGGAAATACTTTATTTCATTTCTACTTTCGCCTAGTGCTTAATTGGGTGCTATACACTACTACAGAGGTATATATGCTATAGGAATATACACTATGCACTAATACAGAGAATACGGAGAAATAGGTGATTATGATTGGTCAGATTGTCCTAGTGCTCATTCCAATTCTTGTGGAAGAAATGTAAGATTAATCATTGGACTGTACTGAAGTGTCACCTAGCTCTGGATTAGGATCTCTAGTCCTGAGGTGTAAGTACTACCATTAAGTCCAGGCTGGCATCGATGCCATTAATTTGCATTTAATGGCTTCAAATGCAAATCTTTATTAGGGCATTTGAAATGTGCTTCAAACGTATTTTAAAAATAGCACAGCTCCTAAATAATTGAATTCATAAAGAGGGTAAATGAACAAAATCCTTGAAACTAACTGGGCTGGATTCTCCCCTGATCCACCCACTATTTTGGGGTCCATTTAGAATGTAGTGTGGAGTAAATGGGTGCTTGAGGCTGCTGCTTTAATCCTGCTGCCATTTTTAGTGGCTCTTTTCTCTTGCCCTAAAAAAATTGCCCATCTGCTTTAGGAGCCACTGGGCAGGATTTTTCGTAAGGTTGGCGGGCTCGGTGGGAGCGGACGGGGGCAGTAATGATCGGCTTCGCGCCACCATTATACGCGGGCAGGCCAATTAAGGCCCACCCTGTGTAATATGCGGGCACTACCTCAGCACATACATGCGAAAGAACGCTTCAGTCTCGCTGAGGCACGGAGCTGCCTCAGGGAGATTGAATCGATATTAAAATAATTAAATAAAGGATTTAAAAAGTTATTTAGACATGTCCCATCGTATGACTGTGTCACATGAGATGAGACATGTTTTTATATTTCGGGAAAAGTTTTTATTTATTTAATAAAAGCTTTAGGAAACCTCATCCTGCCGGTGGATGAGGTTTCCTAAAAAACACAAAGGTCGCTTGGCCTTTTTGCCTGCTCGCCAACCTTAATGTTGGACAGGCAGCGTTACTAATGGCATGAATCACATTCTTAATGGCCTTAGTAGGCTGTTAACATATCAGCAGGTATGCAGCCAGCTCCGGCACGCACCCACCAAACAAAATATCAAGGGACTGCACCATGACATCAGGGCGCACACCCAACATCATAGCACGTCATTTTACATATCGGTGTGTCGGGCCCGCCCCCGCACTCTGACTGAAAAATCCTGCCCATTGTTATAATCATACCCATCTGCAAAATGTAAATAAATTAAGGAGGTATAGCTAACCCCTAACCCACTTCCTTCAATTTCCACTGCAAATAATTATTACCACCATCTACATTGCAATAGGAGCTGCAAAGAGGTAACTTTAAGTGGATGCCATGTTGGGGAGAGTATTTTGTGTGCTGCTACAGAAGGCAGAACACATAGAAAACAATTATTCCATGATGGCAGTGTTTCAGGAATTAGTACAGCATTTTAAGTAGAAACGAGTCTCCTGTGCCCTATTACTTTATTTTTTTTTTTGCTAGGATTAGAAACTTGCAAAAATAAAACAAGAAAGGTGCATTACATAGACATAGCAAAACCCTTCATTGTTCACAAGATACTGTTCAGGAAAGCAGTACATTTTGCCAAGGCAGTAACCTGCACAATCCACATACAAGGAAATAACAGGTCGGTGAATGCCATCTGTACCAGTCATTAGGCCTAGTTAGGAGGCAAGGAAATGATTTTCTTATGTTAAGAGAATCACCAAACAGGAACTTGTCTTAACCACCTAGACTTCTGCAGCAGTGGAACATAATGTGATAAATTCCCCAAGTGGTGGAAATCTTTGTCCTGAAAATTCTGGTGGAGTTGACTGAGACTGAAGTGAAAGCTGTCATACCTTCTGCGCTATGTTGTCCACAATACCTCATATGAAATTCAAACTTAATTAAAGAACTGGATTGGAAGAAAAATACTCATTAGAAAATAAGAAACTTAAGTATATAGGAAACATGTGAAGGAGACTATATATTATTTAATACTTTCTAAAGTCCGACTGAAGTACACACATAGATGCACACACTTTTGCATTGTAACAAAGAAACAATTTAGGATTTTGATTTACTTCCAAACCAAACATCAAAGCATTCAAAGCGTCATCCTCCGCCATTTCCACCAACTCCAGCATGATGCCACCACCAAACACATCTTCCCTTCACCCGCCCTCCGTTCAGCATTCTGTAGGTACCGTTCCCTCCGGGACACCCTGGTCCAATCCTCCATCACTCCCAACACCTCATCCCCATCCCATGTCACCTTCCCATGTAACCGCAGAAGGTGCAACACCTGCCCCTTTACTTCCCCCCCCTCCTCACCGTCCAAGGGCCCAAACACTCCTTTCAAGTGAAGCAGCATTTCACTTGCACTCCCCTCAATTTAGTCTACTGCATTCGCTGCTCCCAATGAGGTCTCCTCTACATTGGAGGGACCAAACTGTCCGCAAGCATGACCCAGACCTTCCTGTAGCTTGTCATTTCAACACACCAGCCTGCTCTCATGCCCACATGTCCATCCTTGGCCTGCTGCAATGTTCCAGTGAAGCTCAACGCAAACTGGAGGAACAGAACCTCATCTTCCGATTAGGCACTTTACAGCCTTCGGGACTTAACACTGAGTTCAACAACTTCAGATCATGAACTCTCTCCTCCATCCTCAAACCCTTTTTGATCCCCTTTTTTCTAATAATTATTATATATATTTTTTTATATATATTTTTATTTTCCCACCTATTTCTATTATTATTTTTAAAATTTATTTCCATCCATTATTTTATCTCCAACTTTTAGCCTATTTCGATCCCTTCCCCCCACCCCACCCCCACTAGGGCCATCTGTCACTTGTTCATCCTGCTTTCTATCCTTAATATCACCATTAGTACATCCTTTAGCTAATATCACCACTGCCAACATCCCTTTGACCTTTTGTTTATGACACATTTGGCAATCTCTCCTTTGCCTCCACCTATCACTGGCCCTCTATCCAGCTCCACCTGTCCCACCCCCTTAAACAGCTTATATTTCACCACATTTCTATTTCTCTTTAGTTCTGATTAAGAGTCATACAGACTCGAAACGTTAACTCTGTCTTCCTCTCCGCAGATGCTGTCAGCCCTGCTGAGTTTTTCCAGCAATTTTTGTTTTTGTTTCAAATTTCCAGCATCCGCAGTATTTTGCTTTTACCAAACACAACTATTTACACTAATCAGGACATGTTTATGGACCCAGAACTGGCACTGCTCCAACAGCTTGCATCCATCCTGGGAGGCCTAAGGCTGGTCAGGACTTGGAACTTGGGTGCCATTTCCACTTCATGCCTTCTGCAACTCCTCAAACAGCTTGCACGTGGCAAATGTCGAACGTTGGGATGCTTGCAGCCAAGTGAAGGTCACCCTACCAGAAAGTTTTGACATCAACCTGTGTCCAAATGTGCTCATATGCGCTCAGAAATGATCATTTAACTTCAAAAGCTGTAGTTTGGAATGTTTTTCATCAGTCAGCAGTGCTCCTTGCCACCTTTAACATCAAGGGCAGAATATTGTGCTCATCGGGCAGGCGCCCGACTCGAATGAGCATAAAATGACGCGCGATGATGTCATCGTGCACTCGCACGATATTTCGGTCGACGGGCACATGCGGGAGTTGGCAGCGCACCCACCAACAATTAACAGGCTTATTAAGGCCATTAAAGTTATAATTAAATGAAATCTTTCGCTGATCGTCCAACCTTGTGGTCGGCAGGCAGGCGAAAAGGCCATGCGGCCTTTGGATTTTTTGGCGGAGCCTCATCCATGGGCGGGATGAGGTTTCGATCAGTGATTTAAGAAAAAAAAAATTTCAAACTAATTTGCAACATTTGCCACATAGTCACATGAGGGGGACATGTTATTAACATTTCTAAATTGTTTATTTTTTTAAGTTCAAAAAGGTTCAGCTCCCTGAGGCAGCTCCGTGCCACAGGGAGCTTTTGCTGCGGGTGCCCGTGGGCATGCGCGAACTTCCGTGCTCGCCCTCCTCCCCGCCCCACCACACAGGCAGCACTGAGCACTGCAGCATGCGGGTCATGCCAGCTGGCCGTTAATTGGCCAGCCAGCGTGAAAGCGCGGCTGGAGCCCTATCACGGGTGACAGTCGACTTCCCGCCCGCTCCAGGGCACGCCCGCCGAGCCTGCCCGACCACCCGAAAATCCTGGCCCAAATGTGAACAAAAGCAATCAAGGTGACCAGCAACCCGGTGCATTGAAAAACACAAGGAAAAATGACTTAATACCTGAATTTATTATTTTTCATTTAGTCTGTAGTGCCAAGAAGGCATGAAAAATATTGAAAAGAAATGTGTTTCTCTTCCATATTCTCTTGTTTAAATCCTTTCTTTAATGGACAATTGCTGGCCTGATAAAATGGCTGCAGCTAGTCACATGCTGGTAGCTCTGTAAAACTCTGAGCAGGTCCAATGGACAAAGGAGAACACATCAACTTCCTGGAATGTATCATATGGACTTGTATTATATGAACGTTCCAGCCAAGCTAACACGAAGAACTATAAACACAAGACAGCTGCACCAAGCAGCTCTGGACAAAGGCAGCGCAATTTATGACTCTTCATCTCCAATGTTGTGCTCATGGTTCCACAATTACCTGCTCAAAAGACAATGGTTTCTAACAAGGGGGCCTCATTAGCCAAATGGCTTGACCTGAAGCCTGTCACATAACCGAGAATTGAACTGTTTAAATTGTTTTAACTATACTGCTTTTGGATTCCATCTTTCATTGCTTTTTAACCTCAGAGGTCATCACAGGGCTCCAGGTATAGCAGGCTGCCTCTGACCTCCGTCTCTTTCAAAGCCTAGTCTCCAGAAAGAATCTGTATTTTGCCTACAAAGTGAATTAATTCCCAGAATACAAGAACACTTTGCTGCATCTTCACCTGCCTCAGCCTTCAACCAAATTCCCAAGAAAAAACCTTCCTTGGGCAGTGACTTACTGGACTCACGTGAAACAATAATTCTTATATCTTTTTTGTGTAGCCTTTGCCCTGTACCTCTTTATTTCCCTTATCCTTCTTTTATTGTGTGAATGCACTGGGGTTACATAGCAACAACCCCTTCTTGCAACTTGAGTGTGTGTAAAATAAACTAGCCCTCTGATTTTACCCTATCTCAAGTTTGCTGTGGGATTATTAACAGAGGATTGGATCACTCCAAAACTGAAGATCTGGGGAAAGCGTGCCACCACTTATAAAGGGGGAAATAAAAAATATTAAAAAAAACCTCTCTGTTTAACGATGGTTGGTGAGCGGAGAAATCAGGGCTGTTTGAAATTAAACGATTACTGTTCATAACAAGTCCAAAAAAAATTCCACTATACATGCTTGAAAAAAAACCCATAAAATCCATTAAAAAAACATAAAAACTATAAAACCAGAAAAATAAAAAACTATAGAAAAACCATTAAAAAAACCATAAAAACCCAGATACCCATTAGTTCTTAATTCACTACGTGCATCAATTGACCATTTATTGTCACTAATTACCCTGTTTTCTGGGCTATCTCACATGTCAGCAGAAGTTGTTAATGGTGCAGGTGAGCTCAGACTCACTCATAACTGGCACTCCATTCATTTTGCGATGTTGTCTCATGGGTCCTGGAATGATAACATGTATTTACTTGATAAAATCGCAGCAGATTAGAGCTCATCTCTGAATGAGCAGATCAAATGGGTTTGAGGGATGTTAAAACAAACTCCAGTGGTTGGCTAGATTTTATGGTGAAGGCATTTATGGATGAAAATGTAGAATGCTGAGGCTCTTGCCCTTAAAGTGCAAGATTTCATTATAAGGATATCTTTTCATCATTTAAGATATAAGGTTATCTCCACAGGCCCTCTGAAGTGTGTTGAATGCCCTTTACTTCTTGCTATCAATTAAGGCATCATAACAAGCAATTAAAAACAGAAAATACTGTAAAATGCCTGGTAGCATCTGTGAAGAGGGAAACAGAGTTAATATTTAGTGTGAACAACTTTGGTCCCCTTATCTAAGGAAAGATATACTGGCATTGGAAGTGGTCCAGAGAAGGTTCACTAGTTTGATCCCGGGGTCATGGAGGGATTTTCTTGTGAGGAGAGGTTGAGTCGGCTGGGCCTGTACTCATTGGAGTTTAGAAGAATGAGGCGACCTTATTGAAACATATAAGATTCTTAGGGGGCTTAACAGGATAGATGCTGAGAGGTTGTTTCCCCTTGTGAGAGAATCTAGGACCAGACAGCATAATCTCAGAGTAAGGGGGCGCCCATTTAAAACAGAGATGAGGAGGAACTTCTTCTCCTAGAGGGTAGCCAATCTGTGGAAGTCTTTACCGCAGAGGCCTGTAGAGGCTGGGTCATAAAGTACATTCAAGGCTGAGGTAGACAGATTTTTAATCAGTAAGGGAATCAAGGGTTATGGGGAAAAGGCAGGAAAGAGGAGTTGAGGATTATCAGATCAGCCATGATATCATTGAATGGCAGAGCAGACTCGATGGGGCGAATGGCCTACTTCTGCTCCTAAGTCCTATGGTCTTAAGATGTCCATATGACTCTTCTTCAGAGCGCTTCTGCCCGCAGAAATTAATTCTCTTCTCTTAGAGCTTTCTACTGCATGCCATGTTTCTGACAGGACCAAATGCGTTTCACCATTTGTCAACAGTTGGATAAGCTTGATAATTCAGTTCCGCATGTATGGAGCTGGGTAGAGTCACGCGGGTGCTGGGATGAGTCATGCGGGAGCTGGGATGTTACTGGGCCATCCCTGGCCATAACCCACCCATGTGGCTTTAGCTGGAACCAGAAGGTCAGTATGTGACCTTGCACATGAAGATGGTGCCAGAGGGCCTCTGGATATCATTGGCTCAATCATTTCTTAGATTGGCCGGGGCTGCGGTTGAACCTTGGACTCATGGTCACTTGACTCCTTTCCACTGGCTGGCTGTAGCGTGCTTGCTTTATTTCTCAATGTTGTTTGCTGTACAGGGCGACTGGGCCTGGAAGTTGAAGCAATCATGGCGCTTTTCCTCTCCTGCTGGCTTTACCAAGCTTTTCTATTATTGCCACATACATAAGCCAGTTTACCTCCAAGCTAGGCTTGGCTGATCCTTTTTTTTGTGCTGGACCATCCAGCTTCGCACTGCTGTTAACCTTTGTTTTCTTCGCTGTCTGTGTGACCACATCTTCATCGTGTTCAGCAAAAGTAAGGCTCAGCGGAGAAGAGACACTTTGCTGATCTGCAATCTGCTCCTCCCTTGACTCTGAAAAAATACATGGAAATGCCTCAGAAATAATTCAGCTTATATTGAATAGGTAAGCTTTTCTTGACTAAAAGGCTAGTTTCATATCATGCTTATCACAACTTCAGTTCACTTTTTCTATTGCCAAACATTGGAATAATCATTGCTAGTTCAATCGAGAATGTAAATCATGCACTTGAAGCAATGTTAAAGTAGCCCTAGTCTATTGTGACTTACAACACATACGACTAGGCAAAACAATCTGTATTTTCTTTCGCAGGCAACCAGGCCTATTCAATAGCCTAGTTTTACCCGGTTAATATAAGTGTCTAAATTCAGTTTCCTACATGTTATGATGGAAAAAAACCCTCAAGTTTATTTCAAAATCTTGGCCAAGACCTCGCTCCTTCCACTTCACCCAGCACATTACCCCTTCCCTCCCGATCATTTTCACTGGACGATGCCTCAGTGTGGGTTAGGTTTTCACCAATCAAAATTCCCAGCAGAACCTTTGGCTCATTTTAGTTGGCACAGGTGGGACTGTTGAATGTTTGGCAGAAGCGATATTGTCACTTACATCCAGATGCGATGACATGGTGGACGATTAGAGAATGTGGTTTATAACCTACTGAGGGGAGAGACTGGACGAAGACAAAAAAGGTCTGAAAATTCATTGTGACAAGGAATCATGGGCAGAATTTTGCCGTTGGCATGTGGGCTTGGCGGGGGCGGTCGGGAAGCCGACTGCCGCCCACAATCGGCACCGCACCACGATTTCATGCTGGCTTGGCCCACCCAGCGTGGAACACAAGCTACAGCGCTAAGCGCTGCCTGGGTGGGCGGGGGGAGGAGGGCGAGTGGGCCTAGCGTGAACTTCGCACACGCCCGCAAGAGAACGCTTCAATCTCCCTGAGGCACGGAGCTTCCCCAAGGAGATAAAAATAATGTAGAAAATAAAGATGTCATAAAACATGTCCACTCATGTGACTCTGTCACATGAGCAGGGACATGTTTTTAATTCAAGTGTAAAATTTTTATTTCATTTTTATTTGCTTGAGGAAACCTCATCCTGCCTGTGGCTGAGGTTTCCTAAAAAATGTAAAGGCCGCTTAGCGTTTTCACCTGCCCGCCAACTGTAAGGTTGGACAGGCAGTGTAAATTTGAATTTAATGACTTTTTAATGGCCTTAATAAGCCTTTTAATTGTCGGCAGGCGCGCTGCTGACTCCGGCGCTCACCCAAAATCATCGCATGTTATTTTACGCTTGGCCAGGTCGGGCGCGTGCCCAGCCTGAGCTAAAAATTCTGGCCCATGTAATTATAGCATTCTATGCGATCTGCAGTAAAATATAAATGCTTCTAGGCCATTTCAAAGGGGTCACATTATAAGGCTTCAAGTGGGTTGAGACATTAGCTTTCCCTCTGTTGAAAAAGGAGACCATGTTGTCTACCTAATTTCCCTTTTGAACTTCAGTGTAGTGCCTCCATGATGAAAGATGACTCAATGAAGTCCCTCTCACTCCCACACGCACACACAAAATCAGCTGCTGTGCCCCCATCACACACATATTCCCTCCCATGACCACTCACTTACCCCCTGGCCCCTCCTCCATCCTCTCCCTACCTGGACTTCTCCACCTCTTCTCTTTTTCCACCCCCTCCCCTGGCCCCAGTCCCGCTCTCCTCTCAACCTCCCTGATTGCCCTTTCACCCAGTTAGCGGCCTTCCCTGGTGCCTCTTCCCTTGTCCCCGTTGCCGCTTGCACTCTCCTCTCAGTCTCTCTCTCTCTCAGCAGCCGTTACTTACTCATCTGAGGCAGCAAAAGGAAGGAAGTACAGTGGAGGATGTGACTTCATAGGCTGCAGAGAGCAACAGCTACTGGTGTGTGGCCTTGGCATTTCCCAGCATGCAAAGGGAGTCAAAGAGAGGTCAAAATGGAGGCGGATGAAGGAGAGATGGGATGATTGAGGGCTCTCCCTGTTCCAGATGGAGTGCAGAAAAAAATATAAAATGGTGATCTCATGATCAAAAGTCAGACTCTGGAGAAAATTTTCCATCCATGTGCTAGGCCATATTTATGGTGCATTAATTTGATCTGCCTGGTTCAATAGCCGAGGAAGCATGTTGAGCAGGAAGCCAAGAGATTTTACAATGAGCATTTGAAACATGAAGATCGGCTTCCAACTGCACTGAGAACAAGAAGATGGTGAATCTCCGAGAAGTGCAAATGTAGGTTTGCTCAGGCTGCTGCCTGGGTTCTGTGCTACATCTAGAAGGTCAAGGGCAGCAGATAGATGGGAACACCACCACCTGGAAGTTCCTCTCCAAGACACTCACCATCCTGACTTGGAAATATTTCACCGGTCCTTCACTGTCGCTGGGTCAAAATCCTGGAACTCCCTTCCTAACAGCACTGCGGGTGTACCTACACCACATGGATTGCAGCGGTTCAAGAAGGCAGCTCACCACCACCTTCTCAAGGGCAACTAGGGATGGGCAATAAATGCTGGCCCAGCCAGTGAAGCCCACACCCCATGAATGAATAAGGAAAAATAATAACACCAAGGCCTGCAGTTGGCGATGACATGGGCTTACACCTATACCGTCACAAATATGAGGAAGTGCCTTTTAATTCATGTGAACAAGATGGTTGTTATTCTGGCAGGCTGAGCCCCAACATTCATAACACTGACATTGCAGACAGCAACGGAACCACGATTCCGGGACTGAGGGATGGCACTTATTGTCACAGCTCAGTACCTCCCTGTCTCATTGGACTCCCCTTGGCCCTGTAAATCATGGAGCTGTGGTATGATGAACCGGACCACTGCCATGGCTACAGATTCGGTTTTAACTTTGCCAGGTTCACTGGCTGCCAGCCAGTGAATGCAATGATGAAAGTTGATAACAATAACAATTCCTCATACTGCGAACCAGAAGCTGTGAATGAAGGGGAGACTGTTCAAACCTAGCCAGCATTTGTGATGCTCTGCCAGTCTGCCTGATGACTGTAATGGGAGTGAATTTACAAGGGAAGTTAGCTGGTCCTTGACCATATTGCTTATGCATACAATCATGTTATTCTGTGTGCCCCTTTCCTTTTTATATAATGAATACATTACACTGACTCATGCCCTTTATTTGCAGAATAATAGGTCCTCTTGTAGCATACAAGATACAGCAAGTCACCCTCCCGGCCATTACCTCATGGGGTCAAAGATCTGGGCGCCATACTTCCAGAGCTCCAGGCAGCCATTCACTCGCTGCAGACAATTCACTCACTGCAGGCCAGAAGCAGGCCAGATGACTCGTCCAGGATGTCACAGAAACGCAAACAGCGTGCAGCCATATGGTTCAGCGAAGCCTCCCTGAAGACTCTCCCCCAGGCCGTCCACAAAAGGCGGGAGGTGCTGGAGGTGCAGCAGGATGACAGCAGGCGGACATCTCTTCTGACCTCGGCGGACTGGGCAGAGGTTGCAGCAGTTGGACCCGTGGGATCCAGCACAGAGATGCCCAGTAATGCAGGAAGAGGATGAATGATCTGCTCCGCTCCATCTACTGACTGCAAACTTACACTCATAAGGGCATCAGGCAGTCTAAGTGTGTGAGTGCACAGGGATGTCACACAGGAGTTTGGGTTGTGGCTCTCGCCAGCAGATCTCACCAGACCTGCTCACGCAACCGTTGGCATGGCAATCAATCCTGACTTTCTGACACCAACAAGTGCAAGCAGTCCCAGGCTGGAGATAGAATTCCTAACATTCAAATCCACACCCCGTATGAGGGACAGGCTGCAGAGCTCGCCGGGGAGCAGCAGGACCAAGCTTGACCCTCCCAGGAAATCAGTAAGGATGCCTCCAGCCTGCATTTGTCAGTGGCACCCACTGTGTGAGAGATTTATTTAATTAAAGAACCTGCTTAATCAATCACTAAATCTTTCTTTTCTCCATCGCAGTTACTGGCAATAAACAGGGGAGGCCAGCAACCCAGGCCAGCTACTACTCCAACCCCAACCCCTATCTGAGGAGGATGCCTCAGAATCCTCAAAGGATGCACCATCGTGGTGTTCACCTGTGCCCTCCACCAATGCAGATACATACACAATGGCGGGTCCAAGTTCTAGAGTAGGCTCGGGGTCACTACCTGGTGAGTACATCACTGACACGGGTTCACAGCTGGCCGAGGAAGTGGCAGCTGAGGTCTCTGACACTTGGAGGACTGCTAGAGACCAGGCCCCTGCTGAACAGACATCTGGACTTACCCTACGAGACCTTTTGGAGATGCAGGGACAGGCAGGGGAACATCAGGCACAGATGCCAAAGGCCATGCACAGTCTGGACCGAAGGCTGGAGGAATCCATCCAAATTCTGCGTGATGTTGTGGGTCTGGTGTGTGAGCTTGACTGCCTCTGTGGTTTAGAAACCCAGGTCCAGCAGAATGGACAGTGGCTGCCGGATGTGTGCTTGGACCCGTAAGCCATCACTCTAGGCATTGGTGCAGTGCAACAGTGGCTAGGCAGAAGGGGGCAGGTCACCCCAACTTCCCTCCAGGTGCTCTTCTCCTTGAGATCAACCTCCCCTCCCCTCTGCCAGTGATCTCATTGCCTCAGGCAGGTCAGGCTGAGGAGGGTGCACATGCACCTGAGCAGGAGACCCTCAGCAGGCCGGGGCCTTCCAGGTCTCGGGCCTGTCAAAGTCCTCAGAGTGAACGGGGCAGGGCAGTTAGCAGGCTGCCTCCACTGCAGCTACAGATGTCGGGGCTACATCTAGACGTAGCAGTAGGCAATGAAAGATTCAGAAGTATTAAAGCACGGGTTGCACGGATGTAAAACCATTGCATATAGTGAATTGGCACTTGTAATAATACGTTCACTTGCACTGTTTGGAAGTTTCCTGAATTCCATCTTTCTGCGAGTTGCCTCAATGGCCGCGGGCATTAAAGGGTCTGGAATGTGGGCCCCCATCAGAGTCCGATCATGAACTTCCATAGATTCACTACTCTCACATTATCAACGTAGTGATTACTCAATAATCCCACATGTGCATCATTAAGCACTGACCATCAGTTGTGAGTATGCTGCCTGGCCACACATCATGCATGACATTACTTGCAACTCACCATGTTCTGACCTCTGAAAATGTATTTATCAAGGTCATTGCATCTCCTGGTGCTTTTGCCCTTATGTGAGACGTGGGTGGTGCCATGAGTACTTGAGGGGGGTTAAATCTGCAATATGAGTAACAAAGAACACTGTAGATGCAATTTCAGGGCTGAGAAAGTGAAGTTCTATACTGTCTTCTTAACAGTGGAAAACCAGAGGCTGCCCTACATGTCTGGAGGGAGCTGTGGTGGGCACATTCAATCATTAATGGCTTTCCTTGGTGACTTGTCATTCTGAGCACTGAAGGCAGCTACTAAGGAGGCAATGGGCACATTATCTTTTACTGTAAGAGGGAGTTGAGTGTAGAATTTAAGAGGTGCATGTGCAGTTGACTGAAGCCTGTCAGACCTCACATGGAGATTTGTTTGGCTTGCTCATCTCCTTATCAAGGGTGCCAGTAGACCTTGTGTAAAGGATTTGCAACCAATGTGCAAAAGACGTCATTGAAGGACTGGGGTTTTAGTGCATGAGGAGAGAGAGAGTAGAATGGGTCTGTGTGCTGGACAGTGCTGAGGACTGTGAGGCCATCCACGTGAAGCATCGGTACCTCTAACAGGGCTCTGCAGGGTCCATGCAGGAAAGACCTTTACATTGATTGGGGTGTCCACAGTGACGGATCATGGTTTCACACTATCGCTAAGGCCATCTAGGACTGAGGTGTAGGGGTCTCTGCCAGTAAAGGGTCCAGAGTAGCTGCATCTCAGCAATCCATAGCCCAGGTGAGGCACTCTCAGTGACTGGACTCCAAAGTTACATGGAAACTTCTCAGTATGATAAAGATGTCAAGGGACATGGGTTTACTTTGAGCAATGGCGATCGGAGGGCGGGAATGCGGACTTACCTGATCAATCTGTACGGAGGAACAATTCCAAGGTGCCAGATGCTGGTCTTCCCAGTGGACCCACCTATCTGCCTCTGCCTGAGAGCTGTCTTCCAGGTTTGCCCCCTATGGGAGCAGATGTGAAGTTGACATGAGTGTATCCCTGCCGAGGTTAGATTTGAGGTTGCTTCCAAGTTTCCTTGCACAGGGACTTTGTGAGGGCATGGGAAAAATCACAGTTCCACTTACAGATTCTCAGAGTCATGGGAGAACGGAGTGCTGTTCAGGTTTCAATGTGGGAAATTAGCACCAGGGCCCTGCATATTAGCATAGCTTGGCCAATACAAAGGAACAGACCATTAGCAGGGCAGACAGTAACTAGTGCTTTTTAATTCAGCCCTCATAAATTAGAGTAAATTATAGTGCCTGTAACCAAAAAGAAGCTGGGGCCTTCCTGACAGCAGAGGATAGAAAACCAACAAGCTAAAGAAATGTGTCCACAGCTCACTGTCTGGAATCTGAGCACTATGAGATTGGCACGAGTGTGTCTGCTGCATGGTAGCCCGGCTATGACCTCTGCATGTGGCTCATCGATAGCCTTGCCTTCGTCAACTCCAGCCCCTTCACTGCCCTCATCATCAGAGGAGATATCTTGGTTGTCCATGTCTCCCTCAGGCAAGACATCCCTGCCTTCAGCATTAGTAAATATGCTGACATAGCTGATCAGAGGCTAATCCGTATAAAGCCACCAAACCTCATCTCTCGTCTTCTAAGGTCCATCATAAAGCATTTGGTATACTGGAAAGCAAATGAATACAGGGCATGGCTTTTATACTAATCTGCTCCTGTGCTGTGTGCCATTCTAATTAATGATTCCTACCAACACCACCTTTTAGTTCCAGCTGTTCATATACTATGCAAGGAGAAAATAGAAAATGCTGAGCTTTCACACTGTAGATAGGAAATCATTTATTACTGTGCAATTTTTGGAGCTTTGTACACTGATCGACACGAGTATAAAGGTGTATTAGTTACTTTATTTAGTTGATGGTGTTCAGGCTTTGAGACCATTTTAGGTCTTTTCTTCTGAAGGGCTTAATGGAAAGTTGCTGAAACTTGTCCACGATGTAACTAAACCTGACATGTAGATAGTAAATGTCGTTACTTCTATGCTTAGAATTCCTGAATTTGGTATGAGATTGTCTCTTTATTCCAAGGTTGTTAGCTTCTACCATCAGGATGACCAACAATCCCTTATTTTATCGAATTGTCCTGTATTCGAGGCCACTGGCCCGTCTCCCAGGTCAAATGCTGCCAAGACACCAGTAATTTGGTTCTTTAAATCTCTTGCATGCACAGTACCCCTTCTCCTCCAGTTTGCACACTCTCGCAGCCCTGGCAGCAACCACACCTCACCCGCACTCGAGCAGCCCTGGGAGCAGCCACACCTCCTCACCCACACTCGAGCAGCCACACCTCCTCACCCACACTCGAGGAGACACACCTCCTCACCCACACTCGAGGAGACACACCTCCTCACCCACACTCGAGCAGCCACACCTCCTCACCCACACTCGAGCAGCCACACCTCCTCACCCACACTCGAGCAGCCACACCTCCTCACCCACACTCGAGCAGCCACACCTCCTCACCCACACTCGAGCAGCCACACCTCCTCACCCACACTCGAGCAGCCCTGGCAGCAGCCACACCTCCTCACCCACACTCGAGCAGCCACACCTCCTCACCCACACTCGAGCAGCCACACCTCCTCACCCACAGTCGAGCAGCCACACCTCCTCACCCACACTCGAGCAGCCACACCTCCACACCCACAGTCGAGCAGACACACCTCCTCACCCACACTCGAGCAGACACACCTCCACACCCACAGTCGAACAGCCACACCTCCTCACCCACACTCGAGCAGCCACACCTCCTCACCCACACTCGAGCAGCCACACCTCCTCACCCACACTCGAGCAGCCACACCTCCTCACCCGCACTCGAGCAGCCACACCTCCTCACCCACAGTCGAGCAGCCACACCTCCTCACCCACACTCGAGCAGCCACACCTCCTCACCCACACTCGAGCAGCCCTGGGAGCAGCCACACCTCCTCACCCACACTCGAGGAGACACACCTCCTCACCCACACTCGAGGAGACACACCTCCTCACCCACACTCGAGCAGCCACACCTCCTCACCCACACTCGAGCAGCCCTGGCAGCAGCCACACCTCCTCACCCACACTCGAGCAGCCACACCTCCTCACCCACACTCGAGCAGCCCTGGCAGTAGCCACACCTCCACACCCACAGTCGAGCAGCCACACCTCCACACCCACACTCGAGCAGCCACACCTCCACACCCACACTCGAGCAGCCACACCTCCTCACCCACACTCGAGCAGCCACACCTCCTCACCCACACTCGAGCAGCCCTGGCAGCAGCCGCACCTCCTCACCCGCACTCGAGCAGCCACACCTCCACACCCACACTCGAGCAGCCACACCTCCTCACCCACACTCGAGCAGCCACACCTCCTCACCCACACTCGAGCAGCCACACCTCCACACCCACACTCGAGCAGCCACACCTCCTCACCCACACTCGAGCAGCCACACCTCCTCACCCACACTCGAGCAGCCACACCTCCTCACCCACACTCGAGCAGCCACACCTCCTCACCCACACTCGAGCAGCCCTGGCAGCAGCCACACCTCCACACCCACAGTCGAGCAGCCACACCTCCTCACCCACACTCGAGCAGCCACACCTCCTCACCCACAGTCGAGCAGCCACACCTCCACACCCACAGTCGAGCAGACACACCTCCTCACCCACACTCGAGCAGCCCTGGCAGCAGCCACACCTCCACACCCACAGTCGAGCAGACACACCTCCACACCCACAGTCGAGCAGCCACACCTCCTCACCCACACTCGAGCAGCCACACCTCCACACCCACAGTCGAGCAGCCACACCTCCTCACCCACACTCGAGCAGCCACACCTCCACACCCACAGTCGAGCAGCCACACCTCCTCACCCACACTCGAGCAGCCACACCTCCACACCCACACTCGAGCAGCCACACCTCCACACCCACAGTCGAGCAGCCACACCTCCACACCCACAGTCGAGCAGCCACACCTCCACACCCACACTCGAGCAGCCACACCTCCACACCCACAGTCGAGCAGCCACACCTCCACACCCACACTCGAGCAGCCACACCTCCTCACCCGCACTCGAGCAGCCACACCTCCTCACCCACACTCGAGCAGCCACACCTCCTCACCCACACTCGAGCAGCCACACCTCCTCACCCACACTCGAGTAGCCCTGGGAGCAGCCACACCTCCCCACCCACACTCGAGCAGCCACACCTCCCCACCCGCACTCGAGCAGCCCTGGGAGCAGCCACACCTCCTCACCCACACTCGAGCAGCCACACCTCCTCACCCACACTCGAGCAGCCACACCTCCTCACCCACACTCGAGTAGCCCTGGGAGCAGCCACACCTCCCCACCCACACTCGAGCAGCCACACCTCCCCACCCGCACTCGAGCAGCCCTGGGAGCAGCCACACCTCCTCACCCACACTCGAGTAGCCCTGGGAGCAGCCACACCTCCTCACCCACACTCGAGCAGCCCTGGGAGCAGCCACACCTCCTCACCCACACTCGAGCAGCCACACCTCCTCACCCACACTCGAGCAGCCACACCTCCACACCCACACTCGAGCAGCCACACCTCCTCACCCACACTCGAGCAGCCACACCTCCTCACCCACACTCGAGCAGCCACACCTCCTCACCCACACTCGAGTAGCCCTGGGAGCAGCCACACCTCCTCACCCACACTCGAGCAGCCCTGACAGCAGCCACACCTCCTCACCCACACTCGAGCAGCCCTGGGAGCAGCCTGCCTTCTACTGCACAGCCATGCCGGCGTGTCCCTTAATTCTCTCCACGAGAATTGGTCACTGTCTCCACAATCACTTGCGAAATCGAGGAACCAAGCATTAAAGTGGATCTGCCATAACAGGATGTCTATACTGTTATGTTCCTTCTGTCAGGTCGCTTTGCTCAGTGAACACAGTTGCTCGCCTATCTAATGGTGAGTGAGTTGGTAAAGAAGATACTGCAGACACAGAGACCAATATAAGATGAAGCACATGCTGTTTATCAATACAAGTAACAGAGCACTAACACAATGTGTGCTTCTCCAACCAGCCCCTGTTCTAAACTCATTGACATTGTGGCCTGCGCTACACAACAATTAGGTAATACAGTCACGTGGTCAAACTGCTCATATTCTCTTAAAGGTGTATTGCACCTCCAATTACCACATACACAATAGGTAAAATGACATCAGTAACTGATTAGGAAGTGTTATCTGCTGTGGAAAGCGCAGAGCTGGCCCCAAAAGCCTTGTTCTCTTTTCTCCGTGACAAGGTTCATGGTTTGATTGTGTATGGTCTTTGTCATTCCATACTAAAGAGTTGTTTTCTTTGCAAAGCATCAGTTGTTTTTCTTTGGAAGATGACAACTTTGCCAGCATAGAATTATTTTTAAGAAGCGTTAGCTGCTCTGGTTTCAATACCCAAGGATGTGAATGTGACTGCGTATGCGTTGCTGTGGCAGGAAGATTAGCTGTTGTGCTGTTGTTACACCACAGCAGATGTGTTTAATGCAAAGGAAATCTGATCAGCTTGCAGCAGTTATAGCAGTCCCATAAAAGATATTTGTGCTTCCATCAGTGTTGGTGTGTCCAGGAACAACTTGCCTGATCTTTAATTTATATTTTTGTCCCCTTATCATGTTGAAGGTGATCAAAATTGTATAATTACAGTACTGGCAACACCAAATCCTGCCCAACCATAAAATACCTACTTTGAAGTTGTCGCCTTGCAGAATTTTGAAGACACACTTGAGTCCCAAGAAATTTTAAAATCTTTTTTGCCTTGTGTCTTGTTTCAATATACCTATTGCATTACGATACTGATTTCACTTATCTGATTTCAGTTGAAACACAGCACAAGGTATCAGGTGAACTTGGACACATCAGCATCTTGTAATTCATCAATTATCCTAAGTTGGCTCAATGCCGACGTCTCAATTTATTATACAACAAGCACAACTTCTCCAGACAAGTTGGCCTTTGCCGAACATGGGCAAATTGGGCTACTCCTGACAATGCTGAATTGTGTAAGCTCACATGTGTATCAAACCTAGTTTTAAGCATTCACCTTATAACCAAACTGCTGGTGACAAAAAACTAAAAACATAGGAATGTACTTACAAATTTATGCTCATGGAGCTAATTTATATTTCCTGTGCGATTACTTCTGCATGGAATGGAATTAGTTATGTTCTGATCTTTGGCCAGGCACCGGGACGTGGGCTGAGATTCGGTTAGGGACCAATAATGTTTTGTTTAAAGTAGATAAAGGTTGAGATTCAAGACACCTGCTTTCAGAATAAAGCCGCAAGATTCCACGGGTTTAAATCAACAAAAACAAACTTAACTTTACAAGTTCAGAAAGATAAAACAATTTACAATATGTATCTTATACCCTAACATTCAGGGTAAGTATGAAGTACATGTGAATTAATAGACGAACTTTGGTCGAACACAACACATTACAGAGTAAAGGACAGGTGCAACCAAGACAGAGTCCACAGATTTCTCAAGAACCCACCCAGACATCAGTAAAAACCAAGTCAAACTATCTCGTTGAAACTCTGTCTCAAGAAGGATTCCCAGTTTCACCCTTGAAGATGTCTCCTTGGAATTCTCTCCAAATGTCACTCGCACTCGGATGGCATTAACAATGGCTCACATCATAGGGTTTCAATCTCACCTTCCGAGATTCCTTCTCCCTGGATTCCAGAGTGTCTTTTTTTTAACTCATTACGGGATGTAGGTGTCGCTGGGTAGGCCAGCATTTATTGCCCATCCTTGATTGCCCTTTAGAAGGTGGTGGTAAGCTGCCTTCTTGAACCGCTGCAATCCATGTGTTGTAAGTACACCCACAGTGCTGTTAACGAGGGAGTTCCAGGATTTTGACCCACTGACAGTGAAGGAACGGTGATATATTTCCAAGTCAGGATGGTGTGAGGCTTGGAGGGGAAATTCCAGGTGGCAGTGTTCCCATGTGTCAGCTGCCTTTGGCCTCTTAGATGGTAATGGTCGTGGGTTTGGAAAGTGCTGCCTAAGGAGCCTTGATGAGTTTCTGCAGTGCATCTTGTAGATGGTACACACTGCTGTTATGGATTGTTGGCAGTGGAGGCAGTGAATGTTTGTGGTAGGGGTGCCACTCAAGTGGGTTGCTTTGTCCTGGATGGTGTCAAGCTTTTTGAGTGTTGTTGGAGCTACACTCATCCAGGCAATTGGAGTATTCCATCACACTCCTGACTTGTGCCTTGTAGATGGTGGACAGGCCTTGGGGAGTCAGGAGGCGAGTTACTTGCCACCGGATTGCTAGCCTCTGACCTGCTCTTGTAGCCACAGTATTTATATGGCTAGTCCAGTTCAGTTTCTGGTCAATGGTAATTCCCAGAATATTGATAGCGGGAGATTCAGCAATGGTAATGCCATTGAACATCAAGATGCGATGGTTAGATTCTCTCCTGTTGGAGATGGTTATTACCTGGCACCTGTGTGGCACGAATGTTACTTGCCACTTGTCAGCCCAAGCCTGGATATTGTCCAGGTCTTGCTGCATTTGGAAATGGACTGCTTCAGTATCTGAGGAGTTAAAAATGGGGCTGAACATTATTCAATCAATGACGAACATTCTCATTTCTGACCTTATGATGGAAGAAGGTCATCAATGAAGCAGCTGAAGATGGTTGCGACTAGGACACTACCCTGAGGAACTCCTGCAGTGATGTCCTGGAACTAAGATGATTGACCTCCAACAACCACAACCATCTTCCTTTATGCTAGGTAGGACTCCAACCAGTGGAGAGTTTTCCCCCAATTCTCATTGACTTCAGTTTTGCTAGGGCTCCTTGATGCCACACTTGATCAAATGCTGCCTTGATGTCAAGGGCAGTCACTCTCACCTTACTTCTGGAGTTCAGCTCTTTTATCCATGTTTGAATCAAGGCTGTAATGAGGTCAGAAGCTAAGTGACCCTTCTGGGACCCAAACTGAACATCAGTGAGCATGTCATTGCTAAGCAAGTGACGCTTGATAACACTGTTGATGATCGAGAGTAGACTGATGTGGCAGTAATTGGTCGGGTTCAATTTGTCCTGCTTAGTGTGTACAGGATGTACCTGAGCAATTTTCCACATTGCCAGGTAGATGAGTGTTGTAGCTGTACTGGAACAGCTTGGCTAGGGGCGCAGCAAGTTCTGGACACATGTCTGCATTACTACTGCTGGAATATTGTCAGGGTCCATAGCCTTTGCAATATCCAGTGCCTCTAGCCATTCCTTGATATCACATGGAGTGAATAGAATTGGCTGAAGACTGACATCTGTGATGCTGGGAACCACCAGAGGAGGCCACGATGGATCATCCACACTGCACTTCTGGCTGAAGATTGTTGCGATTGTCAGCCTTATCTTTTGCACTGATGTGCTGGGCTCCTCCATCATTAAGGAAGGGGATATTTGTGGAGCCTCCTCCTTCAATGAGCTGTTTAACTGTCCAGCACCATTCGCGATGATGTGGCAGGACTGCAGAGCTTAGATCTGATCCGCTGGTTGTGGAATCAATTAGCTCTGTCTATTACTTGCTGCTTATGCTGTTTGGCATGCAAGTAGTCTTGTGTTGTGGCTTCACCAGGTTGACACCTCATTTTTAGGTATGTCTGGTGCTGCTCCTGGCATGCCCTCCTGCACTCTTCTTTGAACTGGGGCTGATCCCCTGGCTTGATGGTGAGGGATATGCCAGGCCATGAGGTTATAGATTGTGGTTGAGTCCAATTCTGACACTGCTGATGGCCCATAGTGCCTCATGGATGCCCAGTCTTGAGTTGCTAGATCGGTTCGAAATCCATCCCATTTAGCATGGTGGCAGTGCCACACAACATGATGGAGGGTATCCTCAGTGTGAAGATGGGACTTCGTCTCCACAAGGATTTGTTCAGTGATCACTCCTAGCAATACTGTCATGGGTTGCTTCCTCAGCACCTGCCACAGGCCCAGTCTAGCAGCCATGTACTTTAGGACTCAGCCAGCTCAGCCTGTGGTGGTACTATTGAGCCACTCTTGGTGATGGACATTGAAGTCCTCCACTCAGAGTACATTTTGCACCCTTGCTACCCTCAGTGCTTCCTCCAAGTGGTGTTCAACATGGAGGAGTACTGAATCATCAGCTGAGGGGGTGCAGTACGTGGTAATCAGCACAAGGTTTCTTTGCCCATGACTAACCTGATGGCACGGGGGCCTACTGGCTTATGGGTGAATACTAGCTCACCAGCACACTTTCAGATCTACAGACGTGCCAATTAGAACTCCACTGTCCCAATGGCCCTCTTTACTTAAAGTCTGCTCCCCACATCTCTTTCTTTAACTTAACTTAACTGGAACCTGTTCTTGTCCCTGTCTCTGTGACATTTGTAGGCTGACTTATTAAAACTGACTGCCTCAAGAAGAGTTGTTCACTGACCCTTGAACTGTTCTGGTGACCTATCAAAACATTGCCAGAGGGTCCCACCCTTGTTAATAGGCAATAACCAATGTAACAAGTATTGGAACATCCTGCACCTTAAATGTTACATACTCCACAGACTGCTACCCAGGGACACAAGGATCAATGATTTCAAGACAGTTATTAAAAAGTGCAGTATACTCATATATAGGGAATTGGAAAAATGAAAAGGGAGGCATGGTCGTATCCCCACTATATAATCTATGTACTGACCCTATGTTAAACAATCTACACACTGCATACATTATGTACTCCTTCAGCTGGAATTTAGAAAAATCTGTGGCACAATAATGTTGATATCAACTGATGTGCGAAACTTAGTCAAATTTTGTTGTGATAGCTATAACTTAGAATTTCTCACAAACAAATGATCACTTTTGATATCAACTGAATGCTTCTGAGCATTGAAGGTAATTAAATGATTCTAAATGATCACAAGTGATGTTGTTTGAGCATTGTGTGGTCTCATTTGATGTCAATTGAGCACAATGATGTCAGTTGATCACTACTTGGGATGTCAAATAATGATTAAATAGTCACTTTTGAGTGAAAATGAGCACAAATGATACCTGTTGAACACAAATGATGTCAACATTTTCTGGTAGGGTAAGAGTGAGAGTTGTAAGGAGGCAAGTTGGGAGGATGGTAGGTGCCAGTAGGGAAGTTGACTACGATGACTGTAGATTTGGTGGAACACTCCGACTCTGCCTTTTGAGTATATGGTAAAGAAAAAATGATAATATTTCTACTAAAGATTGTAGCTTTAAAACATTGATCTTATGGATGTAACTGAGGTTATTAAAGGCAATGGGAAAGTAAAGCACAAGTACTATTATAAATTGATTTTTTTCTAATTAGATGATAGCCAAGTATGGAATCTTTATTAGCTAGAAAGAGATTGAAAACAGATAACCCCAAGGATTTCTCTTGACACACTTGATTAGAGGGGAAGGCAATGGAGTATTGGGATTGTCACTGGATTAGTCATCCAGAGACCCAGGATAAAGCTCTGGGCCCCAGGCTCAAATCTCACCATGGCAGATGGTGGAATTTGAATTCAGTAAAAGCCTGGAATTAAAAGTCTAATGATGACCATGAAACTATCTGGTTCACTAATGTCCCTTAGGGAAGGAAATCTGCTGTCCTTACCTGGTCTGGCCTACATGTGACTCCAAATCCACAGCAATGTGGTTGCCTCTTAAATGCCCTGTGAAATGGCAAGCCACTCAGTTTCTCAATGGTAATTAGGGATGATCAGTCTTGTGAATGAATTTTAAAAATATGCAATATCTCAAGGCCTTAGATGAGGGAAACGGAAGTAAAATATTGATATTTGCAAAAAAAGAGCAAGTAAACAAAGAAAAATGATAGATGTGAATAAATAATTGGCCAGAATTGTACCCTTGGGGTACGCCTAAGGTCGGAGAGGCCAGAAGCGGATGTAAAACCCCCTTCCGGCCGAGATTGCACTGTAAATGTGATCCTACATTGGGTGGCCAATTAAGGCCCACCCCAGCGTGAAACGTGATTGCGGGGGCGGGAACACATCGGGAGCTAGGTCCAACGGGGACCCTGCAGAGTGTTCAAAACAGAAGAGGGAGCTCCCTGAAGGCTGCCAGGAGTTGTGGGGGGCACTGAGGGAGCTGTCTGAAAGCTACTCAAGATGCATCCTGGTGTACAGTCATGGCCTCAGCACCTGGAGTTCATGGAGGGCAGCTTGGGTGGGCATTCTGCCCCCGTTTCTCAGATGAATGCCTGGAAGTGCTGGACGAGGAGGTCAGTGCCAGGCAGCACATTTTAATGCCATGGGACAGCAAGAGAAGGCCGGCCCACCTGACCAAGGAGGCTTGGACAGAGGTTGCTGCCGTGGTCAGTGGGCACAACATGGTACGCTGCACGGGGATTCAGTGCAGCAAAAGATTCAATGGTCTGCTGCGGTCAGCAACGGTAAGTGCAGAAATGGCATGGACCTGTGCAGAGAACTTTAGGCGGCTGCCAGTTTCTTAGAACGTTCAGGGGTCTAAAGGTGTGTATGCCAACTGACACTGAAGCATGCCCTGCCAAGGCTGGGGTGACAGCACAACTGGCCTCCGTGCATTGCAGGATGAGATGTGCCATAGTGACATGGCCCGCCTAATGCCTGAGTGGGAGGGCAGGTGGGGGGTGGGGGGGTATACAGGAAAGGCCCTTCAGGGAGATGGAGCAATAATGAGGATATTTTCCCTTTCCAGGAGAAGAGGAGTCATAACATCGTGGAGCGATGCAGAACAGATGGAGGAGTGCTGAATCTGTACTACCTCATTAAACATGAGAGTGGTGCACTGGAACTTGAATGCCTACGGCCAGCTCACTCCTCCAGTCATGGTGAGGCTGGGGTCACAGATGAAGGTAAGTGTTCAGGTGACAGATGCGTGTGCGGTGGGTACTGGAAACATAACGGGCTCCTCTCATCAGAAACTGAACTGACGTAGCCAGAGAGCACATTGAAGCTCCAATGCAGATGGCACTATGCAGCAGGCCCTCACTGTCTCCTCAGACCACCCAGCATGCATAGTGACTATGATGATTGAATGTACTGACCTTTTGCCTTCCTGCTGCAGGCGTGCCATCCACAGGAGACATTGGTGACCCTGAGGACCCCCCCAATTGCGCTCCGGGGACAAGAGCACACCTGCACCAGCATCACACTGTCTCTCTGTACCAGGCACCAGCGCAGATACTCACACATCGGTGAGCATTAGGTATTCGGCTCCTTGGATAATGCACAATGGTGAGGTCACATCAAACTTGCTTGAGGAGCTGGCAGAGGTCCCAGGGACCCGACAGTGGGAGCATAGCTGGAGCCAGGAGCATGCTGTGTCCGAGGCAGATGATGAGCCTCTGAAGTCGTCCATCAAGCGACAGATGCTGGATGTCCAACAGGATGGGCGGGAAGAACTGGTAGAGGGCCTGCTTGCCATGGTCTCTGTCATGGGGGAGTCCATACGGAGCATGAGGCCTGTGTTCACCCTTAGCACCGAGCGCACAGCGTTCTCCATTGAGAAAGTGGCTACTCTCATGGAGAAGCAGCATCAGGAACAGACTCAGGGGTTCCTGGGGTTGCACTCGGACCTGCAGGTCCTCACACAGGCAGTGATCTCAGGAGGTCACTACCAGTGTGAGAGATGGATGAGGCACCTAGTCTCCCTGCTAGGTCCATCCATCAATGGTGAGCAGGGAGATGCAAACGCACCTCATGATGGCAGACAAGCTGCCTGTTGTCTCTATGGGCTTCTCTCAGGACGCTCTGGATGAGGGCACCAACTCCTCTGCCCCTCTGCCAGTGTCTGCTGCACCTGATGATGCCGTGACAACTGAGGGGTGCCCAGCTATTGGGCTGGTTGCACCCTCCCAGGCGGAGCCTGCTCAGGCTCCAGCAGCCAGAGGACAACCGCCAAGGTCATCAGGGCCACCAGGACAGCAGAGTCAGCCAGCTGCCTCCAACACCACTGTCAGTGAGGGGCAGGGGGGCGGTCACCAAGACGCAGCACCCACAGAGGTAAGTTGAAGGCAGCTTGAGCACAGCCGGGGCTTGTCACGGGTGACATTTTTTTGCATTTTTGACTCTTGTGTTAGGGATGGACACTTTGTTTGTGTGAAGTAACAAACATTTATTTCACTTAAATGGGCTGAATTGTCTAGATGGTTTGAATAAGATGCGGCTTGTAAAGGTATGGTGTTGGTATGGTACTGGCGTAATGTGTTGGGTTCTCATTTATTGATTGTTGGCAAAGGAGACAGTGCCATTGGCTTGACAAGCCATCGATGCCTTGGATGCCTAGCAGAAGGTTCGCTGGATCAAAGTGACTCTGTTGTCTCTGTCTCCATATGGGTTCCTGTCCTCTGCCTTGAAATCCTCACTCTGTGTCTCCCCAGGCTCTTCTCCAAGCCATCACTTGAGTCACCCTCCCTGGCCTAAGGAGCTGCCTCACTTTCCTCAGCCTCCAGTGGGTTCCCCCCTTGACAGAGCCAGGTTGTGCAGGGTGCAGCATGTGACAACTATGAGGGAGACACGCTCTGGAGGTTACTGCAATGTTCCCCCTGACCGGCCCAGGCATCTGAAGCACATCTCCAGCAGCCAGATGGTCCTCTCCACCAACCCCTTGTGGAAGCATAACTCCTGTGGTATCTCTCCTCAGCCTCAGTTCTTGGGTGACAGATTGGGGTCATCTGCCACCTCTTGAGCCGCGAGCAGCTTTGGTACCAGTGAGTGCTGTAAGACATAAGCATCAGGTAACAGGCACAAACTTGGAGAATCTGTGTCCTGTGGTCACAGATGATCTAAACATTCATTGAGTAGAAACCCTTTCTGTTTACGAAAGCTCCCGGCTTACCTGCTGGTGCCTTGATGGTCACATGAGTGCAATCTATTATACCTTGGACACGAGGCAACTCAGCCATCGCAGCGAAGCCTCATGATCTCTCCACCTGGCTCGCCTGTCTGTCCAGAAGTGGATGAAAATGTGGACGTGACTAAAGATAGCATCAGTCACAAGCTTGACGCAATTATGTGTAGCCGATTGAGAAACATCGCACAGATCCCCCACTGAGCCCTGAAAGGAACCCGAGGTATTCAAGTTGAGGGCTGCTGTGACCTTCAAAAGTCCCTGGCATGGGGTGTCCGCCCACGCAGTTGGAGGCGATTACTGGCCCTATCATGTGACATATTGCTGTCACTGTGTCCCTGGAGAGGCAGAGCCTCCTGCAGCACTGGACCTCGGACATCTGGAGGTAGTTGGAGCGCTGCCTGAACACTCTAGACACTGGTTAGTGGTGTCTTCAGCGTGCCCTCCCACCTTGGCCTCCCTGCTGGCCCTGCGCCAACTAAGCCCCTGCCTCTGCTCTTAAAGATCTGTCCCTGGGACGCTGCCCGTGCCCACCAGGCCTCCTCTCCCTCCTGCCCCTCTCTTCCCCTTCTGAGGAGGTTCCACCGGTGGAATACACTATCCCCATTAGATGGGATGCAGAGGAGCAGTGCCTTGAAAATGAGGGAGCGCTGGGCTGCAATACTCAGAGAAAGCTTCCAGGGAAGATGAGGGCCTGAGATGCTGAAAGGCAGGCTTGACAATCAAACAAAATGCCAAGAAACTCTGGAACAACGCTATTCTTACACAGCAAAGGACTGGCAATGACAGAGGAAGTGCTGCTGCTCTGGGGACATTTTATCCTGCCCATGGATAAGGAAATGATAAAAACGTGAAATCCGCCCACCTATTTTGCCGTGCGATGAGCTAAAAATCGCACAGGCAATGGGCAAAATTTCCACCAATTGGCTTTTTAATGGCCTTAATTGGCCCTATAATTGTCGGCAGGTGCTTTTTCTTCTCTGCCGATGCTGCCAGACCTGCTGAGTTTTTCCAGGTAATTCTGTTTTTGTTTTACATAAAAAAAGAACATGTTAGTTGGAACATGTGGGGCGTGATGTTAACTCATTCAAAACTCACCCACTCTCACAGGATGAAAATCAGGCTGGACTAGGAAAGAAATCTAAAGGATGCAATGGATACATTTAAGAAAGAGACAAACCAATACATAAATAAATTAAAATAAAACCGAATGAAGTAATAACTTATAGAACTAATGGTAAACTTATCAACTTCAACAGACTGAAGCCTAAAAGCAAGACAAGAACAACTTCTGTAATAGAAACACAGAATTTGAATGCTGTCAATACACAAGTTAGTGCTCACTCTGAAGAAGAACTACAACAGATATTTGATGTATTCATCAAAGCCTAGGGATTTGCCCTGAATGCCAGGGTGACCAAAGTCCTCTATGAACCCACATCAAAATGTAATGAGTCCAATGTCTTCAACTGAGATTCATTGGGAAGTGTTGGAAAATGTCCCACACTTCCCATATCTTGGAACCTATCTAACCCAACAAATTGACATTGATGGAGAGGTACACCACCATATTCAATGTGGTGCCTCAGCTATGGTAAATTACATACTTGATTTTGAGAATCATGATACCAGATGAACTGCAAATTCAAAGTCTATCAGACAGTGAATCTCTCCAAGCTTCTCTGTGGTGCTGAAGCTTAGTCAAATTCTAAACAAAATCATCAATGCTGTCTCAGAAGGATATTGCAAATTGAGTAGGACGACAAAAGAACAAGCATAAGCATCCTCTAAGACACAGACATGTCAAGTATAGAGGCCATGATAATCTCACATCAGCTGAGATGGACGGGACATGTCATCAGAGTGCTTGACTCAAGACTGCCAAACAGGTGCTCTCCTCAGAGCTATGGCTGGGTGTCCATTCACATGGGAGTCAAAAGAAACATTTCAAAGACAAACTCAAAGCTTCCATGAGGGTCTGCTCTACTAACATCAACATGCGAAGCAGATGCCCAATTGTGACTACAATGGCAATCCATCAAAGGTGTGAGGGCCTTCTGATCAACAAGAGCAACCACTGAGAGAGACCACTGACAGAGACAGAAAGAGAGGGCAGCTGCTTGAACCAACACTATGCCAGCATTTCCACCAGATAACAACTGATGTCCTCACTGTGGGAGTGGCTGCAAGGCTGTGATAGGGCTCATAGGGCCATCTGCAAAATCACAGCCAACATCGATATCTCAGTCCCACTCAGCCATCCACAAGGAAAAATCATCCCTGACATGAGGGATTGCCGTTGATGACATGAAAACATTTTGTAAAGAAAAAGGAAAAAAGAGCTTAAACTTTCATTCTGCTTTTCTTAATGAATGTAGCAAATCAAACCTGATTTTCCTCCCTTTTTATGCTTCTGTATTTTTATAATTTAATTACTCTGTGCCCCAATTTTTATGCAAATATTTATCTGAACCCACTTACAACAGGAAGTTCTCATTATAAAGAACAACCATAGCATCATTCATAGAACTGGAGCCTCAGAAAGAAGACTACTTCCTCTGCATTGTTCACAAGATCATCTGGAGATGCAGAACTCATAGAGAGCCATGCCTGTGGCAGTTAACCTAAATGGCTGACCTATCTCTAATATGGTATCTTGCTGCATTCCACTTGGAACAGTCAGGTTAGCTGTCCAAGAATAAATTCTTTCTTTCTCCAGTGTTGTCCTCCTCCTTTTCCATCGGTGTTCACTACTAACTCGGGCACAAATCCACACATGGAGATTTTAGTGCACCCCTCTACAAATGCAGAACAGAAATTAAGTCTGCAAACGGTTACTATTATGTATGTGTGTGTGTGTGTGTGTGTGTGTGTGTGCGTGCGTTTTAAGGCTTGGCTTATTTTCTGCTTCGACTTGAGCCATTTCCTTGCCCTTTTTTTCCAGTGGTGGTTCGCCATTGCCTTACAGTTGTAGGAAAGGCCATGCTTAATAATTAGTTTGTAATTTAGTTATGTGTCAAGATCAAGTAGTCGAAATATATCAACTAACCTAATATGATATTCTGCTTAAATCTAGTTAATGGAAAACACTAGTATCACGCCATGTGGCTGGCTCTTTGCCTGTAGCTGCATGCTTACTTGTCAAGTGAAATACATCACATGGCCCCAGTCCTGTGCAAAGTACACGTTCGTGGTTTAATTACAGAGCAAATGCTGCAAAGCTTGTCAAGGTTGGTTAAGCCAAGGCCTGAAACTGTTATTCGCCCTAGCCATCAAAACTTATCAGTTAAACTTGAGTTAGAAGACCCCATTGTGTGAAGAAAACAGCTGTGAGTTTTCAAATATTCCAGTTCTATGTCCTCAATTAGTTCAGTTTAACTTGTAGTGTCTTAAAAGAGAAGCAGACATTTTCCTTCAAAGTATAGAACAGGCTTATGCATTACTTTGGTCCTCTACTTGGGTTCTGTAACTTTGACGGAGCAGACAGGTTTCAGCAAGAAACAGATAACCTTTATTACAGAGAGCTTTTTAGATGCTACATGCTCAATCAGAACACTCGTCAGGAAGCCCCAAGCCCTGAATTTCCCATGCTTAGGGCTCATTGGTCGGAGCCTTCAAGAATATCACGTGACCCCTGATAGACAGCAGGAGGGCCATGCCTTCAGTTACTACAGTTCTGTAATCAATTTTGTAGTTATGTAGTTCTTGTGACATTTATTCCTTATGAACATGTATTAATTGAATGAATCATGCTGCATCTTATATGTGTATCTGGCTACCCTCAGTTTTAACACACTGGTTGTCTCTATGCACTGATTTTTATGCATACTTTCATGTTGGAGTAACTTTGTGCCTGTTGTATTCTTTTGTCTAAATTTTGCATTCTTGCACTTACTGTAATTAACTTCATAAACTTGTGACAATGCACTTATACCCAGAGTGGTCTGTAGCTAGTCAGACTGCAGGTTCCTTTTAGATCAGCTCTCGCAACTCAATCTAACAATTGTAATTGATTTAAGTCTTACAATTAAAGTTAAAGAGTACCCCAGGTCTGACAAACTCGCTGGGCCATGGTGAGGAGGCAGGTCCCAAGTCTACCTCAGCTAGAATGGGAATTGAACCTGCACTGTTGGCGTTATTCTGAACCACACACTAGCCATCTAGCCAACTGCACTAACCAGCCACATATTACATATCTAACATTTTGATTTGATTTCTGGGGTTGGGGGTTTGGGGGGTAGAATTTTGTAGAATTGTTACTGAAGAACTGAACATTTGAGAATGTTCCATTTAAGTACGGTTTGCAGAATCGGTGTAATGTTGAAAAGGCGATCCATTCCTCTGACAGGTTAGAAATTAAAAACATGCCTTATATATATTTATATGTGTTGAAATATGTAAAGGAACGGTTAATGCTGTAAATTTCATTTTCCTAGAAAAGCCTTAAGGTTTCATTGCTCTCGAAACAGGTCAGTTGAATGACTATTTTTAAATGATGACAGTTGTGGTCAGCTTGACAAGGGCCCAGGGACAGACAAGCACCCGGTAGACACTTAAAACAAACAGCCATGTTAGGCTTTTCATTTAACCTTGCTGAATTAGGATGTTTGATGAAACACATCCATTCATCAGTTTGGAAGTAGAACCAAAGTTACTTTAGTGAACAACATATTTCAAAAGATAAGGGATTAGAACAGGTAGAGTGGATAGTCATTATATATAGTTCATTAAGAGGCTTTATGAATAGCTTTCACCGTACATAAATGGAGATAGAACAGATGAATTAATGAAACTTCTGGGAGCTAGTTTGATGCCAGAGCAAATGTTTCTTGGGAGGATAAAACCAGTCAGGGAGAACAGCTTGAGTTGTGATAAGGAAAGGATGAGGTAAGAGTGATTGATCAAGGGCAGAAGGTAAAAGACAAAAGTGCGAAGGCTCAAGATGTTCAAACATGGACAAAAGTTAGCTGAGCTCCCAAGGTGAGGTGAGAGTGGCTGCCCTTGACATCAAGGCCGCAACTGACAGAGTATGGCATCAAGGAGCTCTAGTAAAACTGGAGTCAATGGGAATCAGGGGGAAAACTCTCCGCTGGTTGGAGTCATACTGAGCACAAAGGAAGATGGTTGTGGTTGTTGGAGGTCAGTCATCTCAGCTCCAGGACATCACTGCAGCAGTTCCACAGGGTAGTGTCATCAGCCCAACTATCTTCAGCTGCTTCATCAATGACCTTCCTTCCATCATAAGGTCAGAAGTGGGGATGTTCGCTGATGATTCAGTTGGCTGATGTACAGCACCATTCGTGACTCCTCAAATACTAAAGCAGTCCATGTCCAAATGCAGCAAGACCTGGACAATATCCAGGATTGGGCTGACAAGTGACAAGTAACATTCACGCCACACAGGTGTCAAGCTATGATCATCTCCAAGAAGAGAGAACCCAACCATCACCCCTTGATATTCAATGGCATTACCATCACTGAATCCCCCACTATCAACATCCTGGGGGTTACCATTGACCAGAAACTGAACTGGACTAGCCATATGAATACTGCAGCTACAAGAGCAGGTCAGAGTCTAGGAATTGTGTGACAAGTAACTCACCTCCTGACTCCTCAAAGCCTGTCCTATCTACAAGGCACAAGTCAGGAGTGTGATGGAATACTCCCCACTTACCTGGATAAGTGCAGCTCCTGCAACACTCAAGAAGCATCCAGGACAAAGCAGACTTGATTGACATCACACCTACAAACATTCACTCCCTCCACCACCGAAGCACAGTAGCAGCAGTGTGTACCATCTACAAGATGCACTGCAGGGATTCACTAAGGCTCCTTCAACAGTACCTTCCCAACCCATGACCACTACCATCTAGAACGACATGGCCAGCAGATAGATGGGAACACCACACCCTGGAAGTTCTCCTCCAAGTCACTCACCATCCTGACTTGGAACTATATCACCATTCCTTCAATGTTGCTGGGTCAAAATCCTGCAACTATTTTCCTAACAGCACTGTAGCTGTACTTACACCACATGGGCAGCAGCGGTTCAAGAAGGCAGCTCACCACCACCTTCTCAAGGGCAACTAGGGATGGTCAATAAATGCTGGCCCTGCCAGTGATGCCCACATCCCATGAATGAATTAAAAAAAAGCTAATTTCAGGTGAATGACATTAAAGGCTGACTTTTCACCCCATGGTTTAGACAAAGAACTTGCCTTTTTATAAGTTATTTTGAAATAAAGCAAATCTTTAGAAGAGGAAAAGACCTTGCCAATAATACATCCAGTCTGCCCCTGTGAAAGAATATAAAGCATGAGATCAAGTAAAATACTGCAGATGCTGGAAATCTGAAATTAAAACAGAAAATGTTGGAAAAACTCAGCAAGTCAGGCAGCACCTGTGGAGAGATACAGCATTATGTTTCAAATTAATAATGACCCTTCATCAGAACAATGCCTCCATATGTATTAAGAGTTCATTGTTATAAAAAATCTGAACTTCAGTTAGTTTCCTGCCAGAGGTGGCTTTCTGACAGAAAAACAGGCCTTGCTCCTGTTTTCCAATTCCATGATGAAAATCTTGCCCCGGGTCCCTCATTCCATTATCCTAAAGCTATAACAACTTGTTATGATGTGGCAGATAATGTGTGCTGGGAGGACCAAGTCCACAAGGGAAACTTAGTCACGCTATCACAACATTTTGCAATTTGTATTTATTTCGAGATGTGCGCACTGAATTCAGAAGTAATAAGTCTACCGAGACTTTTAGAGATTTTGTTTTTAAATAATTAAGTATATTTAGGAACCAAAGAAAATACTTCAAGCACATACATAAGACTACAAATTACTACTACAATAACTCCTAAAATTCCTAGTCAACCTGACTCCCAGTTGCACCCCTTTAACACAATTGTCCAAGAATAGATTTTAGATTTTAATCAGATCCAGCACATGAACACAATATCCTGGCTAGTGGAATTCCAACTGGCTTTTCTCCAGCTTCAATTTTGGTAGACAGCAGGCTTATACACAAATACACAGAGGCTTCATTAAGGCTATTTCACACACTTCTGTTAGATCTCATAGGGTCTTCTGCTGACACATAGCCTCATTCCCCTTTATATATGTTCCTCTCTTTTTAATATGTAAATTCTATTGTTTCATATGTCTTTAAACTGGGGAGAATTTTCCCCCCCGTTGCGGGGGCTGAGCGAGAGCGGGAGCGGGAGCGGGAGCGGGCACACAGCTGATCACCACTCGCGATCGGCTGCACGCCGCCATTTTACGTGAGGAAGCCGATTAAGGCCCGCCCAGCGTGATGTGCACCCGGAAGCGCTGAGCACTCCCTGTACGGTTGGGGGGAATAAGGCTGAGTTGGAGCCTACGCTCTTTCATGCATGTGCGTTAAAGAGCGCAGAAATCTCCCTGAGGCACGGAGCTGCCTCAGGGAGTTTAATTTCAATATCAAAAAGTCAATAAAAGATTTTTAAAAATTATTCTGACATGCCCCCTCATGTGACAGTGTCACATGAGCTGGGACATGTCTATGAATTTTATTAAAATTTTTTATTAAAGTTTAAAAACCTACGTGAAACCTCATCCTGCCTGTGGATGAGGTTTCATGATAAATGCAAAGGGTGCCTGGGCTCTTTGCCTGCCCGCTAACCTTAAGGTTGGATGGGCAGCTCTGTTAATTCTTTTAATTGATATTTAAATGGCCTTAATAGGCTTTTGACAGTTCAGCAGATGCACAGCTGATTCCAGTGCACGCGCCAAACTGAAGATCTGAATGATGAGCGGTGACGTCAGCTTTCATGTTGCTACAATTTATTGTCAGTAACCTTTGAGAAAAACAAACACATTCCTTAGCCTTGCTTATCTAGCTAGTTGTAAACAGACTAAAATCCCTTTGAAATCCAAATCTCCTTTCATCTATCCAAAAATGCAAATTCCCTTCACACCTTACATGCTAAGCCAGCATCCATGTTTACTCATTAGCATGTCAAGCACCTAGCTTCTTTTGATTGGTTAAAGCTTGCAGTCTACTTCACTCTAAATGTAATTAAATCACACACAGACAGACCCAAATACTTACCCCCATAAACCTACTTCACAATAAAGCAGAAAAATATTATGAAAATTATTATACTTTCATGACACAACTGCACATGTAAATGTGGGGCACTGATGGGACTCTCTTGGCTATGGCGTCCTTCCAAAGTTCAATGCCCTGCCAAGAATTATTGTTTGAGGTCATGGACACTTGAATGCACCCCAAACATTGCTAATAATCCTGGGACCTTGCAACAGCAAAGTCATTGTCCTCAGAACAGAACAAACGTGATTAGAACAAGCAAGCTACGCATTATCTGGATCATACTGTACAATGCCAACATGACAATTAATTTCTATCATATTCATTGATCATCTTTTCTCCGGTGAAGTTGTTTAAACTATCAACAAAAATACGTTGTGCATCTTCAACATTTCATCAAGTTTGATTTTAAAGGTCAGTGTTTTATCATTTGTCCATTGTATTTTTCAGGCTAGCAATGGTGCTGACTTGGGAAACATGGAAAAGGCCAGGCATTTGGAACATGCACCAATTGATAGATGAGTAATAGTGATTTGGAGTTATTTTTCTAGGAATAACAAGAGTCATTTTTCATATTAATTCAAAACGGTGTATATATCAATCTGCAAAGCCAAAACATAAGAATTACACAAGAGAGCAATTCTTCAACAAATATCTATATTTTGATGTGTGTTATCTTCAGGTACTTTTTATTTTTAATTTTCTGTTCTCTTTTCAATAAACACTTCATTAACTCAAATTTCTGACAAGTATATATTTGTTAAAAAGCAGGTTTACAAAACGGCTGATATATTTTGTTCTTTCTTAGGACAAATAATTTGAATGAGTTGGTGTGCACATGTGTACGAGATATTGAAAGACCTAACCTACCTTTGTCTTATATTTGCTAAATAATTGGAAATAAATCTTGGCCCCGGATAACAATGTGATGATGAAGGTGATATGGTACGAAAAGAATTCTCAGAATTTCAATTCCAAGTTTCAGTTTTGAGTCTGCACCCTTCTGGAATGGTAACTGAGAGTTATAAAGCAAATACACAAAGCAGCTATACACGTGTAGCAAGCAATTAGGCCCATGTAACAGTCCCAACCTCTCCAATCTATCTTTGTAACTGAAGTTTCTCATCCCTGGGACCATTCTTGTAAACCTCTTCTGCACTTTCTCCAATGTATTCACATCCTTCCTAAAATGTAGTGCCCAGAACTGTACACAATATTCCAGCTGAGGTCCCACATGTGTCTTATATAAATTCAGCATAACCTCCCCACTCTAACATAGAAACATAGAAACTAGGAGCAGGAGTAGGCCATTCGGCCCTTCGAGTCTGTTCCGCCATTCATTATGATCATGGCTGATCACCCAACTCAATTGCCTGCTCCCACTTTCTCCCCATATCCTTTGATCCCTTTCGCCCCAAGAGCTATATCTAATTCCTCCTTGAAAACATACAATGTTTTGGTCTCAACTACTTTCTGTGGTAACGAATTCCACAGGCTCAGCACTCTCTGGATGAAGAAATTTCTCCTCATCTCAGTCCTAAATGGTCTACCCCATATCCTCAGACTGTGACCGCTGGTTCTGGACTCTCCCACCATCGGGAACATCCTTCCTGCATCTACCCTGTCTAGTCCTGTTAGAATTTTATAGGTTTCTATGAGATCCCCCCTCATTCTTCTGAACTCCAGCGAATATAATTCTAATCAACTCAATCTCTCCTCAAACGTCAGTCCCGCCATCCCAGGAATCAGTCGGGTAAACCTTCGCTGCACTCCCTCTATAGCAAGTACATCTTTTCTCAGATAAGGAGACCAAAACTGCATACAATATTCCAGGTGTGGTCTCACCAAGGCCCTGTACAATTGCAGCAAGACATCCATGTTCCTGTATTCGAAACCTCTGGCTATGAAGGCCAACATAGCATTTGCCTTCTTTACCGCCTGCTGCTCCTGCATGCTTAACTTCAGCATATGAGAACACCCAGGTCTCATTGCACATTCCCCTCTCTCAATTTATAGCCATTCAGATAATAATCTGCCTTCCTGTTTTTGCCACCAAAATGGATAACCTCACATTTATCCACGTTATAGTGCCATGCATTTGCCCACTCACTCAGCTTGTCCAAATCACACTGAAGCATCTCTGCACCCGTGTCCAGGGTGTTATAGGCTGCACACATGTGGCCATAAAGGCGCCAGCAGGTGAGCCCGGTGCCTTCGTCAACAGGAAGGGCTTCCACTCCATGAACGTGCAGATAGTGTGTGATCACAGGATGCTGATTCTACAAGTCTGTGCAAGGTATCCAGGCAGCTCCCATGATGCTCACATCCTCAGAGACTCCCAGTGCCGAGGCTCTTCAGTGCTCTAGCCTGGCTGGATGGATGGCTGCTGGGTGACGAGCTATCCCCTCATGACGCCTCTCCACCATCCAAGAACAGAGGCTGAGCAGCGATATAATAGGAGCCACGGCTCCACAAGGGCTGTGGTGGAGAGAACCATCGGCCTTCTCAAGATGCACTTCCGATGCGTGGACCGCTCAGGGGGCGCACTCCAGTACGCCCCAGATCGTGTGCCGCTGATAGTGGCTGCATGCTGCGCTGTCCACAATCTGGTGCTGGAAAGGGGGGACGCTGTGGACGAGGAAGACACACGATGAGTACAGCAGCGAGTATAAGGATGAGCACGCACAGGAGAATGCTGAGGGGGTAGACGCTGATCCGGGAGGCAGGGACACCCTGGAGGCTTTAGTCCAAAGAACCTTAAGCTAGCCCACCACAGATGGACCTTCAACACAGCCAGGGCTGCAGGCTCCACACTCGATACCTGAGTGCTAAATCAGCCTGGATAATAACATTAACTAAGGCCCTTGTCAGTAAAGCTCAATGTCAAACAACTCACTCATAACATCATGGCTTCCCGTCCACTTGCAGAAGTAAGGAATCACCCTGAGGCATGGCAACATGTCAAAATTTATTGAGTGAACAAAAGTAAATTCATAAAGCAAAACAAAAACGGTGTTGGATGTCACACCAACTCTGCGACTAAGTACTATGGGCCAACATAAAAGCACCAGTGAGAAACCTGTGGTGTGCCTAAGGTGCCTTATATTTATACTTACAGGTGCTATGTCTAGGTGCTGTCCCCTGGCATCTGAGCCAGCCTGCTGACTCTGCTGTCCTGTTGGCCTCGATGACCTTGGTGGACGTCCTCTGGCCCATGGAGCCTGTGCTGGCCCCGCCTGGGAGGGAGTGGCCAGTTCCACAGCTGGCAACTCCCCAGTCACCGCAGTCTCATCGGATGCAACGGTCACTGGCAGAGGGGTGGAGGAGCTGCTGCCCTCATCTGGAGCGCCCTGAGAGGAGCTGGCAGAGACGACCGGCAGCTGCTGCGCCAACGTGAGGTCGCTTCGGACCTCCCTGCTCACTGTAGATGGATGGGAACCAAACTGAGATACTTGGTGCCCAGACCAACTCCCACATGGCACTGACCAGCTGTGGGCAATGCCGCTGTGAGGGCTTGCAGGTACAAGCGCAACCCCAGGAGGACCTGACTGTTCTCCTGGAGGTGCCTCTCCACGAGAGTCACCACTCTCTACATGGAGGAAGAATGGTGCTCAGCCACGAGGCTCATTGCATCGGTGATGCTCTGCGTCGTCTCATACAGCCACGCATAGCCTCATGTATCTCCGCCAGATCCTCCCGCATACCCTGCTGCCCACTTCCAGTATTCGTTGCCTCACGGATGACTCCAGAGGCACATCATCAGCCACCGACCGAGAAAGTACCTGGTCCCCTGCAGTCCTCCGACTGCCAGCGCCATGGCTACTCTCTGTCTCCGCCAGCTCCTCCAGAGACTGTGAAGTACCCTCACCGCCATGCCCTGGGAAACTAGTCGAAGATCTAATTCCCACCAAGGTGCTAGTATCTGAGCTGGTCCCTGCCTGGCTGAGATGCTGTGATGCTGGTGAGTGCAGTTGCTCGGGGGCTTCAGGGGTGAGAAGTGGGCCCTCTGCCTCCTCCTGCCGGCCCTGCTCCGGTGAAAGGAAGAGAAAGGACATTTGACTAGTTACAGTACAGACAATGTCAACTTGCTTGCTGCTCCCCCAGATCATTATGCACTCATCCTTCCATAATCAATGGTCAACCCATGTTGCTAACTTCAATCACGGAGCATTCAGCAGTGCCATGGCTTCTGGGACACACATGGTGACCTGAGTGCTCGCCAAACATAGCTCCCCATGGAACTCCAGCCTCACCGCCACCGGTGGACCTGGGGGCATGGTACCTCTCAAGGTCCATGGCCTGCTGCTCAAAAGCCGTTAGTGTGGCCAGCTGGGCCTGCCCTCCGCCAGGCCATATTCGTTCCGATGCATTGTGCACAGTCTTTTCCTGAAAAGTAGAGAGGAGCTTTGATTAGTCCATCCTGCACCTGGATTCCCATCGCATCCCTGCCATCCCAGCCAGAGTGGGACATTGCAGGACTCCAGCTCTTCGTCACCCCACAGCTGTCGCCCACTCACCAAAACCAGCCAAGGCTGACCACATCCCCCCACACCCCCCCCACTGCTCAAATGCTGCCTCCTTCACATGTGGCACTACAAGGTGCCACTTTGCTAAGCAAGGAGGCACAAGCACGTGAAGCGCAAAGACCAGCAGATGGATTGGTGCCCCGCCAACTGGAAGCTCCCCTCCCAGCATGTTAGCACCCTGACTCCGACATGCTTCGCAGTTCCAGCACTCTGCCTGGGTGCAGACCCTTGACTTTCACCACCATTCTATACTCTGGGTGTCACACATGCTGAGGATGCAGAACACATCCTAGCTCAACCCTCTCAAGGTGAACTGGTCATGGGAAATCTCTGCTGTTACACCCAGCGAGGGATCCATGCCGTGAGGGATTCAACGATGTTACTGTGCTCAGAGTTGGCGGGGGTGTGGTGGGGGAAAGGGTGACGGCTGAATTAAGAGACTTGAGGCAACATGGTACTCACCCATCCCAAGCGCAGATCATCATGGAACGTTTTGTGGCACTGGAGTCCTGTGCACTGCACCACATCACGGGAGCTGACCCTCTCGGTCACCTCCTCCCACGCACGTTTGGTCAGGTAGGGAGGCCTTCGCCTCCCGTCCCTCGGAAGAAGGACCTCCTGTCGCGCTGCCACCTCCTCCAGGAGGGCAGTTAGGCACTCGTCGGAAAACGGAGGAGCACACGGCCCTGCTGGCCTACCCTCCGGCCTGGCCTGACCCGATGGCCTACCCTCCGGCCTGGCCTGCCCCGATGGCCTAACCTCCGGACTTGCCATCACCAACATTGCCCCTCTGCAGAGCCCTTCTCCCAGCCATTGTGAGCAGCCTTTCCAAGGCTGCCAGGCTTCATTCATACAGGCCACCGGGTCGCCATTGGACCCGGCGGTCTGAGCACACCCACTCCCGCTATGCACGGGAGTCATGAATGTCGCCGGGCGGGACTTAATTACTTAATTGGCCCACGCACGTAAAATGGTGGCAAGGACCCAATCGCAGACTGCAGTTGGGTCGGCGCCCGCTCCTGACCAACCCACCCGACATGGGGAAAACTCTCCCCCATGAAGCAGTCTTGTTGAAGCTACAAAGAAGTCTTTATTAACATTACTTCCCTTAGCTAGGTCATGTGCCTTCTTACATCGCCACATGGGCAGTACAGTACTCAGTCCGAAGTTAACCCTTTAGGTACCAGATCCTTCTACTACACCTCCTCCCCAAGTCTTTATCTGATGGAGATAGACTGACATTAGTTTAGTTTAGTTTATTATTTAGTTTATAATTTGCTTCAAGTCTTACATCGCTATAAGTCTTGTGTACTTAACTTTAATGTTGCAACTATAAACTATCCTAACTCTAAGCTACTTCATAATTAACAATACAACATTAACAGCATGCATTAACAATGTCCTTACTACCTCATCTCCCCCCTTTGAGTCCTTGAAATTGGGGATTTGGGCAGTCTGGAGGTCTTGTTCCCCTGCCACCTCTCATTTGTTTTCTGGTTGGGAGAATGGTATGTTCTAGAGATTCTTGACCTTGGTGGTAGCTTTGAGGTTGTATCTGGGGTGTAGCATGGCTTCATGTGCTTCTTCCATTGATGAATGCTGCACCATGCCTGGTCGGTCTGGTTGATTTGGCGATTTGTTGTAGTGAGTGGTGACCGTTTCTTTCTGCGTGGATGAAAGCAGTTTTCGTCAGGTTTCCCGTGATGCTTCTTCTTCTTTTGCCTTTTCCAGCACTGGAAGCTCTCTGCACTTGAGGGAAAGCAGCCCTGTGGATGGAAGGAATGTAGGGAGGTATCTAAGCTTTGTGTAGTTATGTTTACGTGAGGCTGCTATCTGGTTCCAGCTGACGCTGTGGTTTCAGCATGCTGGTTATTAGTTGTTGGGGCTGTGCATTGGTTGGCGTCTAAACTATCTGCACCACGGCCACTGGTGGAGGCAGAGGTTTCCCTAGAGGTCTTTCCGGCTCTGGCGTCACCTTTACTGGAGGTTCTGTGGCACCCTCCTCCACAGTGGGTTGTCTGGTGTTTGGGTAGGTTCGGTGACTTGGAATGAAGATGATCAGACCTGAACAGAGAAGAGAGGTTACAAATAAAGTCTGTATTTGAATATTGTGTCGTGGTTGGGTCTTCGGGAGGATGCCTTTCAGGCTGGGTTGGAACTATGGCTGTCTTCACATCTTCTGCCAGTTGCAGGAGGTCAAGAGCTATGCGAGCATCTCTGCTGAGGAGTGAAAAGGGCTGATTCCACACGACGTACATCAGCTCCATACTCTGTTGCCGTATCTCAATAGCTCCTGAAACATACAAATGACAGGGAGTTGGACTCCCCACGCGCCATAGAGTAGGATGTCTGTCATTCAGACCCAGGGGCCTTGTCCAATAGGACTATCACTCTGGCGCTGGAATCTAACTTAAAGTTGGTTAGATGGCTGTTCACTGTATTCCAGAAGGAAAAGCTACTTCGTCTGATGTCACCAAGGATGAAAGGCCATGTGTCTTCTGGCTCGGTGGCCTCGGCTTTGAGGATGGCTCTTGGGTTGTCTGTGTGGTGCTGAGGTTGTGACTGGCACAGCTTACTTAAGTGTCTCAGTCTGTGGTAGTGGAAGCATTTGGCAGGATATTGGTCCTTCCTGTGTGCTTTGCTGACACGGTCGCTCAGCTGGGTGCTTGGGGGGTGGTTTACCCTGGCTTGGACGTTCCCTACTCTTTTTTGGCTTGATGTGGTGGACCGAAGTGTGACTTCTGCCCCATGAAGCATATTCCACTCTGCAAATGCTCCTGTGTTGGTCTCGCAGCTCGGACAGCCTAACTAGCTGGACAGCCTTGTTGAGAATAAGGTCACTTTGGCTTGGAGAAGGTTGGAGACCAAATTGTCCATGATACCCACCACAATTCTGTCTTGGATGAGTTTAGATTTCAGATCACCGTATTCTCTTCCTTTTGCCATGCGGTAAAGGTCATTGATAAAGGAATTGACAGACTCCCCAGGCTGCTGGACTCTCCTGTTAATCCTGCCAGGTTACTATACATGGGTCTGACTTTTCAGAATTTGAAAGAATTATGGTGAAATGTAAACAGAATGCACTATTCTGCGAACGTCACATTTAAACAAAACAAACATTCAGTCTACATACAAAGTTGACTGTTATTTGCAATAGGATGTTAGTTCTTAAATTAATCAAAGTGAATAAAAAGAATAGCTTTTAAAATTGTACAATCTTTGCATCAGTTCCAAGATCTTGTTAGATTTCAGGTTAAGGAAATGGTCGAAAGATTTTAAAACATCAAATTTAGCAGATGATTCATCTATGGCTTGCTTGGCAAAGATGTTGTCTGCAATTGGCCCAATGGAATAAAGTAATGGACTAACTTGTTCTACCTCTGACTTTCTATTTATTCCTGCAGCAGTGCTATAACTCAGGAACCTTTACCTCCAATAACTCCAATTGTGAGATTGGTCAGGGCCGTAGGTGAGGCCACTGGTGGTAGAGTGAAGAATTGTGTTCCATCTTCAAAATATTTTAATGTGTGGCTGCCCCTTTAAGAGCGAAGAGGGTTTCAAGATGGTGTCTGGTGTCGCCAGTATTGATAAAGGTGGGGTTTTCGCACGCTTTGCAGTTTCGGCACAAAATTCAAAATGGCGGCAGTGGTTCACTGGAGAAGAGGAAGGCTCAAGATGGCTGCAGATTGGTTTGCTGCTGAGGGTCGTTTTACTCGTGACAGCATGCTGTGAGTTGGGGACAGGTCAGGAGGGCAGAATTCTCGCTGGCTGGGAGGCCAAAGAATCACAAGGCACCTGATTTGTCTTTTAAAAAGAAAAATTCATCCATGTTCAAGCTCTTTTTTTGTTTTTTCCTTGTGTGACCTTCCGGACTCAGTGGGGAGGGCACCGAGTCCAAGTTCAGGCTAGCGATGAAATGCATAACAGAGTTTCTGCCTGACTAAATTTTTAAAATATGGTTAACAGGACTGGCTTGCCTGGAATTTTATCCCACCCTGCAGGCTGTTGGCCGCTGGCTCTGCTTTATTGAAATTGATTTTTCACAGGGATTCAGTGGAGACTTTTGCTTGAGCTTAATTTCTGCCTTTTTTTCTGCTGTCAGGTTCTCATATCTCTAGAGCCTTTCAGATGAGTTTTCTCAGTGTCTTGCTTCTTGAGTGAGGTTGTTTCAGGGCAGGTTCATTGCTGGTGTCCTTTTCTTGAGAGTTCTTCAGTCTTTTAGAGAGGATGTGGATTTTTATTCTGCTGCCACCATGATGTGTTCTGTTGTCACCGCCCATGATGTGTGCCACTTGGACACCATGAAGCAGTCTCATTGAAGTTACGAAGAAGTGAGGGCAGAGGGTAAAAGTATGGGGAGGACACCAGAGTAGGTCCTAATGTGCTGCTTCCTATCTCTAGACTGCCCTTAGCTCTAGGTCATGTTCCTTCTTGCATCACTATGTGGGCGACACTGTACTCAGTCCCATGTTAACCCTTTAGATACCGCATCCTTCTACTGCACGAGCACTGTTCCCTTTTAATACTTTTTTGCTGTGCTCAGCCTGTTCATTTCAATTCTCAGCACCTTTAAATTATTCTGTGTATAAGCGGTGCATGTTATCTTAAGTCGGACAACTTGTGAGCACAGTGCCTTCTGGGTTGCTACACGCCAGTGCATGCACACAGCAGAGAGGGGACATTCACTCCGAGCACACATCGATGATCTGTGTGTTTGCTGGTTAAGCGTTCCTCTAAATTGCATTTGGACTAGGCCTTTGGAAACCCAATTCCAGCACTTGTTACACAGGAGTTGTTAGACTGGAAAGGACTGTTGTGTCTGCATGTTAAAACTTCATTACAATCCAAATAATATCATAGGACTTCAATCTGCTTTGGGCAGATGGTGGAGGTGCCTAAAAAAAGTACACGGTTAAGAAGACAATGAATGGAAATGAAACAGGAATGGAGTAGTAAGCCTCCCAATCTGATTTCAACTCCACTATTGCTCCCTTCTGCCAGATGCACGAGAGTTAAAAATATCACTGAGTTTGGATGGCTCGCTAAAAGATTTAAATCGTGTCCTTTGTTGAAAACTGAACTGAATGAAGTTACAGATGAAGTATCATGCTTCAGATTGGTTCACCTGATTTTAATGCTTATCTTCCAACAATTTTGTTCCAGGAACCTAACCCTTCTGTGACGATAGTCACAATTTCTGGAATGTGACAGCTACTCTCTTATCTTTGGTATTGGTCTGCTTAGTTGGTTTTATTTAACAAATCTGCCTGAAATATAATATGTACTTACAGTTTAGTTCTTGGAAATGGCCAGCTCTCCAGGTACTATGCTGACTCATTAACTTTCATTCCAGCTTGTGAACATGTGTTGGTGAGGGTCCTTACATTTACAGTAAAATCTGTTCACCTACCCAGGCGCTTGTTAACAACTCTTGTAATCTATTTGCTTCTCCACACATTTCCTGAACTGTTTTAACTCTGTTTTTAACAAATGTTTTTAAAGGGCTTTTTTTAAATTTAGAAATCATTTCAAATTTGCTAAATAAAATCTTCTGTTTGAATCCCTGACACAAGTTGGTACTTTTATGGCTTGAAAAGGCCTGACTGTTCCTCTGCTAACATATACATGCATTTGATGAGGTCCCGCCCACAATATGAACTGGACATTTATAAAGAGCAGCTGAAGGACTGAAAAAAGTATTGCAGAACATCGGTGAGAGAGTAGAAATACACGTTCAGCATTGTTGAGGAGGAGAGCAAGATGCCAAGCTCAGAAACCAGTTCATATCTACCATGGTCCATCTTTAATTTGCTGTTTTGTTGTTTTCCACTTGGAATAGTGGCGATCATTTACTCCTGCCAGGTTAGTATACATGGGTCTGACTTTTCAGAATTTGGAAGAATTATGATGAAAAGACTGAAATTTAAACAGAATGCACTATTCTGCAAACGTCACGTTTAAACAAAACAAAAATTCAGTCTACATACAAAGTTGACTGATACTTACAATAGTATGTTAGTTCCTAAATTAATCAAAGTGAAAAAGGAAGAACAGCTTTTAAAATTGTACAATCTTTGCATCGGTTTCCTATGGATGTATTTGGGCAACTTTGAATCTAATCTCTTATATTATCAGGTTCCGTTTACTCAACAGTTTTATGCTCTATTCTGTAAAACACATTTTCAATGACAACCTATTTTAACCTTGTCTACAAATGCATCTGGAATAAAAGCATGTGTGGCTTAAATCACTGTCTGCACAATGTTTCAAATCAGTTTGTCATAAAGTTTTAAAATGTGTTGCTATAATGTTATAAAAGTATTCAAGCCACTGAAATTACATAATGGAATCTAACTAGAATATTCAGCATTGTTCTGAATACAAGAGAGTAGCTGGAACAAATCTTGTTACTTCAAGCTTTTGTTGAAGCAAACAATTTCCTCAGTACCAATAGGAAATCTATTTAGGAGACAAATTCAAAGTTCTCAGACAGTTACATTTCTGGGGTATAAACAGCTTAATGATTTACAGTTATTGATAATATTAACTTCCTCTTGCAGGTTAAGAATGCTGCTGATCTGGGAAATATTGAAAGGGCCAAGAATGCATCTTCAATTGCCAAAAAGTTGAACATAGCAGCGACTGTAATTGGAATCATTCTAATAATATTAATTTTTGTTATTTATTTTAAAACATAGATAGTTCAATGATTTGCAGATTAGCCAGGGAACAATATTATTTACAAAGGAACATCTGGAGGAGCAACAACCATTTCATTTCTTACTAGCACCAAATAATATTATGCTTTGGAATGTATTATACCACAAACTTCTGATGTTTTAAATTTGCCTGTGTTTTTTGTGGTATGTTCCAATCATTCTATGCTTGCATAAAATGCATTTACATCTGTTAAAATGTAAATCCTTCTGGCACATTATGTTGATATGACTGCAAAACATTTACTGCTGTGCTATATATAACTACTATTGGTAATGAATGAGTTAAAGTGTCCATTAAAATTAGAAATATTGTTTCAGCGTTTTTGTTTAATCACTTATATCATCAACTGTAATTTCATACTTATAGATTTCTCTTTTGTAATGGATTTAATTAATATACGCTTGCACACAAAAGAAATTCAGTGTATAGTGCAAGTAGCTTGATGTAAACGTTTATATAATGATATTAAATACTTGATTTGCATTAACAACATGATATGGCTGGGATGAAGTTTATTCCTTTCCCTTTTTTTTAGACTATGGGTGGAATCGTCCCAGATTTGCACTGATTGTGATAGCAGGCAGGAAAAAGGTCATTTTACCCGTTGGCCAGAATGGTGGCTTCTCACGCCGTATCATCCCTATCCTGCCTCATTGACCATGCATCCCCAGGAAACACACCATTTCGCTGGTGGGCAGCCTCTGATTCGCCTACCACATTGTCACCTTGCCGCTTCCTCACACCAGGCGCCATTCTTAAAGTGCAGCCCCTTGCACAACTCTCAGTGCTTCTAGCCCAGGACTGCCGCACAGAAGACATGGCCCTGAAAGGCAGAAAGACTGCAGTCCCCCCAGTTTAGTGACGCATCCCTGAGACGCCTTCTAGACACATTTGGAGCCTGCTGTGATGTCCTCTACTCCCATTCTGGCCCCGGGGGCCCATCAGTGTCACCACTCTGGCTTGGGAGATGGTGGCAGAGGCTGTCAGTGCATCACTGCACAGAAGAGGTCGGCCATCCAGTGCAGAAAATGGATGAATGATCTCATCCGTGCCACCAGGGTAAGGCAACCATCTCATCACTCTAAACTCACACACTCACAAGCCCATCACACAGCCACTGGCATCTCACTCACTGACAGCGCAAGGGACATTACCACTCACTCTCTCACACAAACCCTCATATCTCCAAATGGCCTCATCTCCTCTGGAGATGGCCTCCTCAACCCTTGCCTTCTTGAGGCCATTTGCAAAGATCAACATGTGTCCTCACACACATCCTGCACTCCCTTTCCCTAGTACAGCCCTCACCCTCCAGTCTCTTCCCTTGCCTGAGGCCAATTCTCCCCCTTCCCCAAGCCAGTCATAGCCCTGCAGCTATTAAAGAGCCACCCCCAGCCTTATGACTGGTCTCATAAGTAGAGACCTGCCCATGAGTCTCCTGAAACTGATGTGGTGGTGTCCATGAAGCCTGGAGCTGATGGCTGCGAGCGCTGCCCGAAGCAAGTTAGGCAAACAAACCTCAAAGTCCCGAGCAAAGTGCAGCTTGACAGGTGCATGTTGCTTATCTTCAGTTCTGAAACACGCCAGTGTGAAAGGACGCTGATGTGCTCAGATGATCCAGCGTGGGGTGGGGTGGGGGGGTATGATTCAGGCGAGCTGGGCTTATAATGATATACAGATGTATTACAATGAAGTTCCTGATGTGTGGCGGGGGGAAAGGGCGATCACAACCTGGTTTCACGACAGTGTGAGACTGATTTTTGGCCTTCCCACCATATTGTCCACTCATGCCCACCGTGACACCCGATGCCAGCGGGCATGGAAAATTCTACCACATGAATTAATTTTAAAAAAGGTGAATTCTTGTGAATGCTGTTAACTGTGTTACGCAGATCTGACCAGTCCAAACTCAACATCTCCAAACATATGAGCAGCTTACAAAAGGGCAGGTAACTTGATTCACAGCTAATTGTAAAATCATAATAATGTGATAATTCTATTGGAATTTTCATTGTCTTTAATCTAGTCAAATCTGTTGAGGGGAATTGTTAATTATGACTGCCCAGATTATCTGAATGCTAATTTTCATTCTAATATTAAGGGACAAGTTTAACACTCAACCTCTATCCCTACCTCTGCCCCTGCCATTCCCACTCAATGAGAACAGTCCATCAGGGATTGAAAGTCACATCTATGGATCCATCCTGCACCCTTTCCGGACCTCCCATCCCCTTGCTCCATCCCGCTGCCCCCAACTTCCCAACTCTGACTTCCCATCATTTTAACTGGCCTAATAGAAACAAATTACAGCATGGAAAGAGGCCATTTAACCCATCAATGAAAAGCTTCCCCCCTGCTAAATCAAACATGTTTTGTATGCACACTGCTGGCACCCAGAATGTCAATTGTAATTGTGTGGGAAAAGGCGAAAAGAGAGAAGGCAGAAGTGGTGCACAGTTCCAGTCATGACACCGGGAACGACACAATGTTGACAAAATCCCAGCTTAAGTCTCTATGTTGTCAGTTTAGATTAAAGAATGGAAGTGGATTCCACCTTAGATCTGGATTACTACAAGTACATATGGAAAACAACATTCCTGTATTTGTCATAAATGTGTTGGATCTTCATTAAGGAAAGAGGACCTGAGGCTTGAGTGGATTTAATAGCACAAATGCTGATTTTCAGCATAGTATTAAAGACATTTTTCAAATGCAAAAAAATACACATATAACTATAAAACAGTCACAACTTCATTAGAGACTAAACTTCAATCTTCTTAGAGTAGTTTATTCTCATCATTACTGAAGAACAGACTGCCACATCAACCATGCGTACATTGATCATCAATTAGTTGTCAAGGAACTGGAGGACTAACTATACTGTGCCCACAAATCATCCATTTATCAACAACTTAAACATATCAGATGCTAATCGATGTCACAGCAACCTGCAGCTTTTCAATTCTGGTAATCACGTTTACTAACTCGTTACTATATCTATCACAACAACTAGATTATTTAATAAAACACAAAATAAGATCTTGAGGTAATTGAACTAAGATTTAAGTGGTGCTTTATACTTGTGCGTTGCATTATCATTACCACCGAATCTGGCCATTCATTTTATTTGACTTGATAACAAGAATGGCAAGTATCCTTCAAGAAGATACGTTTTTTTTTGTGTATGACACAATTATTGCCACAGAATTAATTATTCCTTGGGCATCACTAACTATTGGATCATCTCTATTGACCTGGTTGTCCATTTGAACCTTACCACCAGAGACATCTCTTATAATACCTTTATCAAATAATTCCATGTGCTCTATTACATCACCTTAGGTAGATAGATGCAGTGTCTGTTCATCAATAAGATAGCATCTCTGTCAATGCTGTACTTCCTCAACACTGCATTGAAGTATTAGTCTAGCTCATATGCTTTAGCCAACAACTTCTGAATTAGAAGCATATTATCACTGACAATTAACAAGCTGAAGAAAGGTGCCAGGCGAACAGCAGAAAATCAATCTGTTGTCACACACCCAAACACTTAACTCATTTGATAGCTTTCAGTAGATCAGTCAGCCTGCTGATAACTGGGACATTGGAATATCAATGGCCTTAAAGGGACCACTAGAGCCTTCTACCAAAAAGGTACTAACCTGATTATAAAGCTGGAAAAAACGATGTGCTCTTCCCAGTTCCACTGTAGTGTCAAAGATCACTGCCGCCCACCAATCATTCCCCTGCCTTCCGATTGTCAACCCCTTCCCCGATTCCTTACCTGCTTCACATGTAACACCCATTCTTCTTGATTATTTTAGCCCTATTTTTTGTTCACAACTTTCCACTTGGACCTAGCCACTGTAAAAGGAAATAGAACAGTATAAAGGTAGATTGGGGAATTATGTGCCCAAAATTAGCAAAGAAAAATAAACTGCTTAGCAGATTCTGAAAACTGTGAACCCCACATTAAATTTTTTTTGAAAATTATACTTTATTCATAGAATATCTGGAAGACCCTTACAAAACATTTCAAAATTGCCATCACAAAAAGTACAATCAGATTCAACTTTTACACATTGATCATGAGGTGCTTCAATACAATCAATGAATATTACAATCGTTTCAATATGGTCATTACAGACAATCAGACAATGGTAACAAAAATACCTGGAAAATCTCAGCAGGTCTGACAGCATCTGCGGAGAGGAATACAGTTAATGTTTCGAGTCCGTATGACTTGGACTCGAAACGTTAACTGTGTTCCTCTCCACAGAGGAAACTGTACACTCCAGATGTGATCACACCAAGGCCCTGTACAGCTGCAGTAAAATTTCCCTACTCTTATATTCCATTCCCCTTGCAATAAATGCCAACATTTCATTTGCCTTCCTAATCACTTGCTGTACCTGCATACTAACTTTTTGTGATTCATGTAGCAGGGCACCCTGATCCCTCTGTACCATCGAGTTCTGCAATCGCTCACCATTTAAATAGTATGCTGCTTTTTTATTGTTCCTGCCAAAATGGATAAGTTCACATTGTCCTACATTATACTCCATCCATCAATTTATTGTCCACTCACTTAATCTGTCTATATTCCTTCGTAGACTTTTCACCTCCTCTTGACAACTTACTTTCCTACCTATCTTGGTGTCATCGGCAATTAGCTACCATACATTCAGTTCCCCCTCATCCAAGCCATTGATATAGATTGTAAATAGTTGAAGCCCTAGCACTGATCCCTTTGGCACTCCACTAGTTACAGCTTTCCAACCTGAAAATGACCCATTTTTCTTTACTCTCTGTTTCCTGTTCATTAACTAATCCTCTACCCATGCTAATATGTTAGCCAATATATTATGAGCTCTTATTTTGTGTAGCTACCTTTGATGTGGCACCATATTAAATGCCTTTTGCGCCACATCTACATGTTCCCCTTTATCCACCTTACTTATTACTTGGTCCATGCTATTTAGATGAAAATATCATTTATTATTTAGGAACTTCTTGTGCTCCCTGTATTCTGTAGAAGTATGGCATTGGTTACTGTCAACTTAATTTGTGCCCTTAAGACTATTTTCCAAAAGCCTAGCTCCTGTTAATTATAGCTAATAGACAATAAATGCTGGCCTTCGTAAATTAAAACAGTACTTCATTGAAAGCACTTTGGGACATCCTGTGGTTGTGACGGGCACTATATAAATGCAAGTCTTTCCTTTCTTTTTTGCTAGTGCAGACTATATCTCAAGATTGAATAAAAAAATTCTGTCTAAGGACCCTGTGAATTTTAAGCCATCCGGCCATTTAACACCATAGGTATGTGGTTTTATTTTGTAGTACTTTCAGATTTTACTTACATTTGAATCCAGTTGTCATTTCATTATTGCAATTGTTTCTTTTGCACAAATAATGTTTTGGGAAAATAAGAAAAATATTGTGCAGCCTAAACGCAATAAAATTTTCAAAAGAAAAGAAACTCTGATGTGTTTAGTTCCGGTTGATGGCCGTACTTATTTTGTACACCAGGCAATCTGAACATTCAGCAACTGATTTGGAGCTGCTCAGTGAAATAAACCCTGTAAATAGCAGGCAGAGGCCCAAGATCAGGCATCTCGTAGTACTAGTTTATTCTTTAATGGAGTAAGTGCGTGAGGCTGGCAAGAGAATGATGCAAAGGGTCATATAAGGGGAAAATCAGCTAATTAGTAAAATGAATGCATTCCATTGTAGCCATACCATTGGCATTTTGTAAAAGCTTTCCCTGATATTTTACAGCAGAAAAATAAAAATAGTACAATTCACTTACTGTTCCCATTTGACGCAATGTCACTAATGTGAAAATTATCTCACATCAGTCAAAATATTCGATGCCCCCAAGAACCTAATGAAAATTTTCCCATGTTAACCCTTTCAAGGCAAAAATAGAATATTAGTGGGCCTGTTTTACCATCACTTCCGCCTCTCCAGATACACAGCCATGCAAAACTGGAGCTTTTAAACCTGAAGTTAAATTGTCTATCTCATTGTTATCTGCATTGAAGCAAAAATAATTTCCTAGAATATATTGTATGTAATATAACTACAGCACAATCTGAAGTCAGGCCCCACATCAGCTTAGAATCATTCGATACAGGGGGCCATTGTTAGAATTATGAGGTTTATAAGATTGCTATATCTTGAGACTATGGGCTAGATTTTACAGCCTGCTGCGTCCCCCATCCCTACCCCCACCACCACTGGACGTGTCTTTGGCAAGGGGAGAAGGGCACGTCAAATATGACAAAGATAACGAGTGGCTGGCCCAATGCCTTCCTGCCCACCTCCGACCTGCTCCCCATAATAGATGTAATATATCTGGATTTCCAAAAGATGTTTGATAAGGTACCACACATAAGACTACTTAATAAGATAAGAGCCCATGGTGTTGGGGGTAGTATATTAGCATGGATAGACGACTGGCTAACTAATGGACGACAGAGTTTGGTATATGAGGGGCAGCCTGTAACTAGTGGAGTGCCATGGGGATCAGTGCTGGGGCCACAATTATTCACAATATATATTAATGCCTTGGATGAGGGTAATGAATGTACTATCACCAAATGTGCGGATGACACAAAGAGCCTACAGAGGGATATAGACAGATTAAGTGAGTGGGAAAAAATGTGGCAGATGGAATATAATGTGGGAAAGTGTGAGATTATGCACTTTGGAAGTAAAAATAGAGGAGCTGAATTTTCTTTAAATGGAGAAAGACTGAAGAAAGCTGCAGTAGAGAGGGATTTGGGGGTCCTCGTGCATGAATCCCAAAAAGCGAGCATACAAGTTCAGCAGGTAATAAGTAAGGCAAATGGAATGTTGGCCTTTATTTCAAAGGGAATAGGGTATAAAAATAGGGAACACTTGCTAAAACTATACAAGGCACTAGTTAGGCTGCACCTAGAATACTGAGAACAATTTTGGTCCCCTTATCTAAGGAAAGATATACTGGCATTGGAGGCAGTTCAGAGAAGGTTCACTAGGTTGATCCCAGGGATGGAGAAATTTTCTTATGAAGAGAGGTTGAGTAGGTTGGGCCTGTACTCATTGGAGTTTAGGAGAATGAGAGGCGACCTTATTGAATCATATAAGATTCTTAGGGGGCTGGTCAGGGTAGATGCTGAGGGGTTGTTTCCCCTTGTGGGAGAGTCTAGGACCAGAGGGCATAATCTCAGAATAAGGAGTCGCCCATTTAAAACAGGGATGAGGAGGAATTTCTTCTCTAGTGAATCTGTGGAATTCTTTACCGCACAGGGCTGTAGAGGCTGGGTCGTTAAGTATATTCAAGGCTGAGATAGACAGATTTTTAATCAGTAAGGGAATCAGGGTTTATGGGGAAAAGGCAGGAAAATGGGATTGAGGATTATCAGATCAGCCATGATCTCATTGAATGGAGGAGCAGACTCGATGGGCCGAATGGCCCACTTCTTGTACTATTGCCAAGTGGTCAGCCCCATCACATGCCCCAACCACACAACTGCTTTAATATCCAGCAGCGGGATGAGGCATTTAAGTGGACATTAGTTGCCCATTTAAGGGCCTCAATTGGTGGCAGGGCCGGAGGTCATCCATGGGCCTTTCCACCCCTGACTTAATCGGGGTTGAGTGGGGTGGGAAAGCAGACACCTTTCCACCTGAGTAAATTACCCTGCCACAAAAACTTGCCATGGGGGAGGGCGCATGATTTACCCAATAGCAGCACCTATGTGCTAATAATAGATAGACCATGAATCTCCAAAGTGCTGGGAAAGTGTTGAGAATATCAGGTTGTATGCAGTTGTGCATCAAACTGTTCCACGTGTTACAGATGGGAGGGGATCAGTTCAAACAGCACTGTTCCCTCTTATCACCTGTCAGTAAACAGAAGGTGCTTTGAATTAGTTTTTTTTAAAGAGTAAGTGATAGCGTATTTTCCAAACACCTCGGTTTTTGTGTGATCCAATTTTACTAATAATCCCACAGCAAGCTTGAATTAGGATTAACTCAGCAGGTCAGATTCTTGCACACATTCAAAACCCGTGAAAAGGAGCAGTAGCAGTCCCACTTGGCACTCATACAGTAAAGGGAGGGATAGAGAAAAGGAGGTTTTACAGTGCAAGGACCATGGATAAAATGAATATTGGTTCACATGAGTTCCAGAGTCCCAAAGTCGGAGTCCAATGAGGAAATCTTTCTTGTAGGCTTTCGATGGTGACCAGTGTTGTAAGATTTGCTTTTCAGGGGGCGTTGATGTCACAAGTTGAAGTAGGCACACATAGATTGCATCAGTTGTGTAGGCGATGATTCAAAAATATCCAGTGGAGTCAAAGAGCTTGGACAGAGCTTACTTTTGTGTGGCCTGATAGTTGGATGTTAGACAGCAGATTGGCTGCACAGCTCAGAAAGGTAATATTTAAACTGCTCAAAAGGCCAGAGTCTTAGGTCATGTTGCCTTCCTTCTCCACAGTGACTTCAACAAAGGATGTTTATGCAGCATCTTTGGCTTTGTTTTCAGGACTAATAATGTTGCAGCCACTATAGGTTGAAAGGGGTCTGGTGTTTGGGAATCCACTGTCTCAGCAGTAGTCCATGAGCAAGATTGGCTTATCAGATGCAAATGGCATTCCTGTAGCTCCTTTGAAATTGGTCTGTACAGTCCCAAGTGGTCTGTTAGAATCTCCTTAGGTATAACGAGGTGTGACATTCCCGAAACTGAGAAGAGAATTCTTTTGTTCCCGAGACAACTGGGGATAATTTCCAGACAGAGGGTCAACCATCTTTAAGTGTTTTTGTTCAGCAGAAAAGTCCAGTTTAAAAATAAGAAATATTAATAAGGGTAAAGTTTTTTTAATATATAAAGGATTGGGTTTCTGTTCCATGTCAGAGGAACCCAACACAAGATAAAAGAGATTTGGGGTCTCAAGGATAACTAATCTAACAAGTATCTCTGAATTCAAGGCCCACGTGATTCACATTGCCATGGTGATTGGCTTTGATATGGGAAGGGTACAGATGAAGCCATTGTACTACTGCATTACAGGCTTTCCTAAAATATCACTGAGGGCAGAATTTTGCCCTTGGTGGGTGCGCATGCCCCACCGGCTCAGCGGCGGGTGGACAGCCGACCCCCGCCACCGAAACGGGGCCTGTTGCCATTTTGAGTGGGTGGGCCAATTAAGGGAGGGAATCCCCAGCTGTCAAAGTGCGCTCTTTCGCACATGCACGCAAAAGAGCGCACTGTTCCCTGAGGCTAAGTGCTGTCTCAGGGAGATTAGTGACAGTGCACAAAAGTTAAAAAATAGAAAAATATAAATATTATTAACATGTCCCCCTCATGTGGCAATGCCACATGAGATGGGACATGTTAATAAAAATGACATAAACTTTATTACATTTTTAAAAAATGGACATGAAACCTCATCCCGCCAGTGGATGAGGTTTCATGTTTTTTCAGAAGCCCGCTGGGGCTCCTGGCCTGCCCGCCAGCCTTAAGGTTGGACGGGCAGGGCCTTTAATTATCTTAATGACCCTGTCAATGGCCTTAATTGGCCATTGACAGGTTGGCGGGTGGACAGATGATTTTGCTGTCCACCCACATTCCTAAAAATTTAAAGGGGGTTCCTCCCGACATCATTCCGCGTCATTTTCCTGTCGGTGAGCGGGCCCCGTCCCCAAATCGCCGACGGGAAAATTCTGGCCTGAGCATCACAGATAGGCTAGTCCACCACGATCCAGGAGAGGGAGAGCAGCAAAAGGCAGCATGACGCTGGCGTTCACCATGCAGGAATGCAGGTGGGGGCTCGCACTCAGGTTGGATAAAACACATTTGTGGGAAGTTACAACGAGGCGGGAAGATTTGCCTAGATTTAGATTCAGGAAAGTCTCCAAGAAAATTTGCACCATGAAAGACAGTTCTGGAGTTAAAGTTTCCAGGCCTGGAATGAAAAAGACCGGAAGTAAATGAAAGTGCAAACACAACCTCTACGCAAGAAATATAGATACTGGATATTGATAACTCAATTAACATAACATTTTAGAAATACATGATAGGTCATTCAAAGAGACAGCACAGATGCAATTGGCCAAGATAACCTCCTTGTGTTCTGTGGGATTCTACAGGCAGATTTTTCTGAATGCTCAATTTACAATTCAGGTGAATTTAAGTATTAGGAGGATTGCGACAATAATAGATTCGGGGACAAAAAAAAACAAAACATGGAAGGACAAACATTACATTTGTTGAAGCCAATCAAAAAGAGTTTGTGTAGAATTATGCTGGCAGAGTCGGGGGGGAGATAATCTAAGGGAATGTTCACAATATGACTATAGCATCAGCACAAAGCAACTTGATTCATGCAGACATGGCAGTAACATTGTTTCCATTTACCCTCAGTTCATTCCAAAATCAGGTCACACACCCTTGATCTGAAACCCGCAGGGCTGGTTGAGTTACGGCCTACACAATGACTCCAGGCCCACAGCAATGTGGTTGACTCTTAAATCTCTCTGAACAAGGGCAATTAGGGATGGGCAATAAATGCTGGCCTAGCCAGCAATGTCCACATCCCATGACTGAGTAACAAAAAACTATTTCTCAAAATGCACAGTAAGATTTGTATTCTCAATAGGCCAGGACTCCAGTCCCCTATCAAGGAAGGCATTGTGTTGGGGGTAAAATAATTAACAATGTTCATTTTAATAATTGCAATAGCACTGTCCCGTATCCAGATACTGGTAGATCATTTGCTTATTTTCCCCTCCATTACCCTTGCCCCCCAGGTCCTGATCTAATTAGGCATCTCTTCAGTCAGTGGCCCTGCTTATGTTGTTTGAAAGCAATAGTCCTGTTGAGAATAGCTGTTATGACCAGGTGAGGAGGAGTGAGCTGGTTCCCCTTCTATTCAACCCCCTCAGTTGGTCACAACAAAGGTTTGTTGCTCTGAAATGCAATTCATATGGAAACTTTCCAGAGAAGTGGTCAACTTACAATATCAGACATCATGTGACTCATGGCATTTTTCGACTGGTGTCTTATTTTATTTTTTATAAACAGGTCTTCTTTAAACATTTTAACATGTCTGTGGTTAGCTGGTGAAGTTGTAGGCAATTTTTACTCAGTCGCAGTTTCTGGTCATCATGACAGTACACATTTCATTAAAGAGGTCAAGCAATACTACAACATGTTTTAAACTACATCACTCCTCTTAGATAGGTAGCTGTTATGGTAACAACAATTTTCACTAATATAGCAGTTTTAACATTGTAAAATGCCCAAGGCATTTCACAGGAGTGTTAACAAACAAAATTTGACATCAAGCTCCATAAGGTGAATTAAGGACAGTTGATCAAGAGATAGGTCAAAAGGTAAGTTTCAAGGAGGTAGAGGGTGCAAGATGGGGAGGGTTATCAAAGGAACTCCAGAGCTTAGGGTCTAAGAAGCTGAACACAAAGTCATCAATCATATAAAGTCAGGGATGCTCAAGAGACCAGAATTAGAGGAGTGCAGATATCTCTGAAGGTTATGGGACTGGAGGAGTTGACAGAAGTAGGGAGAGGTTGAGGTCATATGGAGGAATTTGAAGACAAGGATGTGATTTTTAAAATTGAGTTGGGGCCTGACCGGTAACCAATGCACGTCAGTGAGCACAGGGTTGGTGAGTGAAGGGGACTTTGTGTGAACTAGGATTTGGACAGCAGAGTTTTGGGTGAGCTCAATTTTACAGAGAGTGCAAAGTGGGAGGTCGGCCAGGAGTGTATTGGAATAGTTGAGTCTAGAGATAATAATTAGCAGGGATGAGAGTTTCAGCAGCAGATGAGTTGAGACACTATTGGACACACAGACTCTAACCATTCACAGAATTCATGTAATAGAAACAAATAACTATTTGCATTCATCTAGTCCTGCTGAATCACATTGCCAATATGCAGGAGTGCAGCTGGCTTCAAAAGGACAGGACACTGTTCGATGGACTGGACGTTGTGTCTGGATGGCCAGAAACAATCTCCCCTGTCAGGTCCTGTTTTCTCAACTCTCAAATGGCCCACACCAGGGGAGGACAAAAAAAATTGTTTCAAAGACACTCTGAAGCTCTCCTTGGAGTGTGGCAGCATTGACATTAATAACTAGGAGGAGCTTGCTACCAATCATTCAAATTGAAGACATCCATTATCAAGCATCAAGCTGCATCATACTTTGAGTCACAACATCTTAATGATGAGGCAGATCGGTGGCAAAGAAGGAAAGAAAGGAAAGCAAATCCTGTACTCCGATCCCACTGCAGTGTGGGATGTCCTGCCCATACGTGACCAAAGATATGCGGGCCAAGACTTGGCCTCTTCAGTCACTTGAACACCCATGGCAGAAACTCGCAACCCTGAGCAAATCCTCAAATTGAGGGATAGCCAGCTACGATGCAAAAGTGTACTTTTCCCAGGCAGTCCATTAATCAAAAGAAAATGTGGAAGTTTATGGCGTGTACAAAATTCCAAATTTACTGCTGAAAAGCACAATATTAGGGAGCAATATTTAAAATGAGCTTCAGATTTTGCTGGTAATCTACTGCTTGATTAGTCAAATGTATTCCTAGCACCTCATCCGAAAGGTTTTAAAAATAAGAAAGCACTAAGAATTTTAACAGAAATACCATTTTGCGTTCATTTATATTGAATTTCCCTTCCTTTTGGCAATAGATTTGTGAGATAATCAAAGGCGGTCTTAAACTCTGGTCAAATTCATTGGATTTCTTTATAACCAGGCTCTGTTGCTTTTCTTGCCTGCAGAACACGACATGTTAGGCAATATTATTTCACTGTAGAATGATTCAAGAATGATAAGTTCAACTTGTCTTAATATGTTTGAGTAGCTGAGCCGCACAAATGGCTTTTAAATTCAATTCTTAAAATGTGCAATGTTAGCTGATCGCTTGAATGGGAAGTTCAGTCATCGGGACACTAAAACTCCACAAAATGCCTCAGGATAGGGAGAAGAATCCCTGTTCCAAATCACTATATGGCATTCACAAGCAGCAAGTCCTAAGTGCTTGTGATGCTTGTTAAGTTTATTAAGAAAATATTAATTAAAAGGAAATTGCAGGCCTACTATTCATGGCCAACCTAAAGGAAAAATAAGCTGAATATACATTGCAATTGATTTCTTGCTAGAATAATGGTCACTGTGTGCCATCAAGTGAAAACAGCAATCCATGAACAAATATTTAAAAATGTCACACTGACTGTTTACATAACTCCTAGCACTGGCTAAAGAATAGAAGATATAAAGATGAGGGACATCTTACCTGAAGGAGGGGAACATTATGACAGGTTTGATGTTGAAGATGGACTTAGCTTGCCAGTTACGGTACAGCACAGCTTTAATTAGATTTTAATTGCCGGAACTAGTGTCTATCCAGTAACAAACAGTTCTTGCCACTACCCCAAAGTAAAAGCAAAATGGTGCAGATGCTGGAGATCAGAAATAAAAACAGAAAGTGTTGAAAAAACTCAGCAGGTCTGGCAGCATTTGTGCAGGCTGAAACAGAGTTAACACTTTGATCATCTTCTTCAGAACTGGGAACAAGTTCCCCTCCCTCTGGCCTCTTACCTGCCCTTAATCTTCTCGTTGAGTACTGTCGGCGTGACATCAACCATCTTATTTTCTCTGCTCCTCTCATCCACTCTAACCTGCCTCCCTCTGAACTGGCTGCACTCCATTCTCTCAGGTCCAACCCTGATTTTATTATGAAACCTGCTGTCAAGGGCAGTGTTGTTTTTGTCCGGTGTGCTGACCTCTACCTTGCAGAGGCTGAGCTAAGTTTGCTGAGCCAGATCTCAGGCACTTCTTCCTCCCTCCACCTGGATCATGACCCCACCAATGAACATCAAGCCATCGTTTCCAGGATGGTCACTGACCTCATCTCTTCTGGAGATACTCCCTCAAAAGCCTCCAACCTCATAGATCCTCAACCCCGTAGCTCCTACCTACTCCCCAGAATCCACAAACAGGAATACACTGGTAGACCCACCATTCCAGCATGTTCCTGCCCCACTGAACTTATTTCTTCCTGTATTTTTTCTCCCCTTGTCCAGTCTTTTCCCACCGACATTCGTGATTCTTCCTTATGTCATTTGAACAATTTCTGGTTTCCTGGCTCTAACCGCCTCCCCCTCACTATGGACCTCCAATCCCTCTCCACCTCCATCCCCACCAGGAAGGTCTGAGGGCTCTCTGCTTCTTCCTTGAACGGACAGCCGAACAGTCCAAGTCCACCATCACCCTCCTTAGCCTACCTGAACTTATTCTCTCATTGAACAATCTTTCCTTTAACTTCTCTCTGAGTTCCAAAGAAGAGTCATATTAGGCTCAAAATTGCTTAATTCTGTTTCTCTCTCCACCGATGCTGCCAGACCTGCTGAGCTCTTCCTGCACCTTCTATTTTTATTACTTGCCACTACCTCCATAGCTGTTATGACTTACTGGTAGTATTGAAAAGGGCAGTCAGGCCATAAATATGGCCTGTGTAATAAGTTAGCTTCCACACGAGAAAGCCATAAAATTTCATTTTTTCTTTAACAAAACAGGAAAATTATTTCCAAATGTACATAAATCGTGCCCTTCTTAGATCAGGATCTATCCTTGATGAGAGAAAGTAGGAGGAATAAAAAGGTAATAGAAATGTATTTGTTATATGTCTAATCAAACATTACAGTAGGTTACTGAATGAAATATCCCTGCCTGAAAGATCTGACATCAACTCAGTGGTTATAAAAGTTTATAAGCGATTAGTACTGATCTGATATCATAATTTGGATTGAGTATTGATTGCATATCATTGAAGTACTCACAAAAAAAAGGCTTGTTAAATTTGTGGAAGTGATCATTCGTGTTCAAAAGTGATCATTAGGCATTGTAGGCATTAAATGCAATCATTAGGCATCAAAGCGATCAGAATGATATCAGTGCAGCTTCCTGAAAGCTATGATGAAAAAAAATAAACAAATTTCACCGCTTATTTTCAAAATTTTTTCCCAAGAACTTCCCTCACCTGTTCCATTTCAGCTGGGCATGTCACCCCTTCCTTCTGATCATTCCCTGGTGCCTCTGCTGTGCCGATTACACCAAGTTCACCAACTCTGGGGAGAGACAGGGGTGGTGGGGAAGATATAGTCAACAATTTAAGTAACAAAGTAGATGTGGCACCATTGAGAAATAACAGTGCACTGGAATTAAATTCAAAAGTATATAATGAAATAAGAGAGCTAGCAACTCACCAAGGCTCCTCAACAGCATCTTCCAAACCCGCAACCTCTACCACTTAGAAGGACAAGGGCAGCAGATGCATGAAAACACCACCACCTGCAAGTTCCCCTCCAAGCTACATACCATCCTGACTTGCACCTATATTGCTGTTCTTTCAGTGTCACTGAGTCAAAATCCTGCAACTACTTTCCTAGCAGGCCTGATCTACTTGGCCACTTTTCTTGGGTACCTGATTGCTGAGACCCAGGAGCTAGCAGGTAATGTGGCCCGGGATGACTAGAAGACCCGTATCATCATCCAGCATCTGGAGCTCACCAAAGGCAATGACGAGGAGCACAACAAACTGCCAGTGGGAGTCACCATTGCACAGGATGGGGTCCTAGCCAACATCTAGGCCATGGGGTGAGAGAGGGGTATGGGGAGGGGGAGAGAGGCTGGTGTGGAGGGGAAGACCAAGACAAGATGGGACATCATAGGCCATGCTATGTCTCAAGAAAACTGGACACCCCAGCAAGGTTTACACCTGAAGAGGAAAGATCAGAAAAAAGTAAAAACACATTGTGAATAAAAACATTTTAGAAGAAAAAAAACATACTGCCCCATGCAAGGCACAAAACCCATAATCTTGTGGTATACCACCCCCTCACCTCTTCAGTTCTTTCCTGATCCTACTTCCCCTGCCATTTATCGGCAACAACCAGCACCAGCTCTCATGGCCCGGGCCCTCACTTTCCTCCTCAGGCCTTTCGGCAATGTACCTACATGGGACTGTGTGCCAGCCCCCACTCCAATCTTGGGGCCTATCCCTGGCACTCCTTCAAGCCTCAGGCCTTCACATCCCACCCTCAAGCCTCGAGCCTCTTCCCCTCTCCTCTAGCCCATTCCCCCACCAGCCTCTCCCCCCCTCCCATCTTGTCTTGGTCTTCCCCTCCACACCAGCCTCTCTCCCCCTCCCCATACCCCTGTCTCACCCCAAGCCCGTCTCTCCTCTCTCTCCCAAAGCCCCCCTCTCAACCTACCAGCCCTCTCTATCACTCCCCAAGACCCCTTTCCTCTCCTTGCCCCCTCTCTGCCTCTCTCTCTCTTTTTTTTTCTCTCTGCCCCTTTCTCTCTCTCTCTCTGTCTCTCTTTCCGTCTCTCTCTCTTTTTCCCTCTGCCTCTCTTTCTCCGTCTCTCTTTCTCTCTCTCCCTTCCTCCCAGTCTCCACAGTCCAAAACTTATCCCACTCTTAAATGGTCCCATGTAGGCTTGAAACGTACCCAGAAGGCCTTGGGCATAATTTCTGGTTGGCCCCGACCTCAATTCCTGGTTCAGCCAGCCCCCGGCCTGAAAGAGGTTAAGTTGATTAGTGGCTGAGTTCAGGGGATGGGCCGAGGGTTCCTGCGAAGAAAATGAAAACAAAATGCTGCAGATTCTGAATGAAAACGGAAAACACTCAAAAACTCAGCTCTCTCCACAGGTGCTGCCAATTTTTCCAGCTTTTTCTGTTTTTATCTGACAGAAAGTCAGAACCGTCTGAAGTCTGGGTTCGGGGAGGGGGGTTTTGGGGGAGGCGCGGTGTTCAGGAGAGGGTGTGGGGCGTCGGATGATCAGTGGGAAGGTAATCAGGGAGGGTGGTGGTGGGTGTTCTGCACGGCCACCATGACGTCAGAAGGGGGCGCACGTGTCCAAATTTCAACATTCGGCAGTTCCTGGAGAGTGCGTCAGTAGGCACATGGGGAGTGATGGGCAGTATTTACCGAGGGGGAGGGAGTGAGGAGGATCGGATGGGGACCTCCAAGAGACACAATGTAAAGGGATAGAATAAGAAGTTCTTGTGCAAACAAGGACTAAAAAACTGAATCACCAGTTTGCTTTACTGTGACCATCTTAATCTGTTATTGGCATTTTTATTTTCAATGAGCTTTACTTGCAATTCATTGGAGTAAAGCAATATTTGCGCGCACTTTTTTTTCCCCTCAGAGCTTTAGGCACTTTTGCTCTTTAAAGATTGGAACTTTGAAATTCTTAGACTGGCATGAAAGGAAAAATCCTTGCAGCTCGCTGGTGACCTGAATCTTTGAATTTGAAAATGTGAAGGTGTTAACATTACAGCTTGAGCCCGGATAGTTAACAAGGAAGAATTTTAGTTAACCGCTCACTGCAAGACTCAGCTGTGATGATTTGAGCAGCGCCATCTTTGGTCTGGGCCACTGCACACACCATCCCTCTCAAACACGCAACTGAGCAAAACAATCAAACTGCATATGCATGGCGTTGGCAGCAAATTCAGCCTTCCAAAATACTGCCTTGGGACCTTTTACACCCAATCACGAGGGCCTCAGTGATCTGTTTGGCTATTTTAATTTTATTTCTTAATTCATGGGATTTGGGCATTGCTGGCAGGGTTGGCATTTGTTATTCATCCCTAATTTCACTTGAGCTACCCTCTTGAATGATTGCAGTTCATGTGGTGAAGGTACACCCAGAGTGCTGTTAGGTGGGGGGGGGGGTTCCAGAATTTTGACCCAGCGACAATAAAGGAACATTGGCACATTCTCAAGTCAGATGGTGTGTGACTTGGAGGGGAACTTGCAAGTGGTGTTGTTCTCATGTGCTAGCTACCTTTGACCATTTCAGCAGCAGAGGTTGCAGGTTTGGAAAGTGCTGACAAAGGAGTCTAGGTTAGTTGCTGAAGCGCATCTTGTAGATGCTTCACACCACTACAGCTGGTGGTGGAGGGATTGAATGTTAAAGGTAGTTGATGGGCTGCCAGTCAAGTGGGCTGCTTCTGTCGGAGATTAATCACACCAAGGCACCATTTTGTACGCAGAAACCCCATTCATTACTTGTGCACAAGGGAGAACAATACAACGAGAGCTGTTGTACCGTCTCAAAGCAGAATACACAAACACTTGCTTAAAAGCATTTTACAACCAATCAGTAAATTCTGCACATCTCAATCCGCTTATTTGCATACGTTAACTGACCAATCCATATTTTAGTTAATTTCCATTCCCATCACAACAGACATTGTAGTTATGCAAATGCTTATCACAACTTTAATTACATTCGGCCTGAGAAAGAACAACATGGAATCTCTCAGGGCTCATCCTACAGTCGTCAGACAAGATGGTATTGTTCTTCAAGGTTGCAGTATTTTTCTCTTAGGCCTAGGCATTTAATTCAATTTCTCCATTAACCCTTTTAGTACTAAGTGGGTTCCTTATTTGTCTAGGCCACCACACTTCGTTGTGGATAGTGACAAGATTCTAGGAGTCAATCATCGACCTGAAACGTTAATTCTGTTTCTCTCCACTGATGCTCCTTGATTGCTGCATATTTCTAGAATTTTCGGTTTTTATTTCAGATTCCCAGCATCTGCAGTATTTTGCTTTTGCATTACAGAGGCCGGTCCAGTTAAGTTTCTAGTCACTGATGACCTTCCAGATGTTGACGGTTGAGGATTCAATGATGATAATGCTATTGAGTGTCAAAGGGAGGTGGTTAGATACTCTCTTGTTGGAAATGGTTATGTGCCTGGCACACAAGTGGCAAGTAACATTTGCACCACATATCAGCCCAAGCCTGGATGTTATCCGGGTCCTGCTCCATGTGGGGATGGACTGCTTCATTATCTGAGAAGTTGCGTTCAAGCATCCATGCAATATCCATGCTGTTCATTCAGTAAAAAAATTATACCAATCTAAGAAAGTAAAAATCGGATGTGGTCACTGCCAAAGAATTTTACTTTATAATGTGCTGCAGCTAGGCAGTGCCCACATTAGCCATATCATGTGAAAAGTTCTGGATTCCCTACTTTTTCTGATGTAGCAACAAGTTACACAGTGGCCTTTGGGAGATGTTCAAAATGTTACTGATAATTTCACTATGCAACCCCAGTTTCCCTTAGCAAAACATTTACAAGAAAGCATGTGAAAAGGAGAAACCCCATCATAAGGAAAGTTGAAGTGCTGAAGCAATAGTTCACATGCTTGGCCTGTAATGTGGAAGTTGACAATATACCTCTGATGCTGCACAACATAACCATGAAAAGTGGCATCCGCCCATTTGTGGGTAAGGAGTAGCAACAAGTCATGGTGCACGAGGAGGAGGATGAGGAACTTCTAGAGAAGTCGCTGTGTAATGCAGCACAAAGGCACTTGGCTCAAAATAAAATGTTCCTCCCTTGACGTTTGCCTTCATGTTTAATTAGACATTACTGTCATAATGCATAAAAGATTTCTGCCACAGTTAAACTTCCTGCTCAGTTAGTTCCCTTTCAAAAAAAAATCTATTTTTATAAAATGACTATATTTTAAGAAATTTGCTGACACATAAGGCTTGATTTTCAAGTTGGATTGGGAACACAACGCCTGTATAATTTATATGTCCCAACATCGCAACTTGTCCAATTTGTGGTGCCAAGCTCTGCTGAGCACAATCCTCAAAAAGGAGGCAGCAGCTGTAACAGGGCCTTCTGCTGCCTTGAAGGATAGAGGAGGTTGGACATCAGAGTCCCAGCAGCCTCACAGCCACAAAAAAGTGTCCAAATGACCAATGAACAGCTACCACACCCAATCTGAGACAATAACCCTTATTAACAATGCTGTTTCCTCTGAACAAACATTACTTCATGGCTCCCCACATTGTCCCTGACTGTTTCGCACCAAACTGTGCGTGCTTGCCAAGCTGTGATTCGAAAATTGCTTTCAGGTTCGCCCTGACCTGTTAACAAGCTCCACAAGGAGTTTAACAGCCAGTTAATTGAAAATGAACAGGCTCCTGGCTACCTGACCGCCCCCCCACCACCCCCCCCTCACCACCACTACCCCGACCACCTCCCCCCCCGCCCCCCACCCTGCCAACGCCACCCTCAACCACCACCCCTCACCAACCTTACGCCGCAGCCCTCGCTTTGAAAATACCAGAGCATCCCAAAGGCACTGGGACACTGATAAGCTACCCAGGGGCTCTATGTTCAAAGTGTGCCTCCTCACCCCAGTCACAGAAACAGAACACTTCAGAAGATCAAATACAAATTTATCCAATCTATTTTCTATTCACTTGCAACTCTTCCCACACAATCCTTTGGATCCTGCCAGACCGCTTTGTGGCCTGACCTCAGGCACATACATTCCCGATACAACAATGCACCATGGAAGTACGCATGGCTCAGATGGATCTCATTATTCTCTTTCTTGGTTTTCTGCTTTTTGAGCTCATATAGGGATAATAAGATGTAAATAAAGTAATTCCAGATGACATTTTTGTCCCAAGTATTATCAAGTCGTTTCCTGCTTTTATTAGTGGTACCAGTCTCTGCCTTTGGAAGCTCATGCCCCAAGCCTCACTCTTCCTAATATTTTCACATCTTCATAACAGGTGAGAGGAAGAGAGAGTGTGTAAGCTAGACAGAGATAAGACAGACTCAGGGGCTGAATTTTACGGGGGAGGGGTGCTTATGGCTTGCCAGAAGAAAAGTCCGTCACTAGCCAACCGACCTTGAAAAAAGTGATAATGCACTGCAAGCAGCCTTAGCAGAGAGTGGGATTTCTGCCCGAGGAACAGGAAGTCCCACCCTTGAGGGCTGTCACCCAAGCTTGAAGTCCCAGAAGTGGCCACTAATCTCTTCAGGCGCTCTTGGGACTACAACGGGGCCCCACGAAGGTGAAAAAAATGGCCTTCCCACTCTGGTCTGCCTTCCATTGTCCACTCATAGCAGTGGAGGCGGATTGAGGTGTTTAAGTTGCCATTAATTGACCACTTAAGGACCTCAATAGGCCTAAAGGCTAGTGGGCACATTAACCAACCCACATATTATGGGGACCAGGGCTACCGGCCCATCATATTTTACTTGCCCCACTGCCCCCCACACCCTCCGCTGAAAAAAAAACCTGGCAAGGGGTTACTAAAATCCAGCCCCAAGACTGAGGGAGCATTTATCAGGACTTGAACTTTTACTCACAATTCTAGAGAAGGTGGAGTGGCAATTTATTGACATTCAGTTTGGGCATAAGGCTAGCTATGTGGCATCAGTGCAGGCACGGAAAGGAGGCCCAAAGATGGCCTGAAATTGGGTATGTGGGGGGAGTGTGCCTCTGCAGTTGTGGCATCAGCAAATGCCATTCATAAAGGACCTAATACCTATTTTAGGTGGCTACCAGTGTTGTCTGAAATATGGGCTAACCCAATATCTCTGACCTAAGGCACATGGTCCCTAGCCTTAAAAGAAAATCATAATAGAACACAACCAAACAAATGATTAGCTAATATTATTTCTCTACATATGCAGCAATGAACTAAAGGAGGGGATCCGAGCAGGTAAAAAAAGGGACATTAAGTTAATTCACAATTAGACAAAGAATACAATCTGTGGTTGTCTTATTTCAGATACAATTTAATTGTATTTTAATTTGTTTTTAAGCCACACCTTGGAGAATTGAATTAGAGGAGAGAATTCCAAGTAATTTGCTGATGACATGGGCTGTGTGATCAGCTGATCTTCAGAGGGGAAGTAAACAGTTTTCAAAAGAGCTCTGGACCAAATAGCTGACATAGTAAAGACGAGCAGTTGGATTTTCATGCGGATTTAATGTACTATTTGGAGCAGGCGTTGTGGTATTGAGTGAAGATGGGCCACTTCCAAGTGTCCCCTAGAGATTATCACAAACATACAGGCAACAGGCGGTCTGTCCCAAAATCAGCATTAACTAATTCCATGGCTTCGTTAAGACTGTTCTGATAGCCTGATGTTTTGACACTGTAAATGGATGTACCTTTGATATGTAACTATAGTAGTCTAACTTAGTTTTACTGAGAGTCCTACTTCACATTAATATTGCATTCAGCTAATTTAGATCACTGTCAGGTTTGATGGTTCTTCATCCCCTGGGTACTCGTATTGCACTCCTCAATTCAGCTGTCTCAGAGATAACAGTTCTCAAGAAGAAAGTGAAATATTCTAATTGAGCTTTCAGTGCCAGGTTAGAAAATAGACACCATCAGCCTTGGTTCTTTTTTGGAGTGGCCTGGTCCAATATCACATGAGAAATCAAAGTAATTGCAATATTTCTGTCTTTAGCATTAACGCGGCCACCTCAGTATATTGCTTCTGAAGTTAGTGTAGTTAACACGGCAGTGGGTGCTCCAGGGACCCACATGATGAAACCACAACGGAATATTTAAAGGGACAATCCAAAAATGGAATTAGGAATGTTTAGGAAGTACTGAGAGAGACCGCAATTGAAGGTGGACTCTGAACGCTCCAAGGCTGTACACCTCCTTAACAATGCCACCCTGGGGAAGAGATGAGTCGGAGCCAGATGCTCATAGAAACAGAGATGATTTAGGGCACAGAATGAGGCCAATCGGCCCATCGTGCCTATGTCATAAACTTCCAACAACAACTGGCATTTATACAGTTCTTTAAAGCAGTAAACAGTCCCAAGGTGGTTATCAGGTATGATATCAAATAACATTTGATACCAGCCACAGTAGGAACTATTAGGGGCAAAGATCAAAAAAATTGATCAAAGAGATAGGTTGTAAGGAGCTACTTAGAGGAAAGAGAGGCAGAGTTGCTGAGAGGGCCTGGGAGGGAATTCCAGAGCATAGGGCCTTGGCAGCTGAAGGCATGGCCACCAGTGGCCGAGTGGTTACAACTGGGGAAGCATAAAAGGCCAGAATCAGATGAGTTCAGATATCTCAAGGGGTGGTGCTGTTATTGTCTGGCGCACTGACCTCTACCTCGTAGAGGCTGAGCGTCAACTCGCAGACATTTCCTCCTACCTCCCCCTGGACCTTGACCCCACCACTGAACATCGAGCCATTGTTTCCAGGATTGTTACTGACCTCATCTCCTCAGGAGATCTTCCTTCTACAGCTTCCAACCTGATAGTCGCCCAACCTCGGATGGCCCGCTTCGACCTCCTACCCAAAATCCACAAACAGGACTGTCCCGGCAGACCGATCGTGTCAGCCTGTTCCTGCCCCACGGAACTCATTTCTTGCTATCTTGACTCCATTCTCTCGCCCCTTCACCAGTCTCTTCCCACCTACATCCATGATTCCTCTGACACCCTACATCATATCAACAATTTCCAGTTCCCTGGCACTAACCGCCTCCTCTTCACCATGGACGTCCAATCCCTCTACACTTCCATCACCCACCGGGATGGTCTGATGGCTCTCCGCTTCTTCCTCGAACAGAGGCCCCAACAATCCCCATCCACCACTACTCTCCTCCGTCTGGCTGAACTTGTTCTCACACTGAACAATTTCTCCTTAATCTCGTCTCACTTCCTCCAAATAAAAGGTGTGGCTATGGGTACCCGCATGGGCTCCAGTTATGCCTGTCTCTTTATGGGGTATGTGGAACATTCCCTGCTCCAGTCCTTCTCCGGCCCCCTCCCACAACTCTTTCTCCGGTACATCGATGATTACTTCAGCGCTGCTTCATGCTCTCGTCTGGACCTGGAAAAATTTATTAATTTTGCTTCCAATTTCCACCCCTCCATCATTTTCACATGGTCCATCTCTGACACTTCCCTTCCCTTCCTTGACCTCTGTCTCAATTTTTGGTGATAGACTGTCCACCAATATTCATTACAAGCCTACCGACTCCCACAGCTACCTCGACTACAGCTCCTCACACCCCGCTTCCTATAAAGAGTCCATCCCGTTCTCTCAATTTCTTCACCTCCGTCGCATCTGTTCTGATGATACCACTTTCAAAAACAGTTCCTTTGACATGTCTTCCTTCTTCCTTAACCGAGGTTTTCCACCCACGGTGGTTGACAGGGCCCTCAACCGTGTCCGGACATATCTCACACGCATCCGCCCTCACACCTTCCTCTCCCTCCCAGAATCATGGTAGTGTCCCCCTTGTCCTCACTTATCACCCCACCAGCCTCCTCATTCAAAGGATCATCCTCCGCCATTTCTGCCAACTCCAGCATGATGCCACCACCAAACACATCTTCCCTTCACCCGCCCCTGGCGGCACTCTGCAGGGATCATTCCCTCCGGGACACCCTGGTCCACTCCTCCATCACCCCCTGCAGCTCAACCCCCTTCCCATGCAACCGCAGAAGGTGCAACACCTGTCCCTTTCCTCCTCCCCTCCTCACCGTCCAAGGGCCCAAACACTCCTTTCAAGTGAAGCAGCATTTCACTTCACTTCCCTCAATTTGGTCTACTGCATTCGCTGCTCCCAATGCGGTTTCCTCTACATTGGAGAGACCAAACGCAGACTGGGTGACCGCTTTGGGGAACACGTTCGGTCTATCCGCAAGCATTACCCAGACCTCCCTGTCGCTTGCCATTTCAACACTCCACCCTGCTCTCATGCCCACATGTCCGTCCTTGGCCTGCTGCATTGTTCCAGGGAAGCTCAACGCAAACTGGAGGAACAGCACCTCATCTTCCGACTAGGCACTTTACAGCCTTCCGGACTGAATATTGAGTTCAACAATTTTAGATCGTGAACTCTCTCCTCCATCCCCACCCCCTTTCCGATCCCCCTTTTTTCCAATAATTTATATAGATTTTTCTTTTCCCACCTATTTCCATTATTTTTAAATGTATTTCCATCCATTGTTTTATCTCTCCCTTTTAGCCTATTTCAATCCCTTCCCCCCACCCCACCCCCACTAGGGCTATCTGTACCTTTATTATCACATTCCTTAGATAATATCACCAGCTTCAACACCTCTTTGCCCTTTTGTCTATGACATCTTTTGGCAATCTCCACCTATCACTGGCCCTCTATCCAGCTCTACTTGTCCCACCCCCCCTTAAACCAGCTTATATTTCACCCCTTTTCTATTTTTCCTTAGTCCTGTTGAAGAGTCATACAAACTCGAAATGTTAACTGTGTTCCTCTCCGCAGATGCTGTCAGACCTGCTGAGTTTTTCCAGGTATTTTTGTTTTTGTTTTGGATTTCCTGCATCCGCAGTTTTTTGCTTTTATCTCAAAGGGTTGTTTAGCTAAAAGGAGGTTATACAGCCAGGGAGGAAAAAGATTACTGCTGCAGCCAAGAAGGTGTGGTAGGAGCAAAACAAGTGTTATGCTCGTGGAGTTAGTGCAGCAAGTGCTTCAATGGCTTAATCAGGTCAGTAAAGATGAGATAAAAACAAAAAACTGCAGATGCTGGAAATCCAAAACAAAAACAGAATTACCTGGAAAAACTCAGCAGATCTGGCAGCATCAGCGGAGAAGAAAAGAGTTGACGTCTCGAGTCCTCATGACCCTTCAACAGAACAGATCTGTTGAAGGGTCATGAGGACTCGAAACGTCAACTCTTTTCTTCTCCGCCGATGCTGCCAGACCCGCTGAGTTTTTCCAGGTAATTCTGTTTTTGTTCAGTAAAGATGAGTACAGTTTCATATTCACCTGCACCCTGCTGTACACATCAATTGCATCCCCTCTGCCTTGTTGAGCCTACGTTGTCACAGCATTTCTCCCAACCACTTAAACTGAAACCAGCTCCAATACTCTCTTTCTATGCACATACCCATCCATCCAGCCGCCCTTCACTCACCCGGATCCTTACACAGTTTGATGCCTATAACAGTCGTTATTCTCACCCAATTCACTGCAACCATGAGGTGAACATTACAGTCCCTCATAGGTGCAGGTGGAGCAGTCTTCATTGGGACCATCATGGGCTCCGACAACTTGTGAGCCAAGAGCATTTCGGCAGTCACAGTGGGACCCGAGCAGCCTCCCTCAACCTCTCCTGAATCCACAGGAGTTGCTTCATGTCGAAGATGTAGGAAGATTAAACCTTTCCAGTCGCGGAAGGGTAAGCATATGGGTGTATGAGAAATATTATTTTATTACATTTCTATAGTTTTGTGGAATTGTACAACATTTATTACTTCACAGTATTTTCCCATAGAATTCAGGGGAGGGGGCGGGAGCAAGAGTGGCCATTGGATCATTCCATGGGTCTAGTAGTAGTATTTAACTGAATGTTTCAGCTTTAAGGAAATCCCTGGCATCATCAGCATGGCTGGTGCTACATTGGAGTTGCTATCTTTCTTCTTAGCTTTGTTCGCAAATGATGTGTGCATCAAGTCTTGTTCCGCCTAAAGATCCATTCCTCGTTGCTGTGTCATGTTGAGCATAGCACAGTAAATGACAAATATTCTGGAGACCCTGACTGGTGAGAGCTGCAGGACACCTCCTGCCTTGTCCAGGCACCTGCACTATATCTTGAGCATGTTGATCACTTGCTCAAGCGCACATCTGGTGGTCATGTGGCTTTCATTGCACTGCTCTTGGGTTTCATTTGTTGGATTTCCCACAGCTAAGTTTGATGGGTGCATCCTTTATCTCCAGACTGCCATCCCTGAAGCCTCTTTGCAGATTGAAAGGAGTCAGAGAGCTTGGACCAGGATGAAATAGCATCTCCATGGGAATCTGGAGCACACCTGCAGAAAACTTCTCCTGTGGTTATGCACCAGTTGCACATTAAATGGAATGGGCACAGTTTCACCAGGTTGATCTAGTGTTGCGCTGATTGCCGTGAGTGTGCAGTCGAGGATGCCCTGTGCCTGTGGGATGTCAATCAGAGAAATAATACTAGAGTGCCTTCTCATTCTGACTAGTATCATCGCTGGTGAAGGTAACATCATCTGTGTCAGGCAAACAGCCCACTGTTTATGTGCAGCTAGCTGCCTGGGAGATTCTGGTCATGTCTCCAAAAGAGCCCTGGAAGGATCTGGCAACAAAAATTGTTGACAGCAGTGCTCACTTTCACAGCTGCCAGGTAGTGGGTTTTCTTCTAGGGAGCTACAGATATCAGGCAGCACCTGACTCAGCAACCTCAGCCTTTATTGAGGGGGTTGAGGAAGCTAATCATCTGTCTGTACACTCTTACACAGATAGCACTTCCTGCAAGGTCAAGTCCTCTGCTCTTGCCTCTGTGCTGACCACCTGCGTGTTGGTCTACAGCAGTTGGTCAGATGATCTGCCACTGCTGATGGTCATCTTGCTCCTCATTCGAAGTCCAATATAAGGCAGCCGTGGTTCCACCCAATACGTCCAAAGAAATAACCTTTTACCACAAGTGCTCTCAACAACTGCTCACCCAGTGGTGGTTTGATGAGTCTTTTCATTTACTTGACTTTTAATAAGCTCCATGAATTGTATTTGTGTCTTGGTCTCAAAGGTGAGTTTCAGAAAGCCTGGGTAACCTATGCAGGTGCCATTAAATTTGAATGCAGGTTAAAATATCACTGAATTGATAAGAAATAGGAGCAGGAGTAGGCCATTTGGTCTTTTGAGACATTCGATAATATCATGACTGATTGGACGGAGGCCCTAGCTCCACTTTCCTACCATCCCCTTTATTACCCTTGAACTGATCCATTAGCTAATCTAAATTGCTAACCCACCTCTCCAGAGGAGGTTAGGCACAACCAACCACACACACACACCCGAGTCAACCCTGAAAGTTGGGGCCAGGTTCTGGATGCAGATGCATTTTTGACCAACCAACCCACCTCAGCTAATAGGAGCTAAAATTCACTCCATAGGCACATAATTGGACTCATTTCTTGCACATTGTGGGCAGAATTTTGCCCTTGATGGGCGGGCAGGCCTGACCGACTTGGCAGCGGGCGGGCAGGCAGCCGATCGCCGCCGCCATTTTAACTAATAACGGTGAGTTCTTGGCAATTTTCTGACGGATAAGTAACCTGGGCAATTTTAACTGCCCAGCTGTGTGGCTTGCACTGGCCAGCTAGTGTATAAAAACACTCTATTTTAACATTTCCTGCCGTGGTATCTTTCACTCCTCCTTCTCCACACCCGAAAGAGGGATGACTCCCCAAATTGAACCTCTGGGCAACAATGTCTTTTTCTTCCTGCTTTTTTGCAACTGAAACTAGACAGGCAGGATTTCAATGAACCTGGGAGTTAAAACAGCCCAGGCAGCACATTGTGTTTTCTTTTTCTTTCACGTTGAGTTCCAACTTGTAGGGGTACGTGTGAATACAATTCAATGTCAATTCTTGGAACTTGTGAAAGGTCAGATCATGCACACAATACACGTGGTGAAGATTTGCTGCAGGGTTTAGATGTAAGGGGCAATCATTACAAGATGTAGGAACTAAGTATTAAATCCCTGCCAAAAATAAAAGTGGATATTTAATCTTCACCCTAGGGGGGAGTGAAATTATTAGCAGTGAAAGCATAATGGTACAGTTTGATGAAGTTTCTTAGTCAGCAATTGTAACAAAGACATGGGGCAGAATCTTCTGGCTGGCATGCGGGTGGTGGAGTCCGCACGCCAGCGCTTAAAATGTCGCGCGAGCGTCCTGACGTCAGCGCACAGCATCGCGATATTTCGTTCGGCAGGCACACTATGCAGCGCAACACGCACCCGCCATTAATGAAAGGCCTTGTTGAGGCCATTAACTCTCCAATCGACCAGGATTTTGAGGGGCTTGTGCGAACTTCGGGTTGGCGCATGGACCCAACGGGCAGGCGGGTAAGTGATTTTTTTTTCCAATGGCGGGATGAGGTTTGATATCGGAATTAAAACATTTTTATAAAGTTTTTGTGTATTTCATTAACATGTCCCATCTCGTGTGACATGCTCACATGAGGGAGGACATGCTAATGATTTTTTCATTTTCCTATTTTAAAGTTTCGCTGCCTTTCAGCGATCTCCCTGAGGCAGCACTTTGCGAAGGAGCGCACTCTGGCAGTTGGGGAGTGTGTGTGTGTGTGTGTGTGTGTGTGTGCCCCACACAGGAAGCGCATAGCACTTCCCATCGGGTGACACGCTGACTCTGCCACCCGCATGCCAGCCAGAAGATTCTGCCCTATGTCTTTGTTACAATTGCTGACTAAGAAACTTCATCATACTGTACCATTATGCTTTCACTACTAATAATTTCACTCCCCCCTAGGGTGAAGATTAAATATCCACCTTTATTTTTGGCAGGGATTTAATACTTAGTTCCTACATCTTGTAACGATTGCCCCTTATATCTAAACCCTGCAGCAAATCTTCACCACATGTATTGTGTGCATGATCTGACCTTTCACAAGTTCCAAGAATTGACATTGAATTGTATTCACACGTACCCCTACAAGTTTGAACTCAACGTAAAAGAAAAAGAAAACACAATGTGCTGCCTGGGCTGTTTTAACTCGCAGGTTCATTGAAATCTTGCCTGTCTAGTTCCAATTGCAAAAAAGCAGGAAGAAAAAGACATTGTTGCCCAGAGGTTCAATTTGGGGAGTCATCCCTCTTTCGGGAGTGGGGAAGGAGGAGTGAAAGATACCACGGCAGGAAATGTTAAAATAGAGTGATTTTATACACTAGCTGGCCAGTGCAAGCCACACAGCTGGGCAGTTAAAATTGCCCAGGTTACTTACCCGTCAGAAAATTGCCAAGAACTCACTGTTCTTAGTTTTAACCTGCAATACTGAGCAAGTAGCAAAGGCATCCCAAAGCTGAAGGGGTCCTTCTTTATATATTCAATTAAAATCATAGCTATGATTTGATATGTAAGCTTGGTCACGGTAATCATTGTCTCTTTCCCACCAGGTGAAGACTGTGGGAAAAGGGGCCAGAGATGGTAGGGGGCCAAACACAGCTAGGTTTTTTCGTTTTGCTTCGCTGGGGCCAGGAGTAGGAATCTTTCTCCATTCCCCTCAAGAAAAATGTAGTCCTCCTCTGCTGTGAGAGGTTCTGCCAATATTAACTCCAATCTCAACCCCTCCCTCATCCCCCAATTGAGAGATGAACACCATAGCTCATCGGCTGAGACGTTTACAGCACAGGAGGCCATTCAGCCCATCATGTCCGTGCCAGTCAACAAAGATCTGACTACGTTAGTCCCATTTTCCAGCACTTGGCCCATAGCCCTGAAGGCTGTGACAATGCAAGTGAATATCTAAATACTTATTAAATGTTGCGAGAGTTTCTGACTCAATCACCCTTTCAGGCAGTGAGTTCCAGACTTTGCTGTTCATCTCTCAATTGGGGCGGGGGTGAGATTGAAGTTGATTTTGGCAGAAGATCCCACAGCAGAGGAGGACTAAGCATTTCTTGAGGGGACTGGAGAAAGATTCCTACTTCTCCTGGCCCCAGTGAAGCAAAACCAAAAAACCTAGCTGTTTGACCCCCTTCCATATCCGGCCCTTTCTCCCACTGTCTTTACCTGGTGGGGAAGAGACAATGATTTCTATGACCAAGCTATCAATTAAAATTTTTCAACTCCAGATGAAAAGAATTCTCCTCAGCTCCCCTCTTACCTTAAATCTATGCCCCCTGATTACTGATCCCTCTACTAATGGAAAAAGTGCCTTCCTATCCATCCTATCTTAAACACCTCTATCAGGTCCCCTCTCAACCTTTGCTGCTCCAAGGAAAACAACCACAGCCTATCCAATTTTTCCTCATAGCTCAGACCCTCCAGCCCAGGCAGCATCCTGATAAATCTCCTCTGCACCCTCTCCAATGCAATCACATCCTTCCTATAATGGGGTGACCAGAACTGTACGCAGTACTCCAGTTGTGACCTAACCACCGTTTTATACAATTCTAGCATAGCCTCCCTGCTCTTGTATTCTACATCTTGGCTAATAAAAGCAAGTACTCCATATGCCTTCTTAACCACCTTATCTACCTGCCCTGCTACCTTCAGGGATCTGTGGATATGCACACCAAGGTCCCTCTAATCTTCAGAGCTTTCCAGGGTCCTACCATTCATAGTGTAATCCCTTGCCTTGTTAGCCCTCCCCAAGTTGACACCTGCTTCCTGCTCATTTTCAGTAGGAAGCCAATAGGTGGGATTTCAGTGAGGCTTGGGAATCAAAATTGCCCAGGCAGCATTTCCAGTGAGTTTTGTTCTTGCACTGCTACCCAAACTCCACCTAAATTTAAAATTTGGACCCAAATGTGTATTTGCGACTTCCGACCGGTTCTGTGCATTTTAAAATTTTTATACGAGAATAAAAACTCAAAACTTTGTGATTAAGACCGAAAAACGTAAATATATGGGCAGGGTTTTGCATTTTGGATCCCGATGTTGTTGTCAAATGCAGATCCTGACCCCAACATGGTGTTAGGAACAGCAACCTGACCTAGATTTTGTCTTGATTGGCCAATTAGTAGCCAGAGGGCATGTTCACCATCCAATTAAGAATGGTGGCAGACTCTTGAAGCTAGATATCCAATAAGAAATCCTGCACATATCCTGCATAGAAAGTGCTGCAGTCATTGAAGGTAAGAGAAAAGTTGCTTGCCATCTCAGAGCGCTCCCTCTGCAACTTTTGCAAAAACAGCCAGGCCACCATTGTGGAAGGGAAGCCCTTTGATAGGGCAGCCTCATGGCTTCAACTGTGGCCGGGTAGTGGATTGGGGCGGAGTGGGAGGCGTGTTATTATATTGATATAAAGGCACCAATCACTAAGGGATTGGGTAAACATGTTGTGCATTCTCTTATTTAGACTAGACACATGAGAACAGATATGTATGGATTGAAAGCTTGACGACATTAGCAGGGAGCTGTCTGTGTATGTGTTGTGCTCAAAAGCAAAAGTGAAACTAATAATAGATCGCATGACAAACTTAACTTCTAGTGATATCATGCTGCTATCCCTTAAAATACTACAACGGATGGTGGGGGGGGGGCTCAAAATCTGTCTGGAGCATCTGGAACACTGGCCCGCTCACCCGCTGACAGCCCAGTCTGCAACTGGGAGGTCTCCTCCAGTCAGCTGCCAGGGCACAACAAAATTTCCAGTCTACTTCTGATCCATGACCTTAATTGGCCTTTAGCTGAGCAGGTAGCCAGTCCACCCCCAGCCCAGTCTCCAGTAAAATAGCTTGAGGGTGGGATGGTGCCAGAAAATTGGCAAGTGTGCCAGCAGCATGCCCACCTGCCACCATTCTTGACCCATTCATAAAATATAAAGGGTTTTCATACAACCATGTTATGAGTTCATATGTTAATATTAGAACAGTCTAATTTCAAAGCCAGAAGAAAACAATTCTAACGGTGATGGCCCTTGTGATCAAAAAGTCCACTGAGCCTATTCAGGCTCACAAAATATGAATAGGAAGTTCTGGTGAAATTCATTGACCTGAACTGTTAACTCTCTTCCTCTCTCCGTAGATGCTGCCTGACCTGCTGAGTATTCCCAGCATTCTCTGCTTTTATTTCGGATTTCAGCATAAGCAGCATTTTGCTTACGTTGTAGATAGTCAGTTAGGCAAGGTACTTTATGTGGTATCAGTACTGACTAACTAAAGATTGGTGCTCAAACTGGCAATAAAGAAATCAACTAATGTCACTGAATTTGAATATCATTGAACCGTATAGTTGAACCACAGTATGAATGAAAATTGCAGCAGGAAAAACAAAGCAATGTTGAAAACCTGCATCATGACTGTAAACCAAGTAGTTGCTAATAGTGAGAATTTATTTAAGGCAGGTGTGTAAGATGACAAAGCAACTGAGTTGAATAACGCTGGGTATTTTATTTTTTAATGAGAAACACAAAACATAAAACTTTTCTTTTCACCAAGTTATCGATGTTCACTTATAATTAATGAGCATTTATTTTTATCTGTACTTGCTGTCAGTTTCTATTTAAGCTACAGATTTCAAAATGACACCACACAGCATGAAGTAACAGTGCTCCTGTCAACGAGATTTACTACATTGGCTGAGTGCCATGATGCCACTTTCCAAAAAGCCTTCTTCTACAACTATATATATATATATATATATATATATATATATATAGTTGCCAATATATAGCATGCAAGGATCCCAGAATTATGATAGACTAAATTGCTTGATTGTTAAGTAATAAAACTGGCAATATGTAAAAATATACTTATCTCATTCATTTTTTAAAATTTGAGGCACAGGCGTTACACCTCCTGACAGGATTTGCATAACCAGAAGCCCCATTTACTGCCTTAAACTCAACGTGGCATTCATTATTTTCTCCTCATTCTTTAAGTGGTCGAGCATAGGGAAGGAGGTAAGATGTAGGAAAATGGTCACTAATGTGATGCTTAAATAGGATCAAATGATATTATCACATTGTGAGATACTGTATTATTCACCCTCCTTTGACTGCTTCCAATACTCCCCCCTTCTGATTTTTCCTCTATTAGTTCACACCACAACCCCCTTCTGACTGCCTCCTACATTGCCCATGTCTCGATCGTCCTCCCATTCCTGGTTGGTATTGCTTTCCCTTTAACAATTTACCAGAGGTCTCTGCTGATGACATAGTGGCATGAAATTCAAAGCAGTTTCCCTGCTGAGCCGCCTGGCGGATGTCCAGCCAGTGTCCGCAGCTTACGGGTCCCATCTAAATATCTATAATAGGTGCGCCTCAGCGCAAGAAGCATTGGGTTGGCGTGAACAAATCACGAGGTCAGCATCTTCAAATCAGCTTGGAGAAAAGCAGCACCAAAATGTTTGTGAACTTTCGTTATTAGGTCAGATTATTGCAGATGGCACTAAGACTGACCATTTGCACATGGCCAATGCACAAGCAGTAACTGTTCTAGTTGGTTCTATGGGAAGAGTTTTCCCGTTGGTGAGCGGGGGTGGCGCCCGCTCACTGACGCGTAAAATGACGCGCGGTGACGTCCCGACGTCACCATGCGTCATTCAGATCCTCAGTTTGGCAGGCGTGCAGCCGACTCGGCTGTGTGCCCGCTGAACTGTCAAAGGCCTATTAAGGCCTTTTAAAACCTAATTAATTCAATTCAATGAGCTGCCCGCCCAGCCTTAAGGTTGGCGGGCAGGCAAAGAGCCCAGGCGGCCTTCACGTTTTTCATGAAACCTCATCCACAGGCGGAATGTGCGTGAAAGAGCGCAGGGGGCCTCTCAGGGAATCCACCCCCATCTGCACAGGGACCGCTCAGCGCTTCCGTGTGCGCATCACACTGGGTGGGCCTTAATTGGCCTGCCCACGTAAAATGGCGGTGCACACCTGATCGGGGGCGCCGATCGGGTTCATGCTCACTCCTGCCTGTCCCCGCACAACCCTCCCAATGGGGGTTGAATTCAGTCCTATCTTTTCTAGGGGTTTCACGAATAATACATATCACGACCCAATTTGCTAACCTCTGTCTTTTTGTTTCAAAAAAAAAACTGGCAAAATACTAATTAATTAAATAATTCCTTTCAACAGGCGATTCTGTTTCAATCATGTTAAACGTGTCTGTAGATGGGAAAACTACTCACCATTGTATGAAGGGCATTTGAAGTCAGATCTTGCAGGGAAGCAGTGGAAATTCTAGTTGTCTCACCAACTTTAGGAGGTGCTGAAATGCATCAACTTTTGCAGACAGTACTTGTTGAGAACCGACAGATAGATATTTAGTCCTTGATGTCTCACAGAAGCTGCTACTTCTAGCAAGCGGTTAAAGCCACAGGAATCAGGCTAGGCTGAAGAGAATTACTTAATATTGATAGCTGCTCGAGTCAGAAGGTTGTAGATTCCAGTCCATTCCAGAATTGGAGCATAAAATTTAGGCTGATCAATTGTGTTGCTATAGTGTTTTTAATTTCATAACCTCCCAGGGTGATTCAGAGGAGCAAAATTTGGAACTAAACCACATGAGGTGATAATGGAGCAGATGACCAAAAAACTTGATCAAAGAGGTAGATTTAAGGAGAGTCTTAAGGGAGGAAAAATAGGTATAGGAAAGAAGTTTAGGGAGGGAATTAGGATCCAAATAGCTGAAAGCACAGCCGCCAGTGGTGGAGAAATTAAAATTGGGAACGCTCCATCCTATAGATTTCAATATTTGTTGTCTTATTTTCAACTCTTCCGAGTTGGTTAGTTTATGCAGTGAGTAGCTAAACCAGGAAGGCCAGGAATTTCTCAAGATCCATCCTTGAATTGGCTGATGCGAGCAAAGTGCCAGTGGTGATGTTACTATTGGCTTCCTGATTAGACAGGAAAAGGTTTGCTAAAAACATGGACACAGCAGTAGTCATCTTGTTTTGTAATTTTTATTGAACACAAGTATCTGACATAATGCAAATTCAAAAATCTCGGTTAGTAGTCAGTATTTACACCAGTGATAGTGGAAAGGTGGTTTAATTTTCACTCAATAAAAAGTTCTGTAACAGGAGAGAAGGCCCTAAATGCAGGGTATTCTAATTAGGGCTGACAGTGGAGGTTGGAGGTTTTAATCTTTATAGGATATAACAGATGAAGTCCAGCCTTTGGGATTTGCACTAGAAAGTCATAAGGCTGACTCCTTATTTATTCAAGGCACAAGGGCTAGGCTTTTGCTCCTCCCTGCTCAATAGCCATTAATCTTCTGCCCATTGACTAGGGAAGAAAGTCACAGCTGAGTGCAGAAGTTAAAAACCTCAGCCAATGTACCTACAATGTGAACCGAGTTCAAAATTGTAAAAGGGGATTTTAAAAAAAATTATTTCATGGGATCAGGGCATCGCTGGCAAGACCAACATTTGGTTACCCATCCCTAATTGCCCTTAAGAAAGTGGTAGTGAGGCACCTTTTTGAACCGCTGCAGTCCATCTGGTGCAGGTACACCTACAGTGCTGTCAGGAAGGGAGTTCCAGGATTTTGATCCAGCGACAGTGAAGGAACAGCGATACAGTTCCAAGTCAGGATGGTGTGTGGCTTGGAAGGGAACTTGCAGGTGATGGTGTTCCCATGCGTCTGCTGTCCTTGTCCTTCGAGGTGGTAGAGGTCGCGGGTTTGGAATCTAATGGATTTCCTCTACTGGCTATTTGAAGTAAAATGGTAAATGTGTTTTTGATAAACGCATTCATGATTTTACTACAAGCAACACAGGAGGAAATCCTTTGCCCTAATGATGTTGTTCAGTCACCTGTTTACTGAAGATCTGTTAAATGGCACAGTTAAGACAACAAACATTCATTCCCTTCACTAAAAGATCACTGCATGGTTGCAATGATCTGCGTAAACTTGGTCCCATTTTAATGCCAGCACAAATATTCCAACAAGTAATGGGATTAAATGTCACTGGGTAGTTACACTAGGAGTAGGGCTTGATTTAAGGCAGCATTGGAATAAAAATGCCATTTCTTTTTGCTGTGATGCTATAGTAGTAAATGAGTCCAAAGGGTATTCTGATACAGCTGCAAGTCACATCAGTACATAGGGCAAACCTTAGTTATTGTGTGTGTGACTTAAAAGGTGCCTCCAGTGTCATCCCTAAAGTTGAATATATGCAAACACTTGAAGCAAATGACAAGACCAGTATTTCACAGTTTGAACTTACAAATTAGCAATGCAATCATTACTGGACTGAGACTGCACACAAAATTAAAGTACATGAAAGAGTAAAGCCCCATTAGGTTGTGCTAATGGGGAATGCTCCCAGTCTTACCATCATTGTTAAACATTACAGGCAATAAAACTTAATACACATGGAATTCATGCCCAAACATGTTTGCCTCCCCTTATTTTTTTTAAAGTTCCCCCGCCCCCCCGCCCCCACCACAGTGATGGCATTTTCCCACACAATCTTCAGAACTACCTGCTACACCTTTCACAACCAAGCTATGCTGAATTTCTTTGAAATACTATGACAAAAACACACTATAATATTCACGCATTCACAGTGCACAAGCTTGCAGTCTAAAAAGTTGAAACATTGCTTCAGAAACAGAAATACGCTACATAATTCCTTTCATAGCTGCAAGAATGGAAGGCATTTTGCAGTGAAAACAAGCGAGGGACAATTAACATAAATGTATATCAGACTTTAATGGAGAAAACTGGTCTTAATATGGAGGGCAATCATATGGTATAACTAAGATCTTTTATTCTGATAGATCAAATAAGCAATGCGTATTCTAACCAAAAAGTAACGAGGGAAGATAACGTAAACGTGTCCATTCAAAAAAAATAGTGACAAAAGCAAGCAGGCTAAACTATTGTCATTTTAAACAAGCTTTGAAAGAAAAAAATACAAAGCCTGTTACATTTACACACAATTATAACATGTAAAGGTTAAACAATTATGGTTTGCAGTCTTAAACCAATAAACACTGAAAATAAAAGTTGGCAAAAATTAATATTCATTTCTTAAAATTGAATACTGCAAATTGAAATATACTTCACATATGCAAATTTACAAACCTTCTGTTTAGTCAACAGCTAACTCAGAATCAAAACTTGCAAATAAAAAAAATATAAACAGGTTAAGATAGCAATGCCTTGTGCACATAATGTACTTGTATGAACGGTGAAGCAATCACATTTCTAGCCTTACAACTGTAATTTATAAAGCTGTGTTTTAATCAGTATAATTTTTAACTTTGAAAAAAGTAAGAAGATAAAAATCAGTTGTGGCCATTTCTACAGGTATGTACCGAAAACTTTTTCTTTTGTTTCAACTATTCACTCTACTAACATAGGGAAAAACTGAAGGAGTATCTCAGTGCTTTCTAACTGAAGAACGCACACATTATCTAAAAATCACAATTCTTGCTAAGCGCAGTGAAAAATGATAACTGTAATTAAAGTATCCCAGGTTTTTTTTTCAACAAGTACCAATTCCAATTATGTGGTCAACCCCTTAATGAAGGAATTTTACAAAAAGCAAGTGTGCCACAATTGATCCCCTTCTCAGCTGAAATCTACAAACAGGAAAACATGTTCAAAAATAATAAAAGAGACACTGAAGGGAAACCAGTTTCTGTGTATTTTTTTGATCATGCTTTGCTTTCATTCTCATTTATTTGTGTGGCTTCATTAGGAACCGTCTTTACTTCTGTCCCTTCTTGTTTGGGTTTGTCCTCTAATGGGACCTTCCTGTCAAGTAGAAAACGAGTAAAAACATGAATTAATATGGTGCAATGAGCAAAAGGAGCTGGAAAACAAAGCACAGTAGGTGGACACATCAAAAACGGTTCATGACACTGTAACTGGTCCTTAACAAGGAGACATATTATGAAGTATACAAGATTGTGCAGATTATGTCATCTATATTTTACACTAAATACAATTTCTTCTCATACCATTACTAAAATACTCTGTTCATAAGCTACTTATGCTGTCACCAAACAGTGAATTTGCTCCTTGCCTGCACATTGCAAAATATCAATAAATGGAACCAGCAAAGTATCACCACAACTCACTACCTTTGGTGGATCTTCAATTTTCATATGCTCCTGAACAAGGATGATCCCAGGATTGGAGGAGAGAATTTTATTACATTTTTAAAATGAGCCTTTTGCATTACTTTCTGGTAAATTGTTTTAACACCAAATACATAAAACTGTTCCGAAACAAAGAGACAAATGAAAAGAAACAAGAACAAAATATGTTACAGCACTGTATCAAAGGTAGCTTTGTGTTTCTAAACACTACTTAAACATTGAGCATGCTTCAAATAGGAAAAACAGCACAAAACTCAACTTACAGAAAGAATCATAGCCAGAGAAACGACCAACTTGGTAGAAAGTAAAACATGTACAGTAACAAATGCCAGTTAGTGCAATTGAAGTGCTGTGCTGCTTCATTACACAGCTTCAAGGGTGTGCACCAAAGCAATCTTGCTGTAGGGTATCATTGCCTAGATTTTGTTTTAATTCACTCGTGGGATGTGGGTGTCGCTGGCTAGGCCAGCATTTATTGCCCATCCCTAATTGCCCTCAAGAAGGTGGTGGTGAACTGCCTTCTTGACCCGCTGCAGTCCATGTGGTGTAGGTGCACTCACAGTGCTGCATTGCTACAAAAACTACACATAAGCAAATTTAGTCTCCCTAGGACAATATCCCCACTAAAATCACTGTTTCTTTTCAGTTTATTTGGATTTTTCCCTCAGGCTTGTAACTAGGAAAAATGCATTTACTCAAAAGGTGAAGGCACCAAACAATATAACAAGGGTCCTTGGCTAAGTTTTTTTTTTATGGAGAATGTATTTAGATATGTGATCAACATCCTGCTAAGACTCATCATGGCCATTTTAGACAAGAACCCAGGGCACAATTTAATTTGACAATTTGCTTTAACATCAGCTTCTTCAATAGACTGTATGGTGTGGAACTCGGCCCATGCAAAACAGAAAAGTCAAAGATTTAATCCTTAGCGTCAGTTAAATTAGCTGAACTCAGTCAGGGCAATGTTGAGAAGTTGAAGTTTGTGGGAAAACTTGGACAGATTTCTGCTCCTAATCACAATCCAGTAACCATCCAGTGTTTTAGGTTGTCAAGTGGTGTTCTTCGCTGCTATGTTTTCAGTTGCTCCTCAATCTACTAATATTCACTGTCTTGACTTGCACCTAAAAAACGAGCATTAGAATGAGGTACCAGCGAGTTGTGGTTAAGGCTCACCAGCACCACTTCTTCAAGGATAATTAGAGATGGGCAATGAATGCTGACTATGCCAGCAATGTCAACATCCCAAGAACAAATAATAAAATGATCACATGAAGAAGTTCTTTCAGAAGTGGCTGCAGTGGCAGTTCTTGGAGGCCTGCCTCTTTACCTTGCCCCACGTTTGATGCAGAGTGGCGCCCTTCAATCTATATAACCAATTGTGTCTCTCTAATGGAGAGAGATGCCTATGGTCCTTTGTGGACTATGGCTGATTGCCATTACCAGAGGAATGCATTCTAGAGGAGGTAAAACTGTGAAGGGTCCAACTAGTTTTTTTATTACTGAGGTGACTGCAGATTTCTTGTGCAAACGTGTGACATGTGAAGAGTTTTAAGGGTGTCCATCTTATAAAGAAGTTTGTCAATGGGATGGCACATAAGTTAAATTAAAATTTGGTGAAACAATTTTAAAATTGGGGGGGGGGCCAAATCACTTTTTATAAGTGGGCAACAGAGACACCATTTTTCTTCTCTCCTCTCCTTTCTCCTTCAGATAATTACGCATGCTGGGTTCATCTAAGTGATCATGTTTCATGTGTGAGCCTTGACAGGAAGCGAGATGAGGTGCATGCAGAGTTGGTTGAAGACATGGTCAGGCTTGGCTTTATTACCTAAGGGCAGAATTTTGCCCTTGGCGTGCGGGATCGGTAGGAGCAGTCAGGAAGCCGACTGCCGCCCACGGTTGACACAGCGCCATGATTTCACACTGGCGGGCCACCAATTAAGGCCCGCCCAGCGTGATATGCGAGCAGCAACGCTGAGTGCTGCCTGTGCTGGGGGGGGGCGGGGCGGTGTGTGGAATGCCAGCCGGCCAAGAGCAAATTTCGCACAACTGAGCAGTGCATAATTTCCCTGAGGCATGGAGCTGCCTTAGGGAGATGAAGAATATTTTTAAAAATATCATAAAAATGTAATAAAACATGTCCCCTCATGTGACTCTGTCACATGAACAGGGACATGTTTTAATAAAAAAAAAAAAAAAAAAAATTTATTTTATATTTATTTGCTTTTGGAAACCTCATCCTGGCCGTGGATGAGGTTTCCAAAAAAATGCAAAGGTCGCTTGGCCTTTTTGCTTGCCCGTCAGCCGTTAGGTTGAATGGACAGTGAATAATTTACATTAATTGCTAACTTAACAGCCTTAACAGACCTTTTAATTGTTGGCAGGCACACTGCCGGCTCCGGCGTGCGCCTGCTGACCCAACTATTGCGTGACTGTGCGTTGGCGCTTGGCCGACGTCAAATGATGCCATGCGTCATTTCATGCTCCAGTGGCTCCAGTGCGCCTGCCTGCCGAGCAAAAATTTCTGCCCTATATGTTTTATAACTTTTTCATTTGAACCTTCTAGTAGATATAATACAATTTCTTTGGAAACTTTAGAGTGGAACATGCAATCAGAACAAAATTCTATTAGTCTCATTGGATGTTTGGTGGTAAAAATTCATCTAGGCTCAATTTTGGCTGACAGGAATTGCCAATTTAGGGCCACCAGCCTCACTGGCAGTGGCCCTTGCATAAATCTCGAGAGAGGAGATAGGCTGGCTGCAAAAGTCAGGGGAGCACTCAATGGGGCTGTTGAAGAATCCCAAGTGGCATTCTGAGATCTACACTGATAATCAGGGTTCCTTCAACAGGCATCTTCAAGGGACACCTAAAAAAGAAAATGGCGTAGGCATGCTAATTTCAAGCTGGTGGAATCTTAAGATGGCTTTTACTGCTTGGTAAGGATATTAAATGTATATTTATTTATTAAAAGACAATTATATTGAAGGGGGAATAATGCAAAGATTAATAATGGTGCCTCATTACAAATCTTAACAATGACTGAACTTTCACAGCCTTAACTACACCCAGTCCAAAAACCAAATACTAGAATGCACAACAAAGCATTAATAAAAAGGTTTAGAATTACAGTATCTTATCATACATGTTAGTGTTTATAATGTCTTAAGGGTCAACACTTGGGTTCAGTTTTAAAGATTAGTTTACTGCACAGTCCTTGCATGCAGAAAATGAGATTCTGAAGGAACATAAAAATCATTGCAGTAACTGGCCATCAGCAAATGGAAAACAACGTATAACTAGATATTTAAAGGAACTGAGACCATGCCTACCCCCAGCAGAAAACTCACTCTGTGTAAACAAAACACATGCACATCCAAAAAGACACTCATGCATGAAACTTGGTCATCATTAAGAAAAAGTCAGTAAACCCTGAGGGAGGATTTCTGCTAAGTTTTTTTTTTGCTAGTTCTGGAGTGGAAGTAACACATAATTGAAATGGCAAGTTTGCTACAGCACCTGGAGTTAATGGCTAGTTATAACATTGGATTGTATACTGTGACACTGTATTGTGACATCTCTAATAAATCTGTAAAATGCTGTGGCATGTTGGAAGAATGTGAGTTTGCTACATTATCATCATGGCCAAGGTCAGGGAACCATAGGGAGTAGCAGAATGGAGGTGAAGCCCTTCTTCACTATAGGATGCGTTTTTGGGGGGGTGGGGGGTTCAGTGGAGAACCACCCTTGGCCAAGAATCCTAGGTCATTCTTATGTAATTCCCAGTGATCCTGTGTCAGCGACACTTCTGAGTTAGAAGATTCAAGCTCAACTCAAGAGTTTTGAGCACAAAATCTATGCTTGCATTCCAGTCATCACTTGGCACTATGAGAAACAATGCAGGGTAGTTCTCTCTGGAGTACTGACCAATATTTATCACTCAACCAATATAATTAAAACAGATTATCTAGTCATTTATTTCAGTTTGGTTTGTGAGGCCATAACGTGTGCAAATAGGTTGCTGTCTTTCTTACATTATAACAGAGATTACATTTAATTGGTTGTAAAGGGCTTTAGGATGTCTTAAGGTTGTGAAAGGCATGATATGATGCAAGTTTTTTTTCTCCTTGATCCATGCTAAGAATATTCTTGGAGCATGTGGCTATTTGACCGTGTGATATGAGTCATACTAAAGACGTTGGGGTAGTTGGGGGAATTTTCTGTAAAATTTAGATAAAATATTAACATATTTACATAGTTTCTATGAACCTGGAAATTACTGAATATCAGAAAACAAAGAGTAAGTGTATTGAGTCCTGTAATCAATTTGTTCTGCTAGCGCAGAATGTAGAGTCTTTGCATTTAGCCCTAACAACAAAGACAACTACTCACTTTGATGCAGTTTTGAGGTCAGCACAACGTGTACACAAATTTACTTAAAGTGGCTAGAGTCATGGTGCAGCACTATTTGATAACTGCACTGCGTGGTGGGGCGGTGGGGGGGACTCACCATTAGCATCAACAAGGCTCACAAAGCATTCTGTATATTTTAATCAGACAAAGATCTTAAATATATTTGCTGATTGCTGAACTTTTGTTATCGTAGGAGTGGGAAGTCCTCATGCTACTCTACTTTTGTTAAAAAAAACACAGCACCTTACAATATAATAATCTGTGTCACCAGATTCTTTGATCAAAATACTGTGAGCAACTAGGTTCTATTGCAGCATAAAGGATTCAATGTTGTTATCCCATCTGGGGGTTTTTTGGTCCAGTGTCAATGATAATGAGTTTGACTTCAGAGTTTTCTTAGATTGTTGGCGGTTTAATGGTTTTTTTTCAACGATTATAAAATAATCTCCACTGCGATTGCATGGTTCCTGAGAACTGTACATAGCAGATACTGGGTGAGTGGCTATGGAAGATACATGGGGGGGATCAAAGGTGACACTGGGGGACACGGGGAATGTGAGGTGGTCAGGGATGGCATGGGGAAATGTGAGAAGACATGGGGGCTGGTGGAGAGGGGTGAGGTTTAGGGGGCCTTTAAATGACAATGGGGGCTAGGCTGCTGTGTTGGAGAACCGAGAACGGGCCTTCTAACCAGCCCACTTCTGCACCCACACTCCTGGCGACTCTATCGCAGCTCGCAAAATGTGCTGCAAGCTTGACTCCCATACGAAAAGATGAAAATCCCTTGTAAAGTGGGTTGTGTGCGCATTTTGTGAGCAGCTAAAGTGTGCAGGTTGTGTTTCCCTGAGCCCAGACGAAAATTGGGCTTAGGGTCAAATTTGAATGAGGGGCCAATTACAACGTTTTCAAAAAACATGAAACACGAACGATGGCAATGTGTAAGTTTTGGTTGGCTGTCACTAGTGTATTTAAATTTATTTGCTGCTTTTGCAAAAAGCAATTGCTTTAGAAGGTAGATCCACCGTAGGAAGTTTATTTGCTCCTCCATGTCAATCAAAGTTGTATTCATTGTTGCAAATCATTTTATTCACATTGGTCTCTTCAATCTAGCACATTGGAACTGCGAAATTGTGTAAAACACTAACTAAAAACACCGTTGAAACAAAGAGAGAGATTCCTTGTCCCGTACAATTTAAAATTGATTAAGTTGCACATAATTCACTTGGAGAGGGGTTCATGCTGAATAAAGAAAGGTAAATAAATGCAACAATATGCTGTTTAATTGGAATGATGCTTGCAAATTTTAGTTAAAAGTTTTCAGAAATTCTGTCACTTAAGGAAGCCACCAATCTAATTTCACATGATCTGCCATACTTAACTATCCAATAGTGTTTAATTTTTCTCCAAGTATGTTAAAGTAAGATGCAGCCTTAAAAAAAGTCTAATAGAAAAGCAGCTTCAAATTCTCTTATTTTTTGTAACAGCAAAGTTAGTGACCAGGTTTTATGCAGGAGTTGAAAGGACATGAAAGCAGAGTTGCATCACAACAAAGACACAGTGACAAGAAAGTAGCATTAGTGTGAAAAATGCCCATACTCTTCCTTTGCCGGAGTAGATGGTAAAGCGGCGTCTGCAATGGAAGGAACAAGGTCAGCAGCTTTCCCACCAGCCATAGTGGGAAGAGAAGAAGTGCCAAGAGCTGCAAAAACATCCTTTGCAAGGTCAATGTCTGAGGTCTTGAAGGTCCCTCCGTCAACTGGAAAGTCCTCACCCTGGGAGGGTTTTTTGCTGCTGTCAGTAGCAGCCTCGTTCTTCACACTGGTGGAGTTATTTGTTGTCTCCACGGGGCTCTTCACTGCGTTAGGTTTTGCAGCTTCAATTTCTGGGCTCTTGGTAGTCGTTGGAGCTTCTGGCTTGGGCTGCTGCGGTGCCGATGTAGCTGGGGGACTGGCTGGGTTTCCGGGACTAGGAACTGGGCCAGGTTTGCTGTTATTGGCAGGAGCTTTTGTGGCCTCCTCTACTGCTCCGGCAATTGGAAGAGGGGCAAAGGCTTGGTTGGAATTGACTGGATTACTGGAGGTTGGGGCAGAAGGAGGCGGTGAAGAAACAGAGACTGGGACAGATGGAGGAGTCGCAGAAACAGAGACAGGGGCATCACTAAGATCAACAAGGGGTGCAACCTTGGGAGCTGCCTCAACTTGAGACTTGGCAGAAGGTGAGGTGGGTGATGCCACAGCTGCCTTGGGTGAGTGAGGTGGAGCAGCTGAAGCCGGTGATGGCTCAGGTGTGGTTGAGGCTGGGAGTGCAGCACTGGAAGTGAGTGTAGTCGTTTCACTCGTTGGACTGTTTTGAGCAGTGGCAAAAGTTTCAGTGATAGTGTCAGAGTTAGTGGTTACTGTGGTGACAGAAGGCAACATGTCCTCGACAGTAGCCTGGGTATCTGCTGCGTGCCTGTGAGGACAACAGGAGTAGAAAATGGATAGAATAGACAATATAGCAATAGTGACAGAAAGAAGCAAAAGCACATAAAACGACCAAATCATGCTGCCATATATGCAACCTATAACATTAAATAAGAACCATATATTGGGTTTGAAAATAGGATTGTCTTAGTCAGTATAATAAATGACTACTGAGATGTTACAGAAAACTGATGGGAAGGGACTTAAGCTTCAATAATCCGAACACATTCTAAGCTGTAGTGACAAAATTAGCTGGTTGCCTAATTCCTTTCTATCCATTAATTAATTTAAAGCAAAATTCATAATTAAATACTTTCACTGTTTCAGTATGTCTTCTTGAAAAATTGTAAAGCACTTTAAGATTCAAGTCTTAATTTACAATATGTGTACGATCGTGTTAAGAGCTTTGCAGTGCTTGTTAGTTAAAATAAACTTTTTTCCACCAATATTCATGATGTGTAGCCAATCATAAAAACAGACAGAGGTCAGAATTTTCCTGAAAAACTTATTTAAAGGTTATTTTATCCATACCTGTTAAACAGAAATTTGGTTCATTTCTCTCAGTTTTGACTAAATTCATTTTCAACTCTATTTGCAAACCCTTATTGATTCCTGGAAATTCATGACTGGCTATAACTCTTAAGCTACTAATTCGTGGACCTTAATTTTCCTGATTTTGACCTGGTCCTTCAAAAACATTCAACAACATTATGATAAAGTAACTCTGGGTTGGGAAGCACTATCAAGAAAACACAAGCCAAATTAGATTGAACACTGCACAGTAGCTCACAGAATTCACATAAGTCATAACGCAAGCAGAAATTATCCACCAACCATGTAAACAAAAAATGTTAAGCAAAAGACCAGCTGACCAGTACAAAAGCAGCCACATTCTCAAACACAATGAAACTTACTCAGGCTCTGTCAATGGAGTGGTTTCATTGGGTTCTGTTTGGCTTCCACCATCATGGTTGGGAGTCCGTTCCTCTTCAGTTCGCACCTCCACAATTGGCTCCTTTGATTCATCTTTCCTATAAGCAAAGCGAGATATCAATTTTCAAATTGGTGGATAAGGGCAAATTTTGATACACCAGTGATCAATTAGTTACCAACAATAAATGTTGTAGCAAACGTAGAATTAAAGCGAATATTGTAAGATATGTGGACTTTTTATGTTTTGTGCTATGAATTTTTATACTGCGTGCATTTTGTACGCACTCTTGCTAGATGGAGAGTTAATTATAGATATGTGCTTCATTGGAAAAAATAATGCTTGCATGGCTTAAGTCAGCCCAAACCACATTGTCACAAGGATCGGTAACATGAATGCCATAAAGAGAAGGAAAGGAACAGGTATCTGAACTATATCATAAGTTGTGGTCTAAATGTAACTGAAAGGCAGGATATGTTTCACGTAAAATGTATGAACTAATGAACTTTGGAGCTAAATTTAATGAATAAAGTGATCAGCCAGCCTGGCAGATGTCTATTCAGAAAGGAGCTAACAATGGACTAATAAAGGGCAGGCTGTTTTGCATATATTCAAGGTCAACTGACCATAATTAATGAAGTAATTGATAGACGAAATACCAATCAAAGCAGTGATATGTATGCATCAACTAATCAGAGCGTAACAAGTACATTGGAATACCCCATTGGTGACAGAGGATAAGAGAACAGACCTGGAGAGTTTTGTGGCACAGATTTGAAGGCGACATATGGAGAAACAAGACAGACGAATCACGAGCTGCCTGCACCACAGGCATTGGTGGGAACCAACTGACCACCTGATACCGATTACCGTGATTTGTTAAGTATACCTTTTGTTGCTTAATAAATTGTCCTGATGCCATTGCATCAAGTGTCTCCTTGTTTAAAATTTACTGTCTGGTCTCTGAACTACTTACAG